>NW_020837984.1:5557659-5762647 GCF_003676395.1 Aethalodelphis obliquidens | reverse complement strand
CACACACACACACACACACACACACACACACACACACACACACACACGGAGTGAGGAAGTCTGGTAGAAGTGGTCCAGCTTAGCCACAGGGAGATTGGTAAAGGACCGTAGTTCTGGGACAATGAAAAGCTCTACTGAAATCCAGATGACCCAGCTACCTGGACGCACCCCTGAACCCTGGCCACAAAAAAACTAAAAACAAGAGATTGCTAGGAAGCCAAGCACCTCTGCAAGAAGTTTCTATGACCCCCCCCCCTCCCCCTACAAAATAGCACAGCCAGAAAGATCATGCATTTCTTTTTCTGATAGAGAGATTCATGAGACCTGGAAATCTGGAGCTAGGCAGTGATGGAGTGCCAGGTGGTGTTAGCTGAGAAGGTGGGCACCAAGGGGTGACAGAAGTCATAAATGAGTTACTGCCATCACCCAGGTGCCTTGCAGAGGAGAGCCAGGCACTGTGCAGACAGGCCCAGGGGCATAAAACACGGAAGACCCAGAGGCAGACTACGATATTGCCCAGGGGCAGTGGCAGAGGGAAGAGGTTACCCAGAGTGTTGGTGGGGGGCTAGTCTATGGCGAATTGGTATCAGCGTGTTAGACTCAAGCTGAACCTTGGCAACATGGCAGGTCAGCGTGCTTGGCATAGGTGTGGATGCCCCTGGAGAAACAGACCTGTCGTGACAACTTACAGTTTCTGAACAGTGACTATGTGTCAGATGCTATGCTACCTGCCTTTCAGGCATTATGTCATTTGATGTGAATAACAACCTTGCAAGGTCCATACTGTTATTATCTTTGGGGTGAGTCAGCTCTTGCTGCAGTGACAACTCCCCCCAAATACCAGTGACTTACAAGGTAAAACACTTTTTTCTCATTTGCATTTTGTGAGGGCCACAAGTTGACCCCAGCTCTGTGCCAAGCTGAAGGTCAACTGTGGGTCTGTTCGTGTGTTTTCTCATGCTGGGACCCTGGCTGAGGAGCATTCCTTATCCTGGACACGTTGTTCTCAGTGGTGGAACAACACAAGAAAAATGCAAGAGTGGGTTGAACTTTGTAATCCCTTTTTAAAAAATTGAAGTATAATCGATTTATGGTGGTATATTCATTTCAGGTGTACAGCATAGTGATTCAGTATTTTTATAGATTATATTCCCTGTGCTGTACATTACATCCTTGTATCTTATTTATTTTATACCTAGTAGTTTGTACCTCCTAATCCCTTTCCTCTATCTTGTCCCTTCCCCACAATTCCCCACTGGTAACCGCTAAATTGTTCTCTGGATCTGTGAGTCTGTTTCTGTTTTGTTATATTTATTTATTTATTTTTAGATTCCACATCTAAGTGAAAACATATTGCATTTGTATTTCTCTGTCTGACTTATTTCACTAAACATAATACTGTCCAGGTCCATCTGTGTTGTTGCAAATGGCAAAATTTCATTCACTTTTAAAGTTTCTGCTTGGATGTTATTACATCGGGTCCTGCATCAGGTCCACGCACACGTCACTGGCCAAAGTAAATCATGGCCAGGTCTGACAGTGGGATGGGGAAGCAATTTGTGCCTGCTGGGAGGCAGGGCAAGTCACATGACAGGGGAAGGAAAAGGAATTTGTGACTAATTGGATCTTCATGCCATCTCTGTTTTATAAATGAGAGAGGAGTCATTATAACACATAGCCATTCACCCGTAGCCACTCATTGCACTTTCGGTGCTAGGGATGTACAGCTGATCTGTATGGCGGCTCTTTTACCCCTTTTGTTCCCCAGGACATATGAACACACCACAGATGAGGCCATCAGGAGGATAGAGGATACTGTGTCTTTAGAATGAGGAACATGCCTAGGGCTTCTTAATTTAGAGTCTATAAACTTGAAGCTCAGGTACATTCAGATTACACTTTTTAAATTCACGGTACAGACACTTTCTTGCTATCATAGAGAAAAGCTTTTCATCCACTACACCTGATCCTCTGTGCTATCATAAGGACTCCAATCTTGCAGAGTTGGTAGTAGTATTTTAGAGACAGGATTGCCCTATGAAGCAGGCTGACTTCTCAGGTTTGAGGAAAAGTTTTCCCCCATCCCTTTATTATGAACATTTTCTAATATAGAGAAAAGTTGGAAGAATTGTACAGTGACCACCAAGTTTCAACAACTGTTACTTGTTCTATCTGTAGATATCTAAACACAAATTTATATACACACATATATATGTATATACTGAGCAATTTGAAAATAAGGTGCAGACATCATGATACTTTAGCCTTAATGCTTCTGATGTACCTCCTGAAAATGGAGACATTCCTTTAAATAACCCTATTACCATTATTATACCTAAGAATAATTTCTTAAGTCTTCAAGATGTCATTTATAGCTAATTAAATTTCAGTACCAGGATCCAATCAAGTTTTATGCAGTACATTTGGTTGTAATGTTTCTTTAGATTCCTTTAATTTAGAGAAGTCCAACAGTACCCCACTTAAAAAAAAATAATATAGAGTTTAAAAATAGACCAGGACAGCTGTCTTGTATAATATCTCATTATCTGGATTTTCTTCATCATTGTCTCTTGGTGTCATTTGTTTTGTGCCTCTGTCCCCTGTATTTCCTATAACTGGAAGTTAGCTCTAAGGCATGGTGGGATTACCATTAGACCTTGACATCTTGGATGCTTTATAGGAGATGCTATGTGCTTGACACTGTTTCTCACCCAGAGGCACATGGGTCAAGACATCCCACCATCAGTGATCTTAAGTTTGATCACTTGGTTAAGGTAGTGAATGCAGGTACCCTCCATGGTAGGTTTTTGTTTTTCCCTTTGCAATTTAGAGTGATACTTTGAAATCTTGTGACTATCTTATTCCTCATAAACCTTTCACCTTTTATTAGCTTTAGCTAATGAAAATACAGACGTCCAATTAAATTTGATTTCAGGTAAACAATGAATACATCGTTTTGTATAGTATGTCCCAAATATTCCATGGGGCATATGTATACTAAATTTTTGTTGTTGTTATCTGAAATTTAGATATAATTATGGATCCTGTATCTTATCTTGCAAGCCTAGACTCTATATTAGGGGAGAGTGTTGTGGAAAAGGAGAGGAGAAGGGAAGGTATCAAATGCTGAAAACAAACTGCATAGACTTGGCGAGACTACCTGGAGACAAGTTCACACCTAAAGGTTTGGGGAAGCGTGCACTGGCAGAAGATGCAAGTGCATAGGTTTGGGCATGGTCACAGTGATGGATGAGGATGGTCTGAAAAGATGCTCCGTTCATCCAGCATGCAGTCTTCTAATTCCTACTACATACATACCCCAGGGTGGGCACCAGTGTAAGACAGAGTGGCGGTCTTATGGTTATTTCTCCAGTTCTTCAATGTATTTCAGACAGTGAAGGGGCCCTGAAGCTTGAAGTCTGGGGAATGGTAAAGATTAGTGTCTTTGTAACATCAGCGTTCATACAGATCATCTGAGAATCTCATGAGAATGCAGTAGGTCTGGAGTGGGGTCTGAGATTCTAAATTTCTAACAAGCTTCTGTTGATGTTGACTTCTCAAATGGTCTTCTAGCTGTCTAGCTAGAAGATATATTATATTGGATAAACGAATGGTTTTGGAGCCAAAGATACCTGAGTTCAGGTCTTGGCTTTGTAGCTTTTGATCTGTGTGTCCTTGGGAAAGTTACACAATCTTTCTAAACTTCAGTTTCCTCTTCTGTAAAGTAATATTAATTATGCCTAGCAGATAGGGTCAATGCAAGGATTAAGTCAGATAGTGACTGCAAAGTACTCATCACAATGCCTGGCGTAATGTGCACTAATATTTGCTATTTTTATTAATATTAACAGTAATCTAATACACAAAATGAATGTCTCCAAGATCATGTGATTTACTCTGTTGGAGTGGAGGAGAGTCACCCCCAATTTGACATGATTTATTGTATAGTATACAAAGTATGACAGACAGAGAGGGCAGCTGTCCTCTTATTCAGAGTAGTATATTTCTTCCTAGGAAAAAAACCCACTTATTTTTCAAGAGGGGAATGAAGTGAGAGAGTGGCCTGGACATATATACACTACCAAATATAAAATAGCTAGCTAGTGGGAAGCAGCCGCATAGCACAGGGAGATCAGCTCGGTGCTTTGTGACCACCTAGAGGGGTGGGATAGGGAGGGTGGGAGGGAGACGCAAGAGGGAGGGGATATGGGGATACATGTATACGTATAGCTGATTCACTTTGTTATACAGCAGCAACTAACACAACAATGTAAAGCAATTATACTCCAATAAAGTTGTTTAAAAAAACAAAACAAAACAACAGATTAATAGCAGTGAATTCCAAGAAGGGAAGAAAGGTGTGAGATACAGAACTCGTAGCAGCCTTGAGATCTGAAAAGTAACAGGTAAGGGGGAGGGAGGGACCAATAAATAGGTAAGCCAACTCAAATGTGCAACAGTGTGGGGTTATTTGGTATAAGGGACGAACAGCCTTGCATCATTTCATAACCACTACTGGAATCCAGTTTCCCAAAGAAAATGAGAGATAACCATAGCAAAGACTGATATATGAGAACAGCAGAAAATCATTAGAAATAAATGATACTTTTGATTCTGCACAGTGAAGGCTTTATTTCTTGGGGTTATTTGATGAATGCTTCTATTTTGTAATGATGGGAATATGGCTGGACCAAGAGAGATTCAAGACCTGTAACCAGGGTTCTGAGTTTGGGAGAGCCTGTGCATGTGTCCACCTATGACTGTAGCATGAGTCTTCAAGCCAGACAAATTTGAATCTCTGTCCCAGGCGCTAGTGGGTAGTGGCCAAGAGAACTAGCTCCAGAATCAGGCCATCTAGGTTGAATCCTACTTCTACCACTTATCAGCCATGGGACTTTGGGCTAATTAATAAACCTCTCTGTGCCTTGGTTTCCTCATCTGTAAAATGGGGATAACAATCATAGTATCTTCCTCATGGCAATATTGTGAAGTTTAAGTAGTTTAAACTTTATAAAGAATATAATGTTGTGTTCAGTAAATAGTAGTGCAAAGAATAGCACCATTACTTATTCCTCCATTATTGTATAGATGAGAATTGAGTCTTTTTTGTGTGTCCAACCATGAAAACACAATGTTATCTATCAGGGATAAGTCTCTGCAAACAGCCGTGAAGGAGTATTTGCCCCCTGTTTTAACCAGAGTGACAGAATGTGCAGCAACTTGAACTGGAAAGATCTGGTTGGTTGAAGTTGAGGTGGAAGTAGAGAGGAAGGGGTGAGAGTTGCTTAGATCCTAAGCAAGAGGTGTGGAGATGTCATGGTACGTGAAGCCAGATGAATATCTGAAGGGCATCATCAGGAGACCTGGTCTAGAAGGTTGAGGTTGAGACCAGCTCACTCATTATTGAGGTTAAAGGTCAGGAACTGAGCACATGTAGCTTGGAAAAGGGTCAGGCAAGCTGAGAAGTGGTGGTGAACATAGATCAAGACCGTAGTGCAGACTGTGGTTTGGGCAGCTGTCCCTCCAGTTACACAAACCAGAAACCTAGACAACCCCTCACCTCGCATATCCAATCCAAATCTTTTTTGCCTTTACCTCCTAATGCGTTCACTTTTTTTCCACATTCCCACCTCCAGCACCACCCTTAACTGAGCCAAATTGGACTGTAAATGACTCCCAGCTGATATCCCTGCATCTCTGCTGGTTTCCTTCCTTTCTGTTCTCCATCCTGCAACCAGAGGGACTTTTTCTAAAATAGAATATGATCATGTGGCAGCCTGAAAAGGTTTTTTGTGGTTCCCAGGACAAAGCCGCAGTTCCTGAAGAGTGTGGTGCAACTCCCATGTATTCTTCTGCAGCCCCGTCTCCTTCCAGGCACTCCTTCACGCAGTGCTTCAGCAACCCTGGCCTTACTTCAGTCTTGCTACTCACCACACAGCGCCCAGCTCTGGTGGCTGCAGTTGCCTCTGCCTGGAGCACTCTTCCCTCCTCCTTTTAGGTATCTAACATCTTCTCATCCTCCCAGTCAGAGTTAAGCATCAGGGAAATTCTCCGTGGTCTCCCTGATGAGATCAACCCTCCCTCCTCATTTCAGGCTCTAATAGAGCACCCTGAATTTCTCCTTTGTGTCACTGAGTTGAAATTCCGCATTTACTTGCAATTAACTATTAATAAGCTCCATGAAGGCAAGAATCGTGTTTGGCTTTGCTCAGATTTATCCCTCTCGAGTGTAGCATGATGTTTGGAAAACACTAGATCCTCAGTAGATATTGGTTGACTGAATAAATGCATTCATGATTAAATAAATGGGTGCATTCCTGAACAAGCAGAGATTCCGGCAGAATCAGGATGGGAGATTATATAACAGTATAGGTTCATCAGGAGGCATTGACAGCTGAGTTATCTTATCGAGATGGCTCAGAGCTTCCCTAATTGGTCCTATTCCTTGAGCTCTCCTTTCAAACCGTGAGGGTTCTTCACTCTCCTCCAAGGTTCAGAAATGCAGAAGCTGCAGTTTGGTTGGTTCGTCTCTGAATCTTCAGCTCAGTGTGTGGCATGTAGTGGGCACTTAATGCATTTTCCCCCCTAATGAAGGAATGAATCACTGCCCAGGGAGGAATCATCCCTCACATTCTCATCTTATCTGCCATTTTACTGTTGGGCAGTTGGGCTTGGATGTCTGGTTTCTATTGGAGTTGGTGCAGCTGATGCCTCTGAAAGATCCACTTCTCCTTGGGAAAGGGTTCCGAGCAGTGTGTTTTGGTGTTTTAGGCAATTCATGATCAGAGCTTTGGCTTCTCCATGCCCCCTCTGCCACATTGTGACATACCCAGCCTAAGCCCTCTCGCTCTGGGGTGAATTTGGACCAGGGCTGTCGTCATTCCTCTAGGACCCCAAGCTGGGTCAGGAATCCTCCTCCCCTCCGAGGCCTAGGAGTACCTTTGTTTCCTCAGTCGTTCCGAGGAAATGACTTTTCCGGAAAGAATAGACCCAGGCCCCACTTTCTTGGCAACCAGACTGGAGGGAGAATGTAAGCTGAGCCTCATCCTTTTTCCCTGCACTTTACAAATATCTCATTTTTTATTTCCCTCCAACAACATGCGATGACCCTTTGGCAAGTCCTTAGTGCTAAATTTCTTTTTTATGGAGGCAGCAGTAAAAACTCTAGGGCCTTTGATAGGCAGAGCTGGGACGTAGAGCAGATGTAAATCACTTGAGCATTGGCTGGATTCAGTTGACAGATTTCTAGGTTCAATGAAACTTTCCTTTCCCAAATAAATCAAATTCTGACCTATGAAGGTCTAAGCTGGGAACACTTCTGAGCTGTCTGAATTTGGGCTGAGGCTGGAGGTCACCGTGTCTGGGTGATGGGCATGGATTTTGTAGTGAGCACAAAGGGAAAACTCATGACATAGAGTTTTGTACATTTCCCTTTTGCTTGAGGCTTTTGGTACTTTTTGCTGCTGGTCCCTTAAATGAAATGGTTACAAAACGTATATAGAGGAAACCAAGGAAGTCTTGGAATAAACATGGAGAATTGAATTCAAGGTTTGGTGGTGGAGACATTTTTATTTGAAAAGAAAAGTGTGTGTGTGTGTGTGTGTGTGTGTGTGTGAAAATTCTAAACTCTGTGGAACTTGTTGAAGTCTCTCCACAGTCACAGAGGACAGCTATGGCTGGATCATTATAGGGATTTGTATGTTGAATGGCATTGAGAAGATTTGTTTTTAGAAGGACTTGAAATATTAGGATTATCCCCAAAGTGTCAGTTATCTTGCTGTGACTCAAAGAACCTTGAGGATGAGAGGCACCTATCTCTTTGCTTTTGGACTTTGTTTTATCATTTCAAATGGCATATTGTTTCCCCTTATAACTCAAACACCCATAAGCCTGTTTACCATAGGAGTCGCAGAGACTAGGACTGGACACCCAGGTGTCCAGAATGGGTAATTTTGGAAGGCACCCACCCACCTGTCACCTGTGTGGGAACCATCACGAATGGAAATGTGCAGTTTCTCCTAAGCCACGTATCAGGTGGGGGACTGCGCTGACACTCACTAATGGCCCAGCTATCACAGAATAGCACAGTGCCATTAACAACTGATTATACACATTATTGGGTAGCTCACAGTTAATGGGACCTGTCACAAGATCTCAGAAGACTGGTCTTATGATCTGTTGATAAATAGATACGTGGAACACGTGGGTCAGTCATTTCCTAGTTTCGAAGGAAGGAGGAAATGAAGTGACAGCCTCAGCAGTTCCACACAGACCATGGCAATGTGCTCGGATGGAGTTTGGTATCAGGACGTGAGGCCTAGGGGTGGGCTGAGGTGCAGCGGGATGTGTCTCCATTCTAGTCCTTCAAATATAAAGGGTAGTGGGGGACGAGGCAATGGCATGGAGATTTTTAAAAATGCATTGGAACTTCAGCATTCCAAAGGGAGATGTCTTCCTCCTAGCGGTTCCCTTGGGAAGCTGAGAACTCTTTCTAGTGAGGCTGCCTTTGTTCTTACATTTCCTTTGTGGGTTTTTTGGGGAGGGTTGTGGTATATTCTTTTTGAGTGTCCTCAGTTGTGTCAAATCTTTGAAGAAGTAATATGCAAATGTGAAGTAAACAGGGATGGGAATAGCACTGTCTGTCGACTCGTATAATTTAAATCATGGTTGAGGTCTGCTTCCCATCCTGATACAAGTATCCAGGGTGATAATAAAGTAGATCTGAACTTTAGGCCACAAACACAGGTGTGCAGCATTATTTTATTTAAATCAAATTTTATCTGATTGGGCTCAGATGACAAATTCAGTCTCACTCATTTTGGCGGAGAGGTGGGACCAAAGACGTTTCTCTAAGCCTCTCTGGCATCCGTCCACCCTGAGTTATTCACACCCTCACCTGCTTTGGTTTCTTTGAGTCTGGTGAATCCAGTGCTTCTTTGGCACCATAATTTTGCCAAGGCTTCCTGTCTAGGGTCAGCCTCTTTTGGTGCATTGTGCCAACTCCCCACCAGTGGCCCTGTCACCTCCCCTTGGTGTCACCACTATTGCAATGCAACAGATCCCTGGAGTCCCACTCCCCTCCAGTCCCTTCTCAGTCTTGGGAAACCTCTCAACTCAAAAGTATTTCCTTCTTTCCCTATGTCTCAGTGAGCTCAGACTTTTAGGGAAAAGAAAAAGCCAGGTAGGGATTTTTCTGCAGGCAGTTTCTACTTTCAGTCTCTACAGTCCTCTGCTAAAGTAAGGGAGCACAAAGAGCCTGACGACTCTTTAGGAGCCAAGGAGGGGGAGATGTAGTGAGAACAAAACACACACTAATATCTCAGTACCTTATACTGCTATGATAAGGATGGTGATGACAGTGATGGTGATAAAGATGATGATTTATATTGGCATTTGCTTTAAAATTTCAAGCCACTATCTGACATGATCCCTGTAGTAGGTCAGTAAGGTAGGATAATGTGCCAAAAGGAAATGAAGACTCAGAGAGGTTTTGTGAGTTGGCCAAGGCCACACAGCAGGTGAGTAACCACAAGCCCTCATTTGTTGGTTCAACATAGTCTTCTTTGAAAGAGGCCACATGTTGCCATTTTTGGTTTGGAAAATACCAGGCCCAGCCTTCTGGGAGAAAGCGACTGGAAGTAACTTAGAGAGAGCTGGGGTCTTGGACACCCAGGACCCTGAGAGATATTAACAGAAGGGATCCCAAGACTTGCTGAACCCCTCAAAGTCTCCCTGCTGTCTGGGCAGAAGGGGACCTTGTAAGTCAGACAGAATTCGAGCCCCCTGCCATCCAGGCTGGGATCTCCTGGAAAGAAAAGAAAGTTTATTTTGGTGTTATTTTCTCCCCCATATATGAATCTTCCTAAATTTCTGCTGCTCCTTTCCTTGTACCAGGACTAGCTGTTTACTTAATTATTTTGCCACTGAAAGTGGTTAAGGAAGAAAAAGATTGTGCTAGAAGGAAAGAGAAATGTTCTGTTTTTTCAGGGGGATGCCGATTTACTTCAGTTTTAGTAGTTCCTATTCAAATCCATCTGAAGTAATTAATGAAAGCTAGAAGAAGGCCTGTAACGCTCAGGTGTGTACACACACACACACACGCACACACGCACACCCCTTCCTAGGACTTTTTTCACTCTTACTTGAATTATGTTGAGCTGTTTGGTCTACTGGTTCAGTACCCCAAGCCTAGTGCAGTCTTGTCATCCCTCGTTTTACAACACAGCCATTATATCCCTAAACCACATTGTGATACACAGTGCCTTCTGTTTACGACTCCCGAAACTCCCACTCCATATATCACCTGCCGTAAAACCCATCAAACTGCTGCTACTAAAATGGTGCACAGTGGTCTAAGCAGGAGCCAGGCGAATTGTGTGCTACCCTACTGTGGTTAATGAGAGTGAAAATGTAGTTGGGGTTTTATTCAGACGATGTTCATTTGCAGTGCCATTGTAGTGAGATGGCAAAGAAAGATTCCTTTGTTAACTTGAATGACAATATATTTTCTATTGTATGGAGTGGCTCAGTGCAGAGTTTGCCAAGTTATTTGTCAATTGTAAGTCAGTCAAACTGTGACCTTGAACGACTAGGTTTTTATTGCTTGGGGGTCTCGAAAACTAATTAATATACTGAGATAATGATATTGAGTATCAGAAACCTGTTGCCAGATTTGGAAGAATAGTAGTGGAATTCAACTCTAATAAAGACAAAAATAGTTAAAATAGAAGGTCTCTTTTCTGTAGAATAGATACAATTTATTGTGTCTTCTACCTGGGGGATTTTTGTTTAAAGAGGGGCACCGTACCTTTTGAAGGTTTGCATTCTTCTGAAACCTGCACATAAGCAGAAAATCCTTAGTAATATGCTTAACCATCACTGAGTTCCCTGAAACATATGTGAGGATATTATTTTTCTTCATTGAAAAATAATGAGAGCGATTAAACATAGCTTTGTTCTGTAAATAATCTTAATTCAAAGGAATTCTCACCCCTCCCCAACCCTCTTCCCATCTCCAACTCAAGAACCAAGACTTTTTGATCCTAGAGAAAGGATTTCTTAAAATGGTTCAATAAATGCAAGTATTTTACTCAAGGAAAAATAATGTAAACTTTTCTCTTGTGAATCCCCCGTTCCCCTTATTGTCTCACAGCTCTTTCTTTCCCTCCAAACAACTAATTGTGTGGCATGGAAGATATATACTACTAATGGTATTAGAAGACTTTCTTCCACAGCCTTGGTCCATTTATGAAAACTTTAAAGAAAAAAATAGCACAGTGTATATACAGCATGTCTGATCTCATTAACTCATTAACTCATCACTGAGATATGAGTGTCCCCAGAGACTACTCTGGGCAGTGTCATGGGATCAGAGCTTGTCCCTGGCATGCTCCAGCCTCTCTATTTTGCTCTTCTCCACTGTTCTCCCCAGGATGATTGGGGTCCTGGGGCTGTCCCTGCAATAGCGTTGTTATCACTGCTAAATCTGGCATGGACACCCCACCAAACCCCACGTTCTCTACTAAGTGTGTCCTATCATTTGATACACACACACATGCTATGAGGTGGATTCTAGTGTATTTCTCACTTTATAGATTGAATAAATATGAGACCGGTGGAAATTAAGCAATTTTCTAAGTCAAGTGAATAGGAAGAGGCAGGACCTATTGTGGTCTCCCTTCTTTTAGACTGTTTTCGTCTTCCTCCTTCTGATCACCTTCCCCTGGGATTCTTTCCATCCCCAGTCCTCTTCCCACCACCATTTCTTTAAAGTCTTATTCTCTTCTGGGGAAGTTGAATGGCCAGGGGGTGAGCTACATACATCCTCTCCACTCCTGTATAAGCACGTGCCTTATTCTCAGCTCAGGACTCTTGTTTCCTTGAGGTCCTTAAAAGGATGCTCTGACTGAGAATGTCACATGCTGTGGCCCCAGCAGAGAAGCTGTGTAGAAGGAGGCACTAAGCCCACTTCCTAAGTATTGCTGGCTGGCCCTGTGTGCAAATGAATAGGTTTCCTTAGAGATTCATATCTCTACGTTCATATCTTGGCAGCCCTAACCATGGAAAGGAATAGAGTTAATATAATCAGGAAGGACTAAACAGGGACTGAAAAAAGTAGATTACCCACAAAGTTTTTGTGGGTGATACTAATACATTCTATGTACTTGCAGGAGGCTTTGTTTATCAACCCCAATGCCGCACCATTGTAAGGCTGGGAAAAACAAATCATTCAGGTAGAAACTAAAGGGTAGCAAAGGAAAGATGGGATTCTCTATGGAATGACCACAGGCTATGGGGCAGAGTTTTTAGACTGGGCCTCTCTGTGATCTGTTTGACTTTTTCAGGGGAAATCTGATTTCAATTGAGTCATATTGTTTTCAAAAATTCCAACCCCAAACAGCACCACAAAAAGGAAATTAAACTATAAACAGTGCATTAAGGTAAGGATAGGGATCTAAGTTACTGGCCCAGAAACAAGTCAAAATCAAAGTTAAGAATAGAACCTGTAAGTTGCTCTATTTAGACATTACAGATGCCACCGGTATCTACAATTTTTGGATGTAAAACAGTCTACCTTGCAGTGGATGCTGACATCACCAGCATAGCACTTAGGACTTCGGGATCTCCAAGTACTTTCTAAGCATCCTTTTACTTCTGCAGTTCTTGGGGACAGTCAGATGGATCGAAAGTGCCATTATCCAAGCCCCATGGATAGAAGCACTCCAGTTGGAAACGCATTCCCCATACAGGGGCTTCGTCATGATTTGGGGGGTAGCAAGGTATTGTTGGCCCTCAAAAGACTTGTATACATTCTCTCCCTGACTCAGCTATCCCATACTTTGCAATTCATATTTCGGGCGTTAGAGATCTACATTAAGACAGGCATTTGGGTAAAGAGGGCTATTTATATTCTAGCCTCGGTGGTGCCACTAACTAGCTATGTGACCTTGGGCAAGCCACTTATCCTCTCTCCAATGACTACTGTCCAAGGTAATTTTGAAGATCAAACACAAAAAATAACATAGTAAAACCTAGGAAAGTCTGGAGCACAAAACAACTGTATTATCATTATATAGGAGAAAAAGAAGAAAAACAAAGGAAAGACAAAATTTTAAAAATTAAGTTGAGGATTGGCACAGTATTTTGCTCGCATGTAAGCATAATACTAAATTTAATTCAGGTATGCTTGTGCCCTTCCTAATTATTTCTTACACCTGATGTGGCCCATGGGGAAATTCTCTCAGAGGCCATGCATTTAGGGCCTTATATATTTTCAAGTTACTTTTTAAGTAGAAACCAGAAGCCTTTTTATGTCTCCGTGGGGACACCTCCAGAGCTTATATCAGCAAAAAAGAAACTATAACCTGAGGTGTTGGGGTTAGGACAGAAAGTCTGAAGGGGTTCAACCCCAGAGAAATGGGAGACTATTACACCTGGCTGGCCTTGTGGGCTACATAGCCCTGTGTCTCCTGGACGTGGAATGGTCATTGTGTTTAAAAGGAGCTTTGCCTTTAAAGAGGAAAGAAATTAGAGATGTGTGTGTGTTTGTGTGTGTGTGTGTGTGTGTGTGTGTGTGTGTGTGTGTGTGTGTGTATGCTGCGTTTATATATAGGCCCTGGATCAAAAACTTTTGGGTCTTCCTATCAGCAATGGGAAAGAAGTAGCAGAAAAGGAGAAGGAAAAAATATTAGCTAACGAATATTAATTGAACATCTGGTGGCAAAGAATATTGTGCAATATGTTATCTGTGATATTCTCTTTTAAAAGAGGTTGGACATGGTTGTATTTTTATTCTCAATTGCTAATTGTTTCCAGGCTCACCAAGCATTTATTTCTGATGGTTAATCCACCAAAATTTGCCTAGTTTTGAGCTGAGTGCTCTGGGGTTCAAAAGAAATCAGAGTCATGGTCACTGACCTGGAGAACTTTATGGACTGGTCAGAGATAATATATTGATAAGAAGAGAGACAGAGAACGAATAGGATTTGCAATTAAGTGTTGCCTCAAGTGGCAAAGACAATCCATGCTTTGAGAGTTAAGAGAAAGAGGAGTTCTAGTATTGGAGAAATGGGTATTGGAGTCGCAGGTAGGGGTAGGGAGGCCTCCTGGAAGTGCTGGAACCAGAAGTAGCAGAGAGAGGGGGTATACCGAATTTGGAGACTCACCTCTGTAAACACCTTGGTTCTGTGAGCCTGGGACCAGCAGGGGGAGCACAAGGTAATAAACAGCTTTGGTTTGAGAACTTGGCTGCGCTCTTTGGAGTTCCAGGAAAACAAGGTTGTGAGCGAGATGGGATCATTTACTACTGTCCTCTCTCCCCTTGCGTGTACCTGTTGTCTTTTAAAAACCCACCGCTCTCTTCCCCCGCTCACATATAAAACTTGTTTCATGGTTAAATGCAAAAACAAACCCCAAACCAAACTAACCAAAAGAGCCCACAAGCAAACAAAAAATCTAGACAAGGAAAAAAAGCAATAACATTCAGTTCTTAATTATTCTTTCAAACAACTTCAATCCTTTGCCTTCTCAATTCTTTGAATAATCAGTTAATATGAGGAACTCACAGAATATTATAGCTCAGAGACCTGTCAGTTTAATATTTTCTCTGCCTCAGGGAAATGGGCTATTTAACAAAATTCAGCAGAGCAGTGACTGTTGGAAAGGAGATTTGGGGGAACTAATGTGATCTTTGTAAGGCTTCAGTGGTGAAACATGCACTTAAAAAGGCTGCAGCCTCATGTTTATTCTCAGTGGAACTACTTTAAGTTTCTAGAAACTTGGTCAAATATGGCTCATAGATGTGTTAGAATGAGGCTGCAGCTTTACTGAGCTACCTCTGCCTGGCTCTCCGTGACCCTTTTCATGGATCTTCCATCAGTTCATCAAAAAACAGTACAGCTCTGCCTGCAGGCCCTTTGCACATGCTCTTTCCCCTGGAAGTCTCACTCTCGATCTCCCCCTCAAACTTTCTTTTGCCTAGTTAATTTCAATTCATCATCTCTCAACTCAGGGCTCATCTCTTAGGAGAGTCCTCCATAACCTACAGACTAGGTCTGTCTGCTGTATAGTCTCAAGGTGCTTTGTACTTTTCATTCATTAACACAGTTTGTAATTGTATATGTAGTTTTGTGACTATTCTCACCATTCTTTACCTTACTAGACTGAAAGCTCCGAGTGTAGGGACTCTGCCCCTTTAATGTACCGTTGTATCCTCAGCATGAAGTATGTTCCTGGTATCTAGTAAGGCTCAATAACTACTCACTTATTGGATGAAAAAAATGCAGACTTAATAATTATCACCTTCTAACAGTAGGTGTTACCTTCTGCTAAGGGCTATGGGAGTAGAGAGAATTGATACTTAGGGGAGGACAATAAGGTTAGGGGAGTCTTGGCAAATACTAGTTTTTGAAGGAGAGGGATGGAGTGGGGAGGAGAGTGGGAAGGGTGGTGGGAGAGAGGCTGGACAGGGGAGAGCGCATAGTGCTGGTTGAGGGAGGTATAGGGACGTATGACAGAAGATGTGGGGTTGACGGCTCTGTCCCTCAGGTAGGTTAAAGCACTAGTCCTAGTTCAGCTTACCATGACCTAAAGAACATTACTGACTGTGCTAGTTATTCCTCATTTGCTTCCCACTCCTGAACACACTCATGTTTTCTAAGTCCTGCTGAACCTGGCCCCTGGTTGGATTTGGCCAGTGGAAGGCACTGCCATGGACTAGAGGGAGGGAGGTGGGAAGGTGGGTTTGCTCACCCCCTTGCTTCCTTGAGTGCACATCTCTAGTGGAAGCTGCACCCCTGCATTACTACAGCTCCTGCTTCATGGCCTCCCTCCCTTGGCCCAGCTCTCACCGGTCTCAAGAAACTATTTCCCGCCCTCATTCCTTAGGGCATCCTTCTAAGCTGAGTCCCTACATGCCTCTCTGCTCATTCCTCATTCCTTGTCTGTTTCCTTAACTCTGCTTACTCCTCTGTCAGTAAGTAGCCCCTTCTTTCAAGTCTCCTTGTTTGAATCATCTGGAGACAACTGTGTTTCCTGCTGGGACCCTGACTAATGTACTTACTTCCTCCAAGTGGTGACACTTACATGTTGCGTGTGGTACAATGCTAGGTACAGGACTGCTTGCCAATAGGTAACGAAATTGTAACTGGCCATTTGTCTAGATTCCCATTAGAAGTATCTCTTTATTTCTGGGCAGCACATCCACTGTGAGATTCTTGATTCTATCAATGGAGGGAAAGGCATGTCTTTCTGCTTCTTCTGCCATGCTTGCGAAGACTATACTGTTAACAACCTGATCCCAGATGTAAAATCTTTGACCAAAGAACTGTGACTTAGAAAACCCCACGCTGACAAGGGCATGGAGAATAGAACCATTAGCAGGTAAAAGTGCTTATTAGACATCCAGTCTGTAAAATTCAGGTCACGAAATCTTTTTTTTGAACTGGATTATTACACCAGCTGCCTCAGTTCTCTAATTTATTTTGCTGGTACAGACCCTGGGTCTGTACTCCTTCCCTCATCCCCCAAAAAAGTACAAAAAAGTAGAACAGGAGGATTATAGGTGTAAGAGATTCTTTCCTGGTTCCAGCCCTATTTTGATATTATTGGCTAGTTAGATTTTTCTCCCTAGACATATTGAACATGTACCCCCAGATCTATAAAATGTCCAATTAAGAAACCAGAGAAAGAGTTCAGGAAGCAACTCAGTTACACTGATACATAATGTAAGGCCTTGAAAAATAGAATAATATAAATGTTTTTAAACTTATGGCATAACATTTCTTCTGACACTTCCCTCACTCAAACCCCTGCCGGATACCCAGAGCAGGAAAATACTAAGAATGAATTTTCTAAGTTAGGAATTGAGAAATGACCCATTTACAGAAAATCAAAAGCAGTCTCTCTCACGTTCTACAAATACCTGGAGAAAATATAGTGAGGACTCATTTTAGAATCTGCCACGAAAGGGGCCAATGCTTCATCTGTAGAGTCCCGCTCACTAAGGAAACCTTTCCTTGTAGGAGGGAATGTTGGAATCGAAGGTACCAGAGCCTGACTCCTGTCTTCACTTGGGCTTAATGGGAGAGTGCTGAGATGCCACCCAGAACTCAATGACCTGAAGGAGTGGAAATAGCCAAGATTTAAGTTGGAATGATAATCCGATTAGTTATTCTAATATTAGTTTCCTTCAGATTATTTTAAAGAAAAATCTTTTATTACACAACGTGTACTTTTCTGCAGGTAGATTCATTCTGTTTGTTTTGAGGCTTTACTATGATTTCTCTTGCATTCCTATGTAGGAAATCCTACTCAGAGACCACTGTCCATAATCCCAAGGCTTCAAAGGAGATCTGTCAGGGCCCTCACTACACTGCCTGTATGCAGACCCTCCTTTCTGCCGAGTCTATGATGGAAATGAACACAGATAAACATAAAAATATCTGAACTGGAGACTTCCCTGATGGCGCAGTGCTTAAGAATCCGCCCACCAATGTAGGGGATGCAGGCTCGAGCCCTGGTCCGGGAAGATCCCACATGCCACGGAGCTGCTAAGCCCATGCGCCACAACTACTGAGCCTGCGCTCTAGAGCCCGTGCTCCACAACAAGAGAAACCACCGCAATGAGAAGCCTGCGCACCACAACGAAAAGTAGCCCCTGCTCGCTGCAACTAGAGAAAGCCTGCACTCAGCAACAAAGACCCAAAGCAGCCAAAAATCAATTAATCAATCAATCAATAAATATATTTTTAAAAAATCTGGGGCTTCCCTTGTGGCGCAGTGGTTGAGAGTCCACCTGCCGAGGCAGGGGACACAGGTTCGTGCCCCGGTCCGGGAAGATCCCACATGCCGCGAGCGGCTGGGCCCGTGAGCCATGGCCGCTGAGCCTGCACGTCCAGAGCCTGTGCTCCGCAGCGGGAGAGGCCACAACAGTGAGGGGCCCGTGTGCCTCAAAAAAAAAAAAAAAAAAAAAAAAATCTGAACTGTACCTGAATCAAACCTCTAGACATTTTCTTTAGCCAGTTTCCCCACCCTTTTCTTTCGCAGGAGGTATCTGGCTAAAGGCTTTTTCGTTTGGTCTTGGAGTATTTGCCATGTGTAAGGGACTGTGTTTTTGTTTTTGTTTTTGTAAGGGACTGTTTATAGGGCTGATTTATAAGCGTGTTGACTATGGTCCACAGCAGAAATTCACTTAAGTACTAACTCCAAGCCTCAATGTGTTGGTGCTCTAGGGTGGCTGGACCTACTTCAAGGGGAGCCAAAACATACTTGAAATAAATTATTTTAAATTCATTTTCATTTTAAACATATAAACCAACCAGTTGTAGTGGCCTGGGAGTCAGAAGAACAGCTCCATTTCTGTCAGGAGTTTGTTGTGCAATTTGGGATAGCTTGAGACATGGCTAAACTTAGCCGTGAGGACCTTTTGATTACCTGGTGTTTTATAGCATTCATATTTCTTTTCTCTGTTGATGATTAGTTGAGATGTGTAAAATAGTAACTTCAATTAATATTTATTGACTGTGTAAAAAAGCACTGTTAAGAATGCAAAGGTGGGTAACATGTAACGCGTGCCAGCCAGGTTGGGAAGGGCACACAGATTTCTAGATACCACGGATGGACCTTGTTAAGGGCTTAGCAATGTGCTATAGGATTCCGGAAGAGAGAGGAGTGCCCATGCACACATGACTTGGAGGATCAGAAAGGTCTCCCTGCAGGAGATGCCTTCAAGATGACTCATCCTTCTTCCAGGATTGGCCTGGCCTCTGTCTCACACTCTCATAGCTCCCGGTACTTTGCTTTGCTGGCATGTCTCCTAGTTATAATTACACATTATTTTATTATTTGAATAATGTCTAGGCCACTAGGTTGTAAGCTCTGTGAGGGTAGAGACTGTGTCTTTTTTGCTCACTTTGGTGACCCCAGTGTCTTTAATGGTGCCAGTTTCAAAGGCAGTCAGAAATATCCAGTAACTGGATGAACGAGTGGCTTTGAAGAAGAGGTGGGAACTGGGGTAGAGAAGGAGTCTTCCAGATGGAGGGAACAGTTTGAAAACTGGCCGTGCGTAAGTGGCCCCCTATCAATCCTTAGAGACTTTATAAACGTTAGAAATGGCAAACTGCATAGGATTTTTTACTGAATGACGAGAGGGCTTATTGAGAGAAATTGTGGCAGGTACAGGAGTATCTCTAACCTTTCCTTAGTAAACTCAAGAAAATTTTATCACCCACGATTTTATTTAAGCTTTTCTTGAACCTAGTAGGTGCTCATTAAATATTTGGAAACAGAATTAGAACATGGATGAATTTACGGATGTTTTCTGTCCGACACCCTTTTGGAATAACAAGCTATCATTGCCTACCCCCCTGCCCCCTCCTGCTTCTCACTTAAGCCATGTCTTTATGCTGTGAGAAAAATGGTGCAATACTGGGAAAAAAAAGCAGGGCATCTGGTTCACCAGATATGCATATGGCCACAACATATGGCAAACCCAGGGCATTTGACCATCATGCTCATTAGAATGTGCCGGCAACCCGGATGCCGCACGTTCACTGTGTCTGTGTCGTTCTTCTCTCAGCATGCCGACCTGGTGTTAATCATCAAGACACACTTGCCTTTCTCCAGCAAATCACTTCCTCCACTTCTTTTACCTCTGATTTCTTCTGTAATCCCCTCCTCTTTTGTGTTTACTTTCAGTTGGTCGGTGGCCTTCAGACCAGCAGGATGGTCCTACTCTACAGATCGTACTAAAAACATCAACACACCACGCGAGCCGCCAAAAGCAACGGCAGCAGCTCATGGCCTTCTCAGGTGGTGAGAAGAAAGTGCAAGGTTCGTTTGCATTAAGGCCTTATAGAAAATAGTCTGTTTTTCTCAGAGTCTGGGATAATTAACTTTGCACAGAAAAAAAGAAAATCCACCCCACCCCAGAGCCCCTGATTCTCACTCAGGGACTTGACAACGTCAGGAAGAGGAGGGCCGGGGAGAGTGCAACCCAACCCCCATCCCGGCAGACAAAACAAGACTACAGGCAATTCAAACACTGAGCCTGGATCAGTCTTCAAAAGCCAGTGAGCTGCGTATTCATTGTGTGTATTAGATAGTTTCCCCTTAAAACATCCTGGCTCCTGTTTTTCCAGGCCCTACTTAGGTTTCTGTTTCCCTCTCTCCTCAGACCTCTACCTCCCACTTCACTAAGGAGATTCCATTTTTCAGTTCTCATTGGCAAGTGAAGCACCATTCATTTAGTACATTTGCATATTCCATTTTTGTGCAGGTTGGTCCTCTCCTGTTGCATTTCTAAAATGAGAAATGAAAGCAAAACTCGTATTAACCCCAGTGTCATCCCCTTTGCTTTTCATTCATTGCTATTCTTTGTTTATTATCTTTCAGCAAATTTTCAATCCATGTGACAATACTCCCATCGAAATCAATTAGAACCAGTTTCACAAAATAGACTTACTGATGCCCTCTGTCAATCTTTTCTTGAATTCCAGCTGTATATCATTGATGCACATTCATTTATTGCTAGGTACACATTATTCCTTTCATCTGCTAGTAACTTTCAAAAAACAGTAACAAATTTGTCTGGAAGGATTTATTCTCCACATAGTTCCCTTCTTTTTCTTTCTGAGTATCGCTGATGATTTGATTGAACTCAAAAGAGTTACCGATTTTTCTCATTTAATACCCAATCTATTATTTCAAGGCAGGAAAAGTGCAGATTTTTTTTTCTTTTAAATAGTTTTATAGACAAAAGTGAAAGATTTTTCATTCTTGCTTCAAATTCATTGTGAAAACAGAAGGCAGTTTTCCCAGATGGAAATCTGTCATATCATTATGGAAATGTCAGATTTCCACCCGGGGCATATTGACAAAAAGCCATGGTTTTTGCCCAGGGGGTGGAATTTCACAAATTTTCCCAAGAAGAGCTGCACTCCCTGGTAGAAGACAGAGGCAATTTCTTTCCCCCGTTTTCAGATTTGTGAGACTGAGCTCTAAGAGATTGGGTTCAGGCAAATACCCACAGAGGTGGAAGAAAGCTTTAGCATTCCCAGTACTGGCCATAGGGGCTTGGCTGTTGTCTCTGAGTCAGTCCTGGCTGTATTTACTTTAATATTACAGTTACCCTGAGCTGTAACTCTATTGGCAATGTCACATAAAACGGGTGTGTCATATTGCCAAACAGAGGAGAGGTTTCCTTCCCTGACCTACCTGATTCTGCCATGTAAATATCTCCCCTTTAGTTAATAGGTATGCTCTTCTTAAAGTATCTCTTAATTTTGATAACTGTGTTTTTCCCCCTGAGAATGGAGCATTTTAAACCTCTGTTAGTGGAGTATTCATGCATGTATTAGAAATATTAGCAAATCGTGTCCATGTTAATGAATGATAGGACGTTTAGAGGAAAATAAAACAATCCCCAAACATTTTCATACATTTATAGTCATCAGAACCTCACGCTTGAAGTAGATGAAAGAGATTTGTGAGTGGCATAAGTCATGGCGGAAATAGCCGTGGGACATGAGTTACTCTATTCTATTACGGAAAAGTCTCTCTGCCTCGTATAATGGCCTGCAGACTAGCAAGCACAATGCAAAGGATCTAAATATTTTTCTTGAATAGATTTGCTGTTCTCAACAAAAAACCTCCTCTAAAGATTACACTAGTATAGGTACTCTGCTCCATTAATATAAATGACTCCAATGTACATTTTTTCCTAGCAGAAATACCTGCATTTAAAAAAAAAATGCAGCAATAACTTCAAACTTCAAAGGTCTGAACTTCAAAAGGTTTCTTGCATTCTGCTTGATGGGGCAGCATCTTATGCACACATGCTTTTTCCCTGCTAAATGCCTTAATAATGAGCTCGGGTTCAGATTTTGTGAATCGGAGCCAAGTAACTCTATTTTAGTATATTTGCTGGGAAATGAACTAGCTCAGGGTAATTAGGAAAGCAATTTTATTAGCTTCTATTTCATAAAGATTGTTTTTTAATCAGAGTCAGAACTTACTAGAAATGATTCTGTGCTCTTTGCTTGGGTCTCAGGAAATGAAGTGGGGCACCGTAGGTCCTAACCCACAGTAAAACCAATGTGATGAAGACGGAAGCTTTGCTCTTAATCTCTAACAACGCTGTAAAAATAAACCCAGTCCGATGGCATTATAAATAAAAGGGTCACAGCTAACGATTACCTGTGTCTAGTTTATTACAGACTAGGGCCTTGATAACTGAAGGAGTTAAAGCTTTCTTTTAATTGCCCAAGGAGTCTTGGATTCAAGTTGTGAACAATCCTGGCTTGGGGCTCAGGGGACTGGGGTGGGTAGAAAGCAAAGTAAAACACTGGATTAGGTGCATATGTCTTCAAGAGACAAATGCGAGAAGGAATTGGGACTGATAGTGTATTTAGATAATGCAGTGCAGCTGTGAAAAAGACGAATGCTGTACTGGGGCACACAGCGGAGAAGGGGGTATTGCTTATAGGAAAATGGAGTTTCTGTAATCACGCCTCTCCTGGCAGCCACTTATGGAGCACGGCATACTGTTTGGGGCACCTCATTATATAGAGAACATCAATACTGTAAATGAGAGAGAACTCAGAGAAGGGTGACAAAAAAGATAAAAGGATTAGAAGAGATGACCTATAAAGAAAGGTTAAAGGAACATAGCATTTAAAGCTTTCAGGAGAGATGGAAGCCTATGCTAACTGTCTACAAATATTTGAGCAATAATAATTTTCAGGAAAGAAGGGGATTGCTTGCAGTGGTTGAGAATGGTCTAATAAGAAGTCACGGCTTGAAACTAAGGAAAGGGGGAAATGTCGGTTAGGAGACATTAGGAAACATTTCTTCCCAGTAAGGGTAATTAGGCACTGAAGTGAACTGCCTGGGGAGGTGGCTGAGGCCCCATCGCTGTAAGAGTAGCAAGTGTTGAAGGGGAGTTAAAGCACTCGGGGAGCTCCTCTGAAGGGGGGGAAAGCCCACCCTTTTCTGAAGACATTCCTGTACAGGAGAAGTGGGCTAGAACAACCCAGGAGGACTTTCCCAATGGCCTCAACCGTGATTTAACACGTGGAAAGCGAGTGTATGGAGAGTCGGGGTGGAGGTGGTCCGAGAGAAAAGCCATCCGCGAGTACGGGAGGTGTCTTTGCAGAAGTTCTTGTTTTCAGCTGTCGGTCATTAGTGTTGCTGCTCCTCCTTTACCTATAGAGCCATGAAGACATTTACGTGAATCATCGCACAGCACCTCCAGAAGTCAGAGCTAAAGTGGGAAGCGAGGGACGCCTCTGACTAGGAAGCACAGTTAACAATGAAGGGTGTGAGGCTGCGGGCATCAGTCTGTGCTGTGCGAGCAAAGGGCAACAGAGAGAATTGCCGTGTTTTATCGTGTTGGACCAGCTGGGACAGGTGACACCGTGATCAGGTATGCATGCATCGTCACTCCCCCAAATAATCACCATGTGGAATAATTTCCCCCCAAATCGTGCAGCTTCAACTTATTCTCTGCGAATATGACTCATAAATCTTGGCCTTGAATGTGAATCAAGATTCCAAGCTGCAGGCTCAGGGGTTTGTTGGATTTATTCAACTTTAGTCTTTATTTATAGACACAAAAGTATATTATTGGTTGTAACGTCCAAACAAAAGAAAACAGATTGTAAGCATCCATTAATGTTTTCCCAAAAGGGAAATCGCACGTTTCTCTCCGGTCTTTCATTCTCTCCCTTGTAATATTAAGATGATGTCATAAATTCGTAATTACTTCGTGATGTTCTTGGGCACTTTATATCTGTTGGTTCAGAGATGCAAATTCCCTCTCTGATCGGAATGCAACAAACAATATGAGCAGGTGGGAGGTAAGTCTTAGGTGGCTTGCAATTTAGTAACCATTGAAGTTTTGAATTCACACTATTTAAACTCTGTTCTCTGGGAGGGAAAAGATACATTTAAAAAATCTTAGATCTTGCATTATATACATGAGATGAGGTGTTAATTTTACTGGAATAATTATTCTTACTGCCAGAAAAGAAAATTATTTTGGTTAACAATGAATGTAGGGGCTATATGAAAAAATATTGTATTTATCTGGTAGAAAGTTTTCATAGACTAATCATATCCAGGAAAGCAAAGATACTGTAAAAGAAGGGGTACATTGGTATGTGCGTTACTAGATGTTTGGCTTTCAAGTATATTGGGATAAACAGAAAACACAGGTCCGTGAGAGAAAAATGGATCACAAGATGGTGACTTTCTATTTTCTTAGCCAAATCTTTGTTCTTTTACTCCCAGCTCAGCTCTTCAATTCTGCAAGAAAGAGGCCATAAAGTATCTATTTCCAACTCCTCTTTAAGCCTTGCTCAGGTTTCTTATTGCTCATTGCTAACCATTTTAATTTCTGACCTCTTCTGCTCCACTAGTTATAGACCCATTCAGTGACCCTCTAGGATTCCCAACTCGGTGATTTATGTCCTTGCCATATTCATGTGAAGTACCAGCATCAACCTCAGAGAGAGGGAGAGAGAGGAGGAGAGGGAGAGGGAGAGAGGGGGGGGAGAGGGAGAGAGAGGTGTTTCCCTAGCACCCTCCTGCTTGGTGTTTTAACAACTTTTCTGTATGTTTCTCTCTTCTTAGAACCTTAATAATGATCTTGATGCTGGCAATTTTAGATGTCCCCAGCAATGCCCCACCTCCCCACCCACTCAGAAAAAAGAAAAGGACTCTTGAGTTTTAATTGCTGCAGCTATTAAAGACTGAGAGGCAGCATTTCCTTGAGTGGTGGAGTTTGGGGCACGATGGAAACAGAGTGATCCTGCCGTCTCTAATCTGATCAGTAAAGCTATTGACTTCTGAGAGAGTCAGATGGGAGAGCAGGGTCTGGGGGGCCTTGCTTCCGCCTTGGCCTTAATACCATCTCTCTCCTGTGGGGAGACAGAACCCTTCTTCCTTTATTATTAAGGTATTGAAGGTTATGAGACCATCTATTAGGAGAAGCTGGGCCACTCTTATCATTTGTTTAATATATGCCCACTCTGGTCTTCTTATAAATTGACAAGTAGACCAACAAATGTGGATTCCACTGGCCATCCTCAGCTGAGTCATTTCCATTCAAAGTTGAGTTAAAGGTAATTTAGCTTTAGATCTTTGTTTTGCCAGTTTTATATATATTCCTTTGTGTCTTTTTTCTCACTCCTGTGTTTAATTCCAGTCCTTTCCCCCATTCTCTGCATTCTTTACAAATCCTAGGTCTCCAGCAAAACAGCCACATCTCATGTGAGCCCTGCTCGAGGATCAGTTTTATCTGTGTCTGACCCAGGCATGTGTTGCATGGTAACACGTTCAGAATCAAATACGAATGCAGACTAGCAAGCCCCTCTGTCAGGATATGGACGTGCCCCACACGTCGATCCTGTTTAGTTATCAGAATATGAAAACTTAATCATACACTCTAAGAAAAGGCTTTGATAGAGAATTTTACTCCTGCATGTTCATTTAAGATTTAGACTTGACGTATTAACGCCAAATTTAAAATTGTGTCCTCTTCATTGCAATCCTCTGTAGCTACAAGGTTCTAATAAATATTATGTCCTCTCATCGTGCAATTAAAATTTTCCACCTCATTTCACAATGCAAAACATTCACATGTTGTCAATCATCTTGAAACATGATTTTTTGACATCATATAATTTCACTTCATTTTTTCAGACAGACATCGCACCAGGAAATTATTTAAGAAAGAGTCCTATTATATCTTTATTTTTCCACCAAATTTCACCTTCAAATGCAGTCATTTGTGTACATTTCAGTAATTTCAACAATAAACTTGCAAAGAGAGGGAATGGCAAGCCCTCAGACAGACGTTCACATATGGGTTTTGCCACTCTTGCAAGGCTGCGGCTCAGTTGTGGGCACTCAGTTAGAAAACATGATTTTAGCCATGGGAAGTTTACAAGTCTTGCTGCACAAAGTGAAAAGGTTGCTGCTTGAAACAGCTACCACCTGGGAGGCTGGGAGAAAAACATGCGTGTGCTTTTGAACTTTCCTCTGTTTAATAACTAGCAGACACTAATGATTTGCCAAACATCCTGATTTAAAATGGCAGTAGTCAAAAGCAAGGTTGCCTGCTGGTTGTCAGGTAGCCCACCTGTTCTCCAAATCAAAGTTCCCCTGACCTGTGCCCAACGCAAAGCTGTTATCCTTTAAACCACTGCTAGATGTGCGTGTACGCCTTGTTGGGCTCTCTCGCTAACGTTCCCGTCTGCTGTCGGAGAGAAGCTTCCTACTGGAAGCTTCACGTTGCCTTCTTTATGTAGGCCGATCCTTGGGGAATGAGCTCATGAACACTTGTTGGGAAGGTTTTGGTGGGGGCTGGGGTGGGAGGGAAGGGAGGAGGGCCCGTATGCTTTAAGCAGCAAGGGACAGTTAATGGGAAGAAGTCGACTGAAGCAGTGCTCAATTCAGGATAGGATGAGGACCCCTTCCTAGTGTTTTAAAATAGTGGGGTGGTTTTTCAAGAAGGGGCAACTGTATTATTCATGACTTGGTATAGTTTTTTTGAGAAGAAATGCAGAAAACAGCTAGTGGTTGAGGGTGGGAAAGATGTGAAATAGGTAAAGTCGTGGTCTCTAGGAGGGTGAGCAAAGGTGGTTTTTGATTAAAACAAAGGGGCCTGAGGAGGGGGGAGAACACTACTTTGGAGTGACGTAAAGGAGAAAAGTGATTAGCAGAGTTTATTAAGTGCCAGTTTGGTTATTATTTATTAGCATAGAAAAGTTAATTTAATTAACACTTGTGATATTCGAAGTTGCAATGGGCTACGTGACTGTTTCCAGCCAACTGCATAATGGCAAGAACATGGAAGCTGCTAGGCCTGGGCTCTTTCTTCATGTTCTGTGACTACTTGTTTAAGATATTCTAGGTTTGTGTAGATATCAGTGAATATATAAGAGTGAAGCATTAGATAGCAATGGAAGGAATTCTTTTAAAATAGTTCTATCTAATACTGGGTATTAAAAGGATTACATTTAGGATTTTATTAATGGTTAATCTGTGCAAGTGGTATGGAGTAAGGGCTCATGGCACAGTTTTTAATACCTACTGTGTACTGTGCTTAACAAATACTATGTCATTTAAATCTCATACCAACAATGTTGGTATTATTATCTCTTTTTAACTGATATGAGATCTAAGATTCACACAAGGTCACATGGCTAATAAAGTGTCAGAGTTCAAAATCAAATCTCCCATACCCCCAAGGTTTGTTCAGTGAATGTTGACAATTAAATCCATACCATAGTCACTTATGGATATTCATGCATGCTTATTCATTAATTATACCCACACATGTCAGAATGCCCATCTGTTTTTTGATGGGATGGTTAGTAAATTAGAAGGAGATCCTTTGTGATAGGCAAGAACATGTCTCCCCTATCTTTTTTTTCTAAGTAAAGGCCTTTGTAACGTTCTTTAAGCCCCAATCCAGAGGGGTTGTCTCCAGGGACCAGGGGACACTTAACTTTGTTCTCTAAAGCCAATTGTGCTACAAATGAAGCTAGCAATTAGCATTCATCATCCATGGTGATTTTTATCTCCCTCTCTGGGTTGACACAGTGCTTATCACAGGGCTACCTAAGTGCATTGACCTGCTTTGCTAACTTCTCAAGAAACAATGCTGGGAGGAGAATAGCTCCTTCCTCTGAGCTGTTCAGTGCCTAGCTCACAGATAACCATTTAATTTTCTCACTATTGCAACTCCTTCATCATCCGGACTGCTATGTTGTTCACACTTGCTCAGTAGAAATGCAGTGAAATTCTTATGTGATGGTGAGCAGCCTTCCGAATCACAAGGTATATTGAAATTTACGCCATGGTGTGTCTACATACGACTTACCACATGTTTTAGGAGCTGTGTGGTGCAAAGAGAATCTACTTAAATAAGCTTAAAATGGGTGTTTTCAAACGACTTCATGGGCATCTCATGAAACCCCTACGTACTAACAGAGCTTTGCATCACAGAAATGGGGGCAGAAGTGGGCATCTCCTCACTCCTCTCTCTCATCCCACTATCTCTCCTCTCTGCTTCTCTTTGCTCCTATGCTTTATTTTCATCTCTGTTGACCAGTTTCTCTGTTTACATATCTGCTTATACATGGCGCATTGTGGCTGCCTTCAAATGGTGGCCTTAGCCTGCAAATCTACGTGACTGTTCAGCTCATATTCCTCACATCAAAGTAATGCAGATCCCAGTTTCCCTATTTCAGATTCCTAGGAGAAGGAATCTGCTGAAGCCCAGGTCTTGTGTCTACTCCTGGTCCAAACAGTTGTGATGGGGGAGGGTGGCTGAAGAGGAGAGGTCGTTCATGCTTTCTGGGCTGCTTCTTTCAGTACACTGGGCAGAGCTCCTATGAAATGGCTTAGGAGGAGAGAGGTTTGTCTCTCTAGAATCAACTGGAGTGAGAATTGTCTATGGGGGGAAAAAAAGGTGGACTTTACTGTGTACAGTGATGGATTTTTAAGTCACTACACTTAAGAGAGAGAAACAAAATTCTCATACAGAAAACCATATCCTGTACATTTTTAGTTAGAGGTGCTTCTGCAGAGCACCAGGGAAATGGAAATACCTCCTCTTAGATCTGAAGTCAAGAATCTCCATTTTTTTCTGGACTAAAATCACACCGTATTTTTGGAAGATTATATGTGTTTCTACATATAAACCTATTTGTTGGAATTCAGGGGAAAGAGGAAGTTGAATTCAACCACTCTTCTTCCCCACCCCTACCCACACCCCTAGAATACACTGGAAAGCCACCTTTCTCCTCTCCCATCCACGTGCATTTCATATGCAGACACAGCCACCACCAGGCGTTGCTGGCTTTGTGAGCACGGCCCTGAAAGTCTTGAAGACCCTTGAAAAGTTCAGTTAGCTCTTCAGATAGTTCTCTCAGGCTGTTTGTAGGTCATAACTGGGATTTCTAACAACGCTGAGTAGATGTCTATGATTTGCTGAGAAAAGGTTAAATTATAATCAATTCTTGGGGAAGGTTTGATTGGAGGACAACTTTCCTCATGCCTGGGGGCTCCCTCCTTCTCCTCCTGGCAGTACCATCATGGTCTGGGTGTTTATAACTTCACTCAGTTCAATTGCTGTTTCTCCATCCTTGAGTTGTACCCAGACAGCCAGTTCCCTCTCATGAGATGAAAGCATCTATATTTGAACAGGCTGAGACATCAGGTTTCTTCCCTTAATTCTAAGGTTCCAACCAGAATTGGAACCATCAAAGGTTCCGATGCCGTCAAAGAATATGCCATCAAAGGATGACCAATATGGCCTATTAGGTAAGAAGTCTGATCCCACTTCTAATATCCTATTTGCATATTTCCTTTTCCAAAGAATGCTTTTCACACAGGTTTCTGGCCTTAAAGTATGTGGCTAAGGGTTTATAAGGGACTGATTTCTCTCCAAAAGTGCTTCACTCTCCAGTTGAGACAGACATGCCTACAGAAGCTTGAAGTACTGTGTTCTAGTTCTACTGAAAGGAGAGTTCTAGCACAAAACCCCTTTGTGCTTTCCCTGTCTTCTGAATACTGTTTAAGAGCATTAAATTTTGTCCCTACTGCTTCAGTCCTTGGCCTCTCTAAGGGACCTAACCTTGGGGTGATGCTGAAAGGTTGCCATGTGCATGCAAACTATCAAATTGCTCCACTAGGTGAAATATAAAAATGTCATGAACCCAAGCTTTAATGTAGCCACCAACAATAGAATCACTTGAAAGAGCCACTGGCTTCTGTTTTCTTGTGCTTTGAAGCCTTGTTGTACATGGGCAAAAGAAACCAGTAGCCCTGAGTCTCTGCCCCTTTCAGGGCCATGTACACGGCAACAAAAATAACAACATTTTAAAGTAAGTTATTTACTAGACACTGTTGTAAATGTTTCACCTGGATCATCTACTAATTATAAAAACCACTTTTAGAGGTAGGTGTTTCCATTATCCCAGTTTTACAGATGAACGGACTGAGATTCAGAGAGGTTAAGTAACTTGCCTAGAATCACAGAGCATGGGTTAAGATTTGAACCCTGGACGGGAGAAGTCAGGGCAGGACTCTGTCGTGGGGAATTTCAGTGGGGGCATTTAAGTAAAACCGAATAGCATTATCAGAAAGTGATCAGATAAGTGATCTAAGCATAAGTCCCTTCCCCTGCGGCCTGTGTAGTATGAACGGAATAGCGGCAGGTGGATGCCCAGTATGAACCCCTGCCTGCACCCATCCACTTCCTAACCCTCTTGCCTGCTTTCACCGCTTAGTCCTTGTTACCATTGAACACATTGTATATTTTACTTATTTAGGTTATTTATTATTCAGTTTCTTCCTCTGTGGAGTGTACGCTCCGTAGAGGCAGGGGGTTTTGAATATTTTGATCACATTTTAGGGGTCTTCTTAGGTGCTCAGTAAATACTGTTGAAGGAATGAATGCTGTTGTTGGACATCCATTAGGACAGTCTGGCCAGAGGCTGTGCCTTTGCTTTCCTGTTCACAGTAGTCATTCTGTCTCCCTCTCTCTCACTGTCTCAAGTTTCAGCTGTTTTATGGCCAGGTGGCTGGCTGAATAGGTTTTCCTTTTGGGGCTTTATTCTCTCGCTGTTTCTCTGTCCTCCATACTATATTTCATCCAATGTTACTCACTGTCATTTGGAGCAAGTTTCCCTCTCTTGCCCACCTTCCCCCTGCACAGTCTTTATGCTAAGCCATGAGGTGGTGTGGGAAAGATGAGGATGACAGCCTAGGGTAGACAAGGTAACTAGCACTTTATCCCAGGAGACAGGTGGAGAGCATCCCGGTGGCAGCAAAGCAGACCCAAGGGGTTACAACCATCCTGTTCTAGGTCCATAGGACTAAGTTATCCAGACAGAGAATGAAATATTAGCCAACATTCATACTGGGTTGTGAGTCAGTAGTTTGCCAGTATATCCAACCATCAAAATAAAATGTTTTCCTTTTTGTGGGAAAGAAGATTTCAAAATCTCCTTTGATAGAATTTCCTGGATAAGTACTGTGTATGTGTGTGTTTATTTACTTGAAAAACATTGCTGTAGTGCTTATTTTGTTCCAGGCACTATCCTAAGTGTCTCAAAAATAAATATTAGGTCATCCAATAGTAAGTACTATTGTTATCCCCTTCCCCCCCCACCACCATTTTATAGATAGAGAAACAGAAGCAAGAGGAGGTTATATAACTTGCTTGAGACTTGGAGAGGTAATAGTAGCAGAGCTGAAATTTGTGCCTGTGTACCCAGGTCTGGCTCCAGATTCAACACCTTTATCTACTAACCAGGCTACCTCTCCAGTATTTACTGATACTTTTATAGTATTGGTTGCAGTCTTATTTAAAATCTGTAATTCTCTAGATCTTTACAAAGGAGATGACAAAAACCCGCAGCTGTTTTAACTTCAAAGAAAAGAAATTTCCTGATCTGATTTGTTTTGCTTTAATACATTGATTAGTATATATATGTATACATATATATTAAATATATAAAAATATACATAGATTAGAATATATACATGCATATACATATATATTCAAATGTTACATAAATATATTTTGCTAACCCATACAGAGCTTCATCAATATTTCTTCTTTATCCTCTTTTATGCCAGCAGCTTTCTTTATGCATTTCCATTTTCCACATTTTTCAGAGTGATTGGATTGGGTTGCATACACTTCTCCTGAAATATTAAGTGCATACAGGCCGCATCCACATGCACTGAGTCTATAGTTATGATCTATTATTTCAAAAACCCACATGGTAAAAAGAGCAGAACAGGCCTTGAGTGCTGTGAAGTATTAGGGCCAAAGAACCCCCTGCCATTCATCTTCTCACTAATGCTGGGACTAACAAGACCCCAGAGTTTCTGTCTCATTGGCAGAGCCTTTGTCCTAAAAACACAGAAACCACACGCACACACTTACACACATATATGCATACCCGCACTCCCTCGCTCATATCCACTTTGTATATCTAAGAGAATTAATCTATTTCATGATGAGTAAGTTGTCGCATAGTCAAGTAGGAGAAGGATACCTAACTATTTTACCATTCCTGAAAAATTGTAAAGGGGATATGGCATCGGCACAAGTGTCAATCCAGATTGTTGAGCTCTGTCTCCAGGATGATTTGGGGAAAAACTAGTTACAGAAATGGCTGGGCAAGACATCATTTTTAACTTTTAATTGCTTCCACCTGATGTTGTCTTTCTCTCTCATATTGCTTCTTCCTTTTGACCTTTGTCATTAAATACTCCCAGCATCTAAAGGTGCCACTGCTGCGTCTCTCTCCTTTATTTTTCCCTCTCATGGCTTGAAAATAGGATAAGGCAGCCTTCCTTGTTTGACTTATGGCAATTGGTCTTATTGCTTTGGAGTCAAGCCGTGTTTGTTGCAGTATAATTTCCTGGCTGGTGGTGGCTCACTGTGGTAACTTCTCGAACACCCCCATGCCTGTATTGGGTCCACAAATTCATTTTTTCTTCCTTGTATCCCAGCAGATTTCTGCTGCGATACAGGCACACACCTCTGAGCATACATTCACTTTACTTCTGTCTCCCCTTGAAGTCCACTGCTCAGAACTTCCGAGTCCCTGCCCTCTGCCTTGTGAGATTTTGCGACTTGTCTAAGGTTGAACCTGCAAGTAGAACAAAACCACAGACCCCTGCAGTGTGTTTCTAGATAAATTCATGAGAGAAAAATCAATTCCACTGAGTTAGTTTGTTCAGATGGACAAATCTTGTGTCCTGTGTAGACATGGTGTTATTCACTGGATATTTCAATCACTAGTTATTTATGCCTGTTAAGTCTACAAAGCCCAAACGCCCAGGTTCGGTCATCTTTATCTGTACTATTCCCCAAGTAAGGGTACGCTTACATACACACATACCCCTATGGTTAATGTCATGGACCAAAAATCTTGATTATTTTGTGAATTTTCACAGTCCAGGTAGATGTTTTGGCTCTGTGTAGACACAGATTACAAAGTGCTTCCCAGTAGGTATCCTTTTGAATCTGCTTTATTGATGTAGAACAAAGTTTCATTTGCTCACAGGTTTTAATTTAAAAAAGAAAAGCTAATTCATGTTGGAGCTCATTCTTAAGTGAAGGTAATAAGCCTCGTATGTATATATAAAAAGCTACCACCCTCTGATTGTCAAAGTTTGCTTCTTTCTTTTCAGGTTCTTCTTTGTATTGTTTTACAATCTAGGTATATCTGTTTAACATGAAATGCAGAAAATGACAGGGCTCAGACAGCTACTGCATCCAGTGACAAAGATTACTGTCATCCTGGCTCATCAGTTAATTCATCATTGGCAATGGTCCATTCCATTTCCTAGTAGCCTAGCAACAGCCAATGATGGGGAGGGCTGTTTGCCATGTGACAGTGGTATGTGGTACTTTCCAGAATGCTTTTACATAAAAATAGGATGATAATTTATAAATTTACATTTTTATTTTAATAAATGGGAATATTTGGTTTTAGGGGTTGACATTCAAAAGGGAGACAATTTTATTTTGCAGACCATGACTTTAAAGTGCTGGACTAGTGACTTGATAACAGAAATGGAGCTATCAATTTCACACATAAACAGGGTTTAAAGTTGAGCCTGTGAATGCCTTACTTTACCTTAGAATGAATGATATTCCCCCGCAGAGTAACTATAGGAAATAATATAATTAAATGAGAGCTGTTCTTATATCAGTGCATGCACATACACACGCTCGTGCACACACATACACACGCGACATAGGATTTTGGGTCTGAACTTTGGCTCCTAATTTTCTTTATCACTGGATAGAAAAAAAAGCAAAGCGATTCATGAGCAACAACAATTATTGTTGTCCTCAATATAAAAAAAAATCTTTCAGTTTCTCACAATCCTCCTAACTCTCTATTGATGATTCATGGTTCGGCAACTCACTTGAAAATCTGCTCATTTATTTTCACTGATTGAATTCCCTGATTGTTAGTATGTATAAATGTGTTAGCTACTTTTGAAGCTATCTTCTGTTAAAGAATTGATAGAAAATCCTATTTAAATGTCGTAATGCTTTTTCTCTTGTTATGACAGTCATTGGGTAAATAGTTTTATTTTAGTGCTATAGTTAAGAAAAATCTATAATCACCTCCTCATAAATCTTTTTTTAAAAATCTATATTTAGCCCCGTTTGCAGAGACAGAAGTTGAAAATAGGCTACTACCTAAGACATGAATTCCGTTAAATATTAAAGAGATCTCATCAATGATTTTATTAGTCTCCGAGCTCAGTAAAGGCCTCCCTGACATCTAAAGCCTAATGATTTTTTAAAATATATTTAAAGCCTTGCACTGCACCTTTAAATATTGAACAATATTGAAAAATATTGAAGCCCTTTTTTTGTATATTAGCTTTAGGCAGAACTGTTGTATGATTTCCACTTCTTTCATGACATTGTAATGATGTTACCACATACAACTTTATCTTGCATGAAAAGGTGAAGTCATGAGTGATTTCTCCAATTTAAAAGCACTCAACCCTCACAGTGCTAGAAATGAATATTTTGCATATATTCATGCAACAATGATTCAATTTAAGATTTCTATTTTCAAACATTGCTTGAAACCTTCACTATGTTAGTAGTAAAACTGCCAAAATGTGTAATAAGATTTATTATAGATGAGTAGCATTTTATTTAGTATTTCATGTTAACATGCTTTTAGGGTTACCTGGTTTAGCAGGAGAATTCATCTTTCGTTTCTAATCAGAGATAACATTTTATCGTATTTTAAAAAATACTCTTCCCGTACACATATATATTGTGGCACCAACTGAATTTTTCTTGCTGGCAACACAAACCCAAACATTGCTCACATCAAAGCTCAGTGTACCCTCACACAAAGCTGCTCTGATTGAAAAAAAAGAGAAGGAAGATTTCCATTTCTCCTTTGTAATCCCTGTCCTTTTTCTCCAGAATAGCTCTCAAACCCTTTTGCTATACATCCTTAAAATGGGCTCAGAATTTTGCTGCAGACCTTACCCCTTTAAAGGGGTCTTGTTATACTCTTGTTTATACTGTGTAGATGCTTCATTGCTGTAACAGCATAAAACCACAACATTATAAGTTTCCTAGAAGCCATAGCATATGTTACAGGCGCAAAAAGTATAGGTTGGCGGGAGCTCTTAATTGAGGGGTGTGTTTCTGAAAGAGGCTTGCACAGATGGAGAAAGAGATGTATCTAAAAGTGGTTACCTGTGGGCTTGTATATAAGAGGTAGGGAAAGTGTGTAACCATTTCATGGCTGTACCTCTGATTATCACAGGGGCAGCATGAAAAGATATAAACTCTTACTATTTTTGTGTTCATTATGCATCTTTAGGCCCTAGATCTTCTTTCTATTCCAGATTTTCAGTTGTTTCAGCAAGGAAAGAGGGAGCCTTCCACAGACCATTTGCAAGGCAATATAGCAATGCTCTTACTCCCAAAGGTGTATTTATAAAGCACAGACACACACACACACACACACACATACACACAATCACATGAATACACACTCATACACATAACAAGGGAGAGCTGTGTATAGGGGAAAGCTTATACAAAAAAAAAAAAAAACAAATAAAAAAACAAAGAAAACCAGTAAAACTTATACCCAAAGCACACACTTCTCTCTCCAGAAAGGAAATACTAACTCGATTTTCATTTAGAAGAGACCTGTAGTTGCTAGCTACCAACTCCATTTGTTGGTGCAAAGCCACTCATAGATGACACGTCCATACAAATGCGATTTTAGGGGTTACCTTAAATTTTATATTAAAAAAAAAAGCTATAGGCAACTGGAGACGCAACATGCCAGTGAGTGACTTGTTCTGCATTTTGGGGAAGGAAAGAGAGTGGCGATCTTAGTAGGCTCCTGGGTGGGTCAAATTTTCCTAATTACATGGAAATCAGAGGCAGCCCTGAGACCGGTATCTTACCTGCACGGAGTAAACATTCCCCCCGCTGTCACTAATGTTCTATAAATCATGTTAAAGAGAAGCATAATTAACATCTTTGATCAAATCAAGCTTCAAAGTCATGAGGTGACTGACTGAATAAAGCCACATTTCAGGGTCGGCAATGAATAGATTCTCCACGAAGGCTCAGGATGGCTCTGTACTCTTCCTCGCTCATTCACCCTTCTGCTTGGAGGAGGAGGGTGCTCACACCCCCATGAGGCAGAGGGAGATGGGTGAGGAAATCCTCAGCAACACACCACATGCAGTTCTATGGATCTAAGTTCATGAGGCAGCAAAGGACCTGGGGCGCAGAGAGGGAGAAGCAAGCCCGTGTCTGAGAAGAATCAGCACTTAATTCTTTTAGTCTGGCGAAAGCAGATCCTTCCTGTGCATGGCCACATTGGTTCTGCTTGTGTGTCCAATCATTTAAAAAGGACAATATTCCTGGTTAAAGGACAGGTGGTTTTGTACAAATTATTTGCATCTTCACTTTTTATGTATCTTGAGAAAATTTCCATCCAATTGCCAAAGGCTGATTAGAGCTCAAGCTTGTCTGGAGGTGGGTGCCCAAGTGGAATAGTTGAAATCTATCTCAAAGGTTTCTTAGCCTCCAGGACAGCATCCACATAGAACCTGGGAACTCCTGCCTTGGGAGACAGTGCTTTTCTTTCTTTCAGTGACAGAAGCGACTTTTGGTTGCAAATTTCCCTGGAGGTTACTGGTAAACTTGCATTCACACCAAGGAATAAGCAGTTGATAGCAAAGCCTTGGTGAAGGGAGTAAACAAAGGGTGGAGAGAAAGAGGGAGCCCCGGATGCCCAACCAGACCAGTAAAAGGGAGGAGAGAGAAGTGGAATAGAGGAGGTTGTATGACATGTAATCCTCTTCTTAAACATCACAGTTTTGACGTGGGTTTGGCTCTGGCTCTGAGACGGTCTCAGTGAGTGTCAATGACAACAAAAACAGACGTGGTAATGGAGAAACACCACCCACCCTCTACACCACATCCAGTATAACTGGAGAAGGAAACTTGCCTTCAGTTCCTCCACTGGCCTAGGTACCCAGGGAGGAACATGCCCTGGCAGCATGGGATTGCCAGGAGCCTAGGGTTAGGGTCTTCGACGCCTGCATTCCTGTTGGCTCCCCTGTAAGCACAGTATGTGGATTTGCCTCCTCCCAATATACCATTAGTCAGGGCTGGCTTCTGCATTGGTTTGGAGTGGAGCCTCTGAGAGGAAGTGATCCTTACCACTTCCTGCTCTATTGGCTGGATGTATGAGGGGAAGGGGGAGAGGCAGGAGGGATGTGCCTGGTGCCAGGTTATGCTAAAACTACTTATTTAAATAAATAATGACAATATTAAGAGTCCAGGAGCTGTGTGTACTCCAGAAAAGAAGTACATTTTCTGCAAGGGTAACGTAGATTACTTTGATTTTGATGTATACTTATAGGAACCATAGGTTCTGGGTTTCTGGAGTCTATTTCAAGTTCCAAATATTGTACTTAATTATATAGAGGTGTGTGTGTGTGTGTGTGTGTGTGTGTGTGTGTGTGTGTGTGTGTGTTTTGGTGAAGTGTATGCTTTTAGTTATGTAACTATATTCTTTTCCAGAAAGTCATTTTTAAAAAATAACAAGAACTAAGAGTGGCCTAAAGTTAATAACTTAGGAAGACTTTTTATAAAACGAATTCACAAATTAGAAAAATAATTCTTTATCAGGTGCTGAGCTCTAGATTATGACACGGGAGTATGGTCACTAGAAATATGCATACTGCCGTTCCTTCTTGGGTCTAACTCTAAATGCCTGGAAAACAAATGGCTTAAAAAGGTAAATCCGGCCACACTGGGTATCTGGCTGCTTAGAAAGACCAGGTCCTACTCCCTTCTCCCTAGTGCCCCATACAGAGAGCCCGCAACAGTTTTAGTCCTTTCTTTCATTTTGCTTGATGTTATTTTACTTTGCTGAATTCAGACAAACTGATCTGTGTTTAAAACAAATGAGAGAAATACAGTTTGCACTATTCTGAGAAAAGTGTTTCATTCCTCTTTTTAAGGCATCTGTTAACTTGATCTCATACTATTGCACAGGAGCTGCAGTCCATGCAAATCTTCCCTGGAATCCTTTAAATTTTTCCTAATGTTATGCTTTCAAGAGGTTGCTGGATCAGTTTGATCATCTTTGCCCCGGAAGGGGAAAAGCTTATTCAAATTGATGATCTGATTAAGTTTTTATCAAAATAGGTCAGTGGTCTAAATGGCCAGTGGGTCAGATTTCACCCCTCAGAGACATCTTTACTGACCATCCTCTGTAAAATTGCATAACAGCTTCCCACCCCACACACACTTTCAGCCCGCGTTCCTGTGTTTTATTTGTCTTCAAGGCACATACTGCCATCCTGCCTACTGTGTATTTTTATTATTGGTTTGTCACCTGTCTCCTTCTGCCACCAGCCACCCCCTTCACACCTAATGTAAACCCCATGAAAGCAAGGATTTTGTCTGTTTTATTCACTGAATCCCCAGGACCTAGACTAGTGTCTGATACGTAGCAGGCATCAAATCCAGAAATAGTTGTTGAATAAATAAATGGAATAGATTGGACTTTTAAGTCGTCTGCTTATTTTTTGATATGTAACAAATTTATATTTGATTAATTATCCAAGTTTACTTTTCTTTTTTGCTGTTCCTTCCTGTCTTTACCATTTTGGTCACTTCCTTTTCTATGTCTTGTTCCTTTGACAATTTATGTGACACCAAAATGTGGAGAAAAGAAACAAAAGATCCATCATAAAAGTTATTTTGCCTCATGTAGACCAAGAAAACTGGCTACGTCAGCAAATCTTTCACCTTCCAACTGGTTGTTTTGACACTTTAAGGACACGTCTTCTGCTGTATGCACTGTCGTTTATTCTTCATGGTTTCCCAGCACATGGATTTGATCGTAGAGTGCTTGACACATTCCCCAGGTAAAGAACTGGAGTGGGTAGCTTGAGGTCGCCATGCTGGAGTGCTGAAGCCTCAAGTTTGAAAGTGCGAACTGTACGAAGCTTTCCTTCTTTTGATCCTCAGTGATACAGATACAATTTATATTATGCGTAACTATTGATCATCAACAGTCATTAAAAACCTAGCCACCATGTTTTTTCCTTTTATTTCTGAGGATGGATATATATATAGGTGTGTGTGTATATATATGTATACATATATATATACACACACACATATCTATAATATGTAATATGTTATATATGTACTACGTAAACATGATATATATATCTATATATATATATATATATATATATATGTGGGGAGAGAGAGAGAGCGAACGGGGGGGAGGGAGGAAATGAATGAAGAAATGAAATGTTGACTAATGCTTGAATCAGTATAACAGAGCGTAGTTCCACTTTCTGCTCTGGGCTGCTTTTAGCCTGCATGAAGAATCCATACCTTTTTACTTTCTACCCCTCCTTGGCTTTCTTCTGGTTGAGGAAACACACCCTACACCTGCTGGTGTATTTTTATGAGCTGTTTGGGATTTTCTGGGGCCTTCCTCAGAGGTGACTGTGTTTCAGTGGTGAGTGAATAATGCAAAACTGTCTACAGGCTGTATGCACTGAGTAATCACTGGGAATTCTTCAAAACAATCTCAGGTTGGTAAAATTTTCCACAGAAAATAATAATAACAGTAACAATAGCATCACCAGCAACAATAAACAAGATATGCCCTGTATGCTTCCACCCAATTATTAGCTAATAATGCATAATTATGATTAATTCCACTCTTTAAATGCAGATTCTAAATAGCAATAACCATTTATTTTATGTTTTCACGTTATTTTCCTAAACGTCCTTTATGTCAATTATGTGTTTTCAGGCACATCTGATTGTGCTCTACTGTGGTTTTGATGGTTTGGTAATTGTACATTAAAAAAAAAAAAATAACACGTGTTTAGTATAAAAATTAATTACGTTAAGCATTCCTACTAATTTTGCCAGGCAAAAAATGGCATCCCACAAATTTTCAGCATAAAGCGGGGGGCCAGCCCACTCAGGAGCTTTATGATCTGTGGCTGCGGTTTGCGAGTGAGCTCTGTGAAGGCAGTTTTCTCGACGCTGGAGCCAGAATGCAGTGGACGGCAGCATGCCCTTGTTCTGGTCCCTGTGTTCGCTTAAAATTCCTCTCTGGCCTCCATCTAATCAACCACTTCTCAACTACAATTGTAATAACAGAGCTGAAAATATCATTTTGAGATGTCACCGAAATCCAAATTGACAGAGCTTTGGCCAGCAAGCTGGATGGTCATCAATGTAGCTTCCTTCTTTTGGTTTGCTCCTATTTATAAGAGGTGGATCCCTGGTAATAATGAAGAAAAACATTAGATATGCTGTAAAAAAATCTACCCAGAAAATGCATGGGAGCAAGGGAGGGGGTGGTAGTGGAGGGAAGAAAAGAAGAGGAGGGGAAGAACCAGAAGCAATTGGATGAAAGAGTCTCTGCTCAATATTGCAATCTTTTGGGAATATTTCCTTGTGAGGCATTAAAAATATCTGATTCTTAAAACAATTTTCTGCTTCTGTAACTCAAAATAGCGTTCAGTAAGGGGGAGGGGAAATGTAGCAATTAGTTGGCTTTATTTCTGAGGTTTTATTACTTTGATTCTTTTTGATTTAATCAGCCACGAATGCAGCTACCAGCAGACGGTGACTTTTCCCTGAAATGTGCTTCCTGCCCAGAACAGTGGCTTGTGATTGTAGGTTAATGTTAATGAAACATGAAAAGGCAGACCCTTTTTAGGAAAATTTGTTATTAACAAATAAAGGCTTGGTAACATTTAGAATCACACCAGAAATCACACCATGGAAAATATGGCCGGAGCAGACTCTGGAGCCAGCCCGCCATGCTCAAGTGATAAATTTGTTTACATCATTTAAAAGTTCTAACTCAGTACGGACGAGGTGACGTCCTACTTTTCACATTCATGTTCAATTCACAAACATAAAGAGACTCAGAGCCATTAGGGAAGCTTTCATTTTGGCTGGGGAAGGATGAAATGATAGTGATAGTGGCTTTCATAGCAGAAAATAATTGTATACTTTTCTTCTTATTATTTTTGGCAAGGCGCGCACATTTTGGCTTTCCGGTGTATTACATCATTACATTGTATAATGCATCATAATGATAGAGTGAATAGAGATGAAGAAATGCCAGCGTCTGCTGCAAGTTAAAAGAGAGAGACATTGCATGCATTTTCAGCTGGGGAGACTGCTGTTCAGCGAAGTGTTCTCTGAGATGAAACAAAGCTGCCTTCCCACTTGGCATTCACATTAATTGTAGACTTGCCAACAGGCCAGTTTCATTGGTGTATAAATTAGTGGGGAATAATTCCACTTGTCTCAGAAACCAGAATATCTGAGGAATGCATCCTGAGATGGTGACTTATTTTTCTGTGGTTTGCACCCAGCTCCCAGAAAACCTCCAGGATGTGCTGAACACAAATAACGCCCTGTGTTCTGTGCTCGCATACCTGTGTGAGAGGTAACGGCTGTCCTCAGGACAGATAGACGTCTTCTTATTTTCAGCAGCACATTTTTCAGATGTATTCAAACAGATCATTTCTCAAATCCTCATTATTGAAAAATGGAAATCCATTGACATCTCCTGAGAGGAAATTTAAACATGCTGATTGTTATTAATAATAATACCAGTAAATGCTAATTGAAAGTCAATGGTAGTCTAAAAGCTGCCAATCAGGATATGTCAATGGGATGCTAAGGTAACTAGTTTCAAAGGAAAAAAAATTTTTAGTCAGCTCATTTATTTGTTGTATTTGTTTGCCATTGTGTTGCAAAATAAATGCTTTCTCAGTGACTACATTTTTTTTTCTTATAGCAACAGAAATTTATTTCTCACAGTTTTAGAGGCTGGAAGTCCAAGATAGGGTGCCAGCATCATCAGGTTCTGGTGAGGACCCTCTTCTGGGGTGCGGACGGCTGTCTTCTTGTTGTGTCCTTAAGTGCTGGAAAGGGAGTGAGCTAGCTCTCTGGCCTCATCTTTTGTTTTTTTTTTTTAAATATATCTTTATTGGGGTATGATTGCTTCACAATACTGCATTAGTTTCTGTTGTAGAACAAAGTGAATCAGCCATATGCATACATACATCCCCATATCCCCTCCTTCTTGAGCCTCCCTCCCACCCTCCCTATCCCACCCCTCTAGGTGGTCACAAAGCACTGAGCTGATCTCCCTCTGCTATGCTGCTGCTTCCCACTAGCTAGCTATTTTACATTCGGTAGTGTATATATGTCGATGCTACTTACTTTTTTTAAATAATACAAATACAGGCAAACTTATTTGATCTTGTCTCCTAAAGTGTCCTGTATTTCTTAGTTCTACAAGAGACAATTACAGTGACAATAAATATATTGGTCCAGGGCTTTCAATGTTCCTTTAACCTTTTATAATTAAAATTAACTGAATCTTAAATATTCACTTTTGATTCCAAAGTTTGTGAACATATTGAATGCTTTGTATTGAGCTGACACCAGAGATGTAAAGGTGAAAAACAGACTTGGATCCTGTCTTCTTGGAGCTAAGGGTCTAGAGGTTTAGATGTCTTTACACCAAAACAACTTGATGATCCTGGCCATACGAGGGTTTGCACACTTGCATCAAATCTATTCTAATAGTCACTTTTAGTCCAATTAGCCTCGAACTTTTTGAGAAAGGCCACGTTGGTTTTAGTATTTATTCTGTCACCTTAAGCCTTAGCAGAAAAGGAAAAAAAAAAAGCCTTAGTTAGTAGGAGACAAAGCGCATGGATATATTTCTGCTGTCACCTGTATATTGGGGCAACAAGGAGATGCAGATTTTCTGTTCTTTACCAGTCATGCAATGCAAAGCTTACATAACCCAGTAAAACAGAGGTGTATTTAGTATTGAGAAATTCTGGACTCCTAAGTTAGCTAGTAAGTTAGTTAGCTAGGTAGCTAATCAGTCACTCTGTTACTTGGCTGTTTACCTGAACCCACACAAATGTCAGCTGCCAGGTGCTTTACAAGTAACACAGTCTTTCTGAATACAGTACCTTGTGTGCTTTTAGTGGCGGAAATCACAGGCTTTGGAGTCACCTAGATGAGTAGGCCTGGCTTCACATAGTGGCTCCGCCATATATTTGCTAGATGACCTTAAATTCTGTAAGCTTCAGTTCCCTCCTTGTAAAATAAAGATAATAGCCATGAGAGTCGATGAGATAATCCACTAAACCAGCTGATAGGAAACAATAACTGGTAGCTGTTATTTTTGTTGTTTTTTAAAATAATTTCTAATTCTTATTACAACTTTATGAAGCAGTCCTCTAATGATCCCATGAAATCCTCCTGTTCATTTTTATCTCTATGTAGCCGTGTAGGCAAATTCCCTTTCCTGGGATTCTAGGAAACTTCCATCTTCTTCAGTTAAGTTTTTCCTTCCCAGTCCTTAGGGCTCAGTTAGCAGCCTTTTTCCTGACTTCAGCACTTCAGTTCAAAACATTGCTCCACAAATATTTATTTAGCCTCACTGCATGCAAGTCACTGTGTTAAGTGCTGCAAAGACAGTGGTGAAAGTGGGAGAGGTTATGGTCCCTGCCACCATGGAGCTTATGTTCTATCAGAGGAAGCAGCCTTTCAACAAATATTGCAAAGACAGATGTTTACTTCGGGTTGGATGAAGTGCTTACAAGACGAAGTACAGGATATTAAGAACACGTATCCCTGGGGACTGATGTAGTCTGAGTTTGGAAAGATTTCCTTGAGGAAGAGAGATTGGGTTAAGATCTAAAAGGTGATGAGGGTCAGGCAAGGTGGGGAGAGAATCTCACGTGTTCTCCACCTGTGCAAAGGCTTCAGGAGCATGCAGCCTGCTTTCTAGGACCTTCTGACTTAGGGGAGCACCTTCCCTGACCACCCTAGTGAACAGTGAGCTCTTTGTCCTGGCAGCCCAGGAAGGCTTATTGTTGAAATGATTTATTTGACTTCTTTCCAAATATGCCTTGTTCATCCATTTATTCATTTATTTGACGAATATTTGTAGAACACCTAGGGAGATCCCAAGTATAGGAGCGTCCATGCTTTATATGCGTTTTTATAACCGACTATCTCTAAGGTATATATTTAAAGCTTAGATCTGGTCTTGTTTACTGTGTTACAGTCCTGACTGCAGGAGACATGTCTTTCATCACTTTTTGTCCCATTCAGCAACATGCACACAGTGGGCACTCAGTAGATGTTGATGACCCCAGGTGACCTCTGGGCTGATCTCTCACATGTCTATCATCTGCCCCACTTTTTGAATTCCTGGCAACATCCTGCGATGTTGAATGTTTCTAGCCTAACAAAAAACATAATTAGGAAGGTAAATCTGCTGAAGCTGAAACAAATCATTTAATTCATTCCACAAGCCAAATGGAAAATGATTTTGAGATTATCCACCGTATTGGGTTATCTGCTCTACTGCTCCGTACCATTAGCTCAGGCAGTTGGGAATTGCTTGCAATTCACAAAGAAGCAGATTGTGTTTGGTTTGCATTGGCTGTGTACCCTCCTCTGAAGTGGCTGCAAGTCCTCTCCAATTCAGCTAAGGCAGCCAGTCAGGGCGGCCAGTAAGCCAAGGAGGTTTCTCCCATGTTGGTGCTTCTGTGGAGGATGGAGCTTGGGTGCACACTTGCATGCATGCCTACCCTCCTCCGCTCCAGTTCCCCATCAGGTGAAGGTGGTACCTGGTAGGTACTTAGTCATCTGAGTTTCTGGATAACATATGGCTTCCCGTTAACCTTTCACTTTTCTTAGGTTAAAAGTGACCTGATACTGTCTTATCCAGAGTCATTTTTCTTTTACAAGAGCTGAATGCTGCCTCTGTTTCCAAGAGGTTTTGGAAAGGCATCCCGACCGTGCAGAAGCTCCCTGGCCCTTGGGAGAGGTTGGAGTGCTGAGCATTTTAGCAGTTGAACCCACTTGTCTGTTTAAATGTAGTTCACACTGCTCTGAGGTCTCTTCCTGCTTCCCTGGTTTTTGAAAGCCACGCATCACATATGGCAGAGTAGGGTAGTGCCATCATGAGGCACTTAAGGCAAGCTTGGAGGGAACCTACCCGTAGACCAACCTCCTTTATTCAAGGACAACGTTGAAAGAGAACAGCTGATTAAAGCCGTTCTTTGAAAGGTACAGTTTTTAGGTGTGCGGTTCGACTGACACCCAATGCTGCAGTTTTAAAGAGGGTTCAGATGTCTATTCTCAAATCTTGAGAGTGAGCCCTGTAACTGACAGCAAAGAAGCTGGGAAACACATAGATGGAAGAGTAAAGAAGCAGATAGATAGATAATTATCAGACACTTAAAGTACTGGTTTCCTTTATGGATTTGCTCCCAGGATGGCTAGGGAGTTACTCAGATAGGCTAAGGAGTTTTTCTTCATCGTCTTTGCTCAGTGAATCTGGGGCCCTTCCCATCCTTCGGAGCTGTGAAGAGTGGCAGTGACACTGGTGCTTCGCAGGCCCAGATGCTCCCTCAGGCTGATGTGGGCCATTCTGGCAAGGCTCCTTGGAGGCCAAGAGAGACAGACCACGGTATTGGCAGGTGTCATGCTTTATTAGGAAGGCTGCTTATGAGTTTGGCTCCATGTCCTTGTAACGTAGGAAGGCTGAAGTCTTGGGGGAGATAAGTTAATAAAAAGAGAGCACCTGACCCAGAGCAGGTTACTTAACTAGATTAGGCAATTTGCTAATACCACAGTCCAAATGATGCTTTTCTTATGCTAACCCAGTTAGAATAAAGACAACTTGTCATAAAAAGTATCATAACTTTTGTATCAAAAATATTGTTGTCACCTAAATGCAGGATGGTTCCATCTACGTTAGCATAAGAAAGGCCATGGATCTATAAATCTAGCGTGATGGTAGCGTGGCACTCCATAACGGACACTTCTGCCTAGACTTTTTGCCCAGGAAGAGCTCCCAAGCAGCTAAAAGAAGGCAGGATCTTCTTAAATGTCTACTAGCACTGAAGAACACAAGCTACATGAACTGTGATAGCAATTCACTCTAGATCTCCCTCCCATGTGTGTGCTCTCATTTCCTATGCCTCTGCTTGGAAGTTCGCTAAAAAGATCAATTGGGGCACCGTTCTTATGGTGACAGCCAGTAAGAGGCCCAGACTCTGTCATACAACCGAAAGGAACTGAATTCTGCCAACTGCCATGTGAGCCTGGAAGAGGACCCTGTGCTCCAGAAAGGAACACAGCCCTGACCAGCAGTGGAATTGCAGCCTTGTGAGCCCGTGAGTAGAGAGCCCATCTAAGCTGTGCCCAGACCCTTGACCTAACAGAAACTGTGAGATAATGAATGTGTTTTAGGTCACTAAATTTGGGGTAATTTGTTACGCACCAATAGAAAATCCATACCATTATTCCCTTCATAAAATATTCCATTATAAAGCTTTTAGATAGCAAAGTTACTGAGTACTCTTATAGGATCCAATGTATAAAACTGCAGTTGACACAGTTTCTGACATATAAGTTTTACAATGTAAAGTGAGGTGCGTCTCTACTCCTGCTGCCACCCACTGCTTCCAGCTTCAAGAGGGGAGCCCCATCACAGTACCTGTGAAACACTGGCCCATCCCATGGCACCCCTGCTATTGCAGACCCCTTTGTCAAATAGCATAGACACATTTGATCCAAGTAGGGATTATTAGTTCTGAGGGACCTGGGGGGAGGTGCTGATGGTGACAGGTCTCCTTCTCCTACTAATAGCCCCAACCCTCCTGGAATGGCCCCCAAAGCCCTATATTGAGAATTCACAGGGTGCTCCAGGCAGACATTCATGCTGATCCTTTTCTGTTTTGCCCCAGGGAGAATCTGGCCAACTATATATTCATTGATATTTTCCCTATTATTTATTACCCAGACAGAATAGCGTGATTAATTATTGATCATAGACCAGTAACTGATTAAAGTGTGCTTCTGATCAGCAGTCAAAAGTCATTTATTTCCAGGCATTTGTAGTTCCTGCATAGAAAGTGGCAAAACAATACTCTCTTTTCAGTGCATAAAATATGACACCTGTAGGCGGACTGTAGTTATTAGCCAGCAACGGAGCCCTTCAACAGTACTTTATCTTAATAAATGGGAAATAATGATTTGCCAAAAGAGAGAAACTGTTGGGAAGATTTACATGTAGAGAATGCGATGTGAAGAATAATAGGAGGATTCTAATTAGAATTGTTTCTCATGGTCTAAATGCTTTGCTGAAGAGAAACTCACTAGGAATAGCTCTTTACCATCTGGGAAGCATATCAAATTTTGTCTCATTCTTACTTTATTTCTGGGCTTATTCTCCCTCTCCACCTCTTCAAACTCTCCTTCTCCCCCTCTCTCCCTTCCTTTCTTGTTCCCTCCCTCCTTCTCTTCTGCTCTCCCTCCTTTACATTCTTCATCAGATACTCTGTGTCAGGAGGTGGCAAACTACGGCGCGCTGGGCAAATCTGGCCCACCAGCTGTTTTTTTTTTTTTTTTTTCATTTTACTCAATTGAATTTTCTTTTATTTTCTTTGAATTTTTTAAAAATTTACTTATTTTTGGCTGCATTGGGTCTTCGTTGCTGCGCGCGGGCTTTCTTCAGTTGTGGAGAGCAGGGGCTACTCTTCGTTGCAGTGCCCGGACTTCTCATTGTGGTGGCTTCTCTCGTTGTGGAGCATGGGCTCTAGATGCGCGGGCTTCAGTGGTTGTGGCACAAGGGCTTAGTAGTTGTGGCTCATGGGCTTAGTTGCTCCGTGGCATGTGGGGTCTTCCTGGACCCTCAGGGCTCAAACCCGTGTCCCCTGCATTGGCAGGCAGATTCTTAACCACTGAGCCACCAGGGAAGCCCCCCACCAACTGTTTTTGTAGATAAAGTTTTGGAGCGCAACCAGGCTCATTCATCTTCATGTTGTCTCTAGGTGCTTTTGCACCGTAATGGCTGCTGCACAGATACACAGAGACCATATTGTCCACAAAGCCTAAAATGTTTACTGTCTGGCTCTCTACAGAAGAAAGTATGCTGACCCCTATTCTATGTGCCAGGCACTGGGGACACGGTCACAAATACGACACAGTCCCTACCTTCAGTGGCTCCAGAGTTACGTGAGTATCCAGTCGTACCATGTTGTAGAGGGTAGGATGACGGGCTTCTGAATGAATTATTGTGGGAACCAGGGGACAAGCATTATGTATTTAAGAAGTGGGACTAGAAGATGATATCTCAGCGAAGGTAATATTTGAGTTGGGGGTTTCCTAGCAGTTTGAAAATGGAGAAAAAGAATCAGGACTTGAATCCTGCTGCTTCGAGTATCTTATTTCAGTCCCCACAAAATACCCAATCCAATGTTACAATTCCTTCTTTGGAGGATATATATTTTTTTCCGACCAGTCATTACTGAGTTATTTCTCAATATTCTGCTTAGAAACATCTCCAGACACGGGTGGCTTTGTGGAATCTGATTTCACTCCTGGATTTTGGAACCTACTGCATTGATGAAGCATCAGGCTTCTGATGGCGGGGAGCGACAGGACATCTTGATTGGCCAGACTGTCCCAGAACTCCCGGGATGTTTGCAAGATGCCACTGATTTTGTCTTGAAAAATAGAAGAACATGTCTCTGTTTGTCCGATAATTGCAAATAGAGTCAGTTGACACCACGCAAGGGGGGACTCTTACAAGTTCACAGACAGAAGCAACCTTAGGGTTCGAGCAGTATTTGCTGTAAAAGAGAGGTGTTGCTGAGGTTTTGGACGTGAGCCCCTCCCCATTGCCCCACTTTGACCTTGGCTGGAAGCTAAGTTCATTCCAGAAACAAACAAACGTTATGGTTTTACTTTTTTCTTCTAAAAATGTGTTCAAACTCAAAATGGGCAAGAACTGATGTAGGATACTTTCCAGGCCAAACAAAGACAAAAAACCCAATGACAAAAATCAAGCGAGGACCAGAAGCCAAATTCAGATTTATAATTCTCTTTTTATCAGAGCAGAAAGTAGAATTGGTATCAGTTTGCTCTCTAGAAAAAAGGAAGTAGTAGAAGAATGTTTGAAGTCATTTGAAAATGAGTTTTTAAAAAATTGGGTAGCAAGCCTTTGCCAAAAAATGAAAATAAAATCCAACAGAATGGGTGAAAACATCACACTTCATCTTCCAGTTATTAAGATGTCAATTCCTGTGTGAGAGGATTTTAATCCAAAATTTCTAAGGCAAAAGGAACTTCCCTTTATTGAATGTGGAGTGAACATTCAGTGACCTGGCTTACTTTGACTTTTAGACTTATTTAATAAGACTCTGGAAGGATGTTAGGTTCTCTACTCCAGAAACTCTAGATGCTTCTGGCACAACTAGGAAAGGTAATGTTGTCAGGTTGTGAGCCTAGGAATCGAGCCGACCAAACTTGTGCTTGAATCCCTCTTCTCCATTCCTTAGCCTGTGGCCTTGATCAGGTTACCTAACTTCCCTAAACCCTGGTTTCTTCATCTGTAAAATGGGGCTAGTAATAGTGATGTGAAATTTTCATGAAGTAATATACATAAAGCAGTTAGTACCATGCCTGACACATAGCAGGCGACTAATACATTTTAACTATTTTAATTTTCAGTTTAATGTTACAGTAATTTCATTTCCTAGGAGGTTTGAGGGTATTAGAGGATGACTTGGACTTTAAGGTTCACACTGTTGTCCATACACATTTCGAATGTGCTCACTGAGTCAATTAAAATCAGAATGGTGCTTACTGAGCAATTTGTGAGCACACATTTCTGAATGTCTACTTGAAGAGTGAGCAGCAGAAAGGACAATAGAATCTTTAGGAGACAAGTCTATTTACTCATCATCCATTGAATAAGCACCATACGTTAGACACTGGGCAATGGCTTGGGAGACAAAGACCAATACTGTTCTTGGCTCAAGATTTTATGGTCTAGTTGCTCTGTGGACATGTTAACAGAAGGTTAGAATTCTGTGTGAAAACTGCCATATCAGAGTCTATGGGATTCAGATGGCAGCAAGGGGACAAGAAAGGCCTCATAGAAGGTTTTGAGCTCAAATTCAAAGGAGCAGCAGTTGTTTTTCAAGCCGGCAGGAGAGGAGAAGACATGCCAGGCAGAAGGAACCATGTAGAAAGACACTGTAGTAGTTCAGCAGTGCTGGAACATAAAGCACATATGTGGAGGGAGATAAAGCTGAACAGGTTGGCTGAGCCCTGTATGCCCCCAAAGGCATTCTATTTCAGTCCCGTAGGAGTGGTAGGAGCCATGGAGGAATTTTGACCAGATCCAGTATGCTTGTCAGAAGGTTAATCTGGTTGGCAATGTGTAGGAATAACTGGAGACAAGGAGTCAGGGAGATAGATGAGTTGTGAGATATTGGAAATACCCAGGCAAGAGATGATGAAGTTCTGACTGAGGGTTGTGGCAGTGAAGAAGAGGAGGAAAGACATGTGAGTGATGCTGAGGAGGTAGGAACTGATAACCAGTTGATTATTATTTGAGTGAAGTCTGGTTTAGGTGTGCAGGTGAGAAGTTTGATGTATGTGTTTGAGATCTCCTGTGATCTGAGGTGGGATCTAGACCGTATGGACTCTTGCTGGCTTTGTCTGGGAGACCATTGTTGGCCTGCTCATGTTAGCTCAGTAAAACTCTAAACAGGACCAGAGACTCAGTCCTCCAAGGTCAGTTCTTGTTGACTGATTACGTGGTTGTATGTCTTACAGTGGGTCAGTCTAAGTCAAGGTTGAGTGCCCACAGTCTGTGGATCTTAGTTTATCAACAAAAAGAAACAACCTATTGACAAAAATGGGCAATTCACACTTTCCCTACAAATTCTGGCTTCTTAAAAACTCTGAGAGAAGCTTTAATCTCTCAGAGATTGTATTTAAATATCATACTATTCACCATCCACCTATTCATTTATCCATACATACATCTGTCCATCCATCATTGATTATCTTTGACTAGACACAAAAACTACCTGTGAGTTTTAACAGGTGGTATGAATCAATTTACCAACCATTGCCATCCTGAAAGAGTCAGGAAAATTCAAGATGTAGATCTGGAGACATCTTTTGTCAAATCTAAGATGCACAAAACCTGTCTGTCTGCTTGCTCTCGTAATGCAAATCTTGTGTTTATTAATATCCAGTATACAATTTTGTAAACCTGACATAAGCATTTTGTGCATTTAAGACTGTGTGTGTGTGTACGTGTGTGTGTGAGTAAAATGTTTCTTTTTAAAAGGGTACTTGCTAATTAAGTAATTAGTAGGGATATATTTTTTGGTATATGTATGTGTGTGTGTGTAAAAGTGTTTATGTGTATATATATTCAGTCTGATTCTTAATATATTCTAATCTCCATAGCACATGTAATATTAAAAGAAAATTTGGTAATACTTTAAATATCCTATCATTGTGAATTCATTTTATATTCATTGTAATAGCATTGATCAAAATGAATTCATTTGGTATTCATGTAGATGTCACATGTACTTCCATAGGTGTTTCATTGTAAATTAGCATTTCTCAGAGGACACTTAAAATAAGTGTTACTGAAAGTCCTCATTACACATATTGCTGAGATTAGTACATTAAGGATCATGTACTTACATAGTACTAATGCATTTCTGCCACTTAAAATACATTACCCATTTCTGGTATCTAGCAAATATCTACGGCAATTTTGAGAATTGCTGACATCCTAAAGGAAGTGGTACATTTATGATTAAGCTGGTTGCCTGTATTTTGCTCTGAATTTTAAAAAAACTAGAGTTAGATACAAAAAAAAGGATTAAAAATGAAATTTGTATGATGGCAACAATGGTTTTTAAATGACTTCATATAGTTAGGAACCCAAAGAAAGTAGAACCTTATCTAATTTTAATTTTCACCAATCACCATGTTAAAAACATCAAGTGAAGTGAAGAATTTGTGGACCAGACTATAGATTTGCCAATAAAACAGTGAATTCTTGGGTGTGCCATATCTGAGCTTGACTTATATCAGAAGCAACAAACAAACACACAAGCCAATGAAAGATCATCCATCGTTACAATTTACGCCATCCTTGTAACTTACCCATTACCTTTTGGGCCAGAATTTTTGTTGTGATCATCATGGATGTTGGGAGGAAATAGTGGTGGCTTACTTGGGTAGCAGTTGGCTGAAGGGGAATTCTTGCGTAAGTCAAGAGAGTTGTTGGCTCTTCTAAGTTCCTGAGAATTCTGACAGAGAAAGGAAGGAGGTCCTAGTGATTGGCATGCTGGTGGCAACATGCTTGCAGATCAACCAGGGAAAGCTTTGGGATTTATCAGTATATTCTGAGCGATGGTTGGGATATCTGTGTCACACTGAGATATGAAGTGTGGCATATTAGAGTCACACTTCAAAACGATATAAAATATGCTTTGAAGAATAGGTTTTCCCAGTACACTGTTGGTGGGAATGCAAAACGGTATAACTGCTATGGAAAACAGCATGGAGGTTCCTCAAAAAATTAAAAATAGAAGTATCATATGTCCAGCAGTCCCACTTCTGGGTATTTATCCAAAAGAATTGAAATCAGGATCTCAAAGAGCTATCAGCACTCCCATGTTCACTGAAACACTAAACACAATAGCCAAGATGTGGAAGCAACCTAAATGTCCACTGATGGATGAATAGATAAAGAAAATGGGGTACATACAGACAGTGAAATATTGTTCAGCCTTGAAAAAGAAGGAAATTCTGCAATATTTGACAACATGGGTGAATGTTGAGGACATTATACTAAGTGAAATAAACCAGTCACGGAAGGACAAATACTGCATGATTGCGATTATATGAGGCATCTAAAATTGTCAAATTCATAGAATCAAAGAGAGGAATCGTGGTGCCAGGGGCTGGGGAGAGGGGGAAATGGGGAGTTGCCAGTCAAGGAACAAAGGTTCAGTTAAGCAAGATAATCTTTAGAGATCTGCTGTACGACATTGTACCTGTGGTTAACAATTCAATATCGTACACTTAAGGTTTGTTAAGAAGGTAGATCTCATGTAAAGTGTTCTTACAGCAATAAAATAAATGGGGGAAAAATACACTTTCCAAATAAAAAGTGTGCACTGAAGGCATTTAGGGTCATGCAATGGAAACCTTTAGTACTTCCAGGATACCCCCAATCATCAACTGTATGTCTGAAGTTCTTTTACTTTTTAGAGTTACTTGTTTTTATCCTCCTCTCTGCACGAACTGTCTGTCTGTTTGCCATCCACATCTGGTATCAAGTTTAAGGGCTGTCCCTGAGATGGACTTTCTCCCTGCAGCCCCCCTGTGAGGAGACAGCACCTTATTGGGGGCTGACTCAGTGGGAGCCAGGTTGCCAGCAGGCTACCAACTCACACCTGCAGAATTTGCCGGCACATCCGTTTTGCAAACACACAAAATGGGTAATTGGGCACACAAATGCCTATTTGCATTGCAATTTGGCATTTGTATACACAGTGATGGATTTTTTTCATGTGCAAATGTGGTGGATACAAGTGCAAAATGGATGTGCTCAAGAAGGAGGGGACCTTTAAAAACATATATATCTTTTCAGAAACCTGCTGGAAATTTGAGGAGTGCCACGAAAATAGGTGTGTTCATGAATATATTTTATATTTTCTCCCCATTCAGGGAAATTCCTGATAGAATACAGTTCATAGTTCATTTGTTACTTTTTGAGGGAGGGCTATTTTTTTCCCAAATAGGCAGAGGGACATCCAGGGGCTTTTCACCCTATTAAAGGACTTATCTAAGGTATTATGGAATCAGTTAATAAATGTTAATACTTTAATGAAATGTGAGGAGTTTTTATACCCTTAGAGTGTTTGGCATTTTATAATGAGTGCCATACACCTGTTTTGAGGTGCATTGTTCTGTTCAGTGTTAAAGTTACACACTCAAACCCGTGGGAACATCTGGAACCGTAGATTTTTGTAACTAACGGGAATGGCACAGAAAAAAATAATGGTGGCCCTCGTACAAGGAATGGATGCAGAATGTTGAGGTGCCCCATGTGTTCCAGCTCATTCTTAGGTTTCTTTGTCTCTTCTGTCTGCCCTTGTCCTTTTAAGGACACTGTGCTTCTCACTCAAATCTTATCATATCCATAGGGGCTCAACAAAGGGTGTTATGAGCACCCACCTCCTAAGGGGTACTAGACTATGGTCCAGGACCATGCCCTCTTTTGCCAGTCACTGACTTGTATCTATCTGCCTCTTGTGCCTCTAACCTCTGGTTCCATAACAGAGTCCATATCTTCCTCTGATCCCGTCTGCTGCTGGCAACTTGCAAGACCTCATCTTGGCTCTTTTGGACTCTGGCTTTCCTCGTCAGTTGTGGCTCCACTTCCTATCTCTGTTTTGGCAGTGCCTGTGAAGCTCTGTGGAATCGGCTTCTAGGACATCCTGACCTGTGGCCAAGAGATGGTTCCTACATGAACTTCTGCTGAACGACTATGGGTATCAGTCAAGACTTTGTCCCTGGCTCTCCACTTCTTCCTCTGAGCATTCTTAGTTTTTCTGAGCTCAGGCACACTCAGGCAACTTCCACTCTCACCTGTAGTCTGATCTATACCACCAACCTATTTTTTGTCCAGATTTATTGTGTTGTCATTATCTCTAATTTAACCTGCCTGCAACCAGATCTTGTTTGCCCGTCTTAGTTTCCTCCTCCTAGCATTTGACTTGCTGTCCCAAGCTTCTCTTCTCTCCCACCCTCTTCATCCTCATTTACACCTTTCTTTTCTACTCATTCCAAGGGCCATCAGGTCTTGTTGAGACTCCTTTTGAAACCCCTCTCAGGTTCTAAGCCTTTCTCTTTACTACAGTGATCACCATCTGATCCCCTTATGACTGAATGGTGGTGTTTACTGTCTGAGGTACCTCTTTGCTTGACAATTGTTTCATTAAATGCTCTGCTTAAAATGGCATTCATCTCATTATGAGCTAAAGAGATTCCATATTATCAGATCAAGTTCCAGCTACCCATCATGGCCTTCAAGGCACATATTCAACATTACTTCCCACAGCAATAGTGGGAAATTCCTTAAAATATATTTTCACTCCAGACTTTTCATTTGCTGCCATATGCCTCTCTCCTACCTGCCTCTGCCTTTTTCCATGTGGATTTCCCAACCTGCAATCTTTTTCCCCTTCTCATATTTATGCAAACCCCCAAAACAACCTTTGAGATCTCCGCCAACCTCAGCTCTTTAAAAAAGCTACTTTAAATGATCCTAGCCCAAGACGAGTTTTGCCAAATCTGCATCATAGAGCACCGAGAGCCTTACACCAGTGGCTCTACATAGATCAAGATTTCCGTGAATTCTTTTTACAGGCCTTGCTCGAGACTGGCATGTCCTTGAGGATGGTCTTTATGCTTTATAATTTTATGTCCTTTGCAATACTTAGCAGAGTGCCAGTCATCGGAAAGCACTCGCTTAATACTTCTTGACGTTGTCTTCACATCTCAGAGAGCTGGAAGTTAGAAGAGAAGGTTGAAGAGTTTGTTGCGAGGGGAAGTCATGAAGCTCCATTAAATATTCTCTATTTGCAGTGCTGCCAGCACACCAGGTTATTATTATTGTTTTATATTTAAACTCCAGTTCCTCCCCTTTCCTTCTCCTCCAGAGTAACAAGGGCCTAATAGGTTTCATGTGTAAGTGCCTATTTTTATTAAAGACGAGTGTAATCTTTTGTAGACCAAATGTCCCTATCATAAATGCTAACGGAGAAAAATATTAGGACTCATTTATTTATGAACCTGTTAATAATGAGGTGCAGTTATGAAAAAAAGGCTTCCTCAGCAAAAGCTCCTGAACAAACAATGCACACTGGGGAAAAAGAAGCTAGTTAGCCTTCTTGACTTAGATAAAGCTATGGAGAAATGACAAGTGCCAGTAATTAGCACAGCCTCTTCAACAAGATAACCCTATACATCTTTGTCTATTTCAATCACCAAAGACTCCGATTCAGTGTAAAATTAAACCTTGGATGCCATCAATTTCTGTTAACCTCTTTATATTGTTCTGTGTTCACGCCTTTGTGACAGATAGATTTTGTCATTTTATTAAATGGTGACATCTCTACAGACACGTGACCTAAAAATCTGTTTGCTCCTTAGCAAAGTATTCTTAATCATTTGCTGGTATGTTTCAGCATCAGGACGGGATTTATCCCCACACCGCATTGGTGAACTCCTCAGCTCTAAAACCTTGACACTTCTGTTTGTTTGAACGCCTCTGCATTTGGCTGCCCACCTCAAACCTGCCCTTCCCCAGATAACCTACTTCGAATACTAGTCAAGGTCTAGACACTGGCTCAGGATGTTTACTATTTATTCACATTTCTATTAAGAAAACTCTGTTTTGAAGCATCTTCTCCCTCCATAACTATTTCCTTCTTCCCACTCAGTGCCACCCTCCAGCCTATTTTAAAGGCTCCCTATTACCCACGACGTCAACAGTTAGTTTTAATCACGGCTGTTTTGAAATTTTACTGCTTAATATCCTTTGCTGCCAATAGGCTTTTATTCACTTATTCATTCACTATTACAAGAGATAATAAAAGTTATCATCCAAATTGGGAATAATTGGAAAGTATAAGAAATTACAGTTTAACTTCAGGGTCCAGGTTTATCTACAATAAGTCTTATGTAGACTTGTGAAGAAGCCAGTAGAATCGATGCCCATGGCATATTTCAAGCTGTCCTGCCAGTCCCTGGCCCAGGTTAGTGTGCTGTTCATGTATCCACTCTGTGTCCAGGGCACAGGAGAACATCACTTAGCTTAGCAAAAAGTATACAGACCTATTTCCATCCTAACGTGCTCTTAATTCCCTACTCTCCTTCATTAACTTCCTTACAAATTTTAATTCGTTAAAATGTTTCCTACATTGAATTTTGCCAAGGTCTGCATTCCGTCTTAGCCTCTTCCTAAGAACCTCACTTTTCCAGGTGAATAACATTTTTGTTTTAATGTGCTTCCCCCACCTTTTCTTAACTATGTTGTGCTCGTTTTTTTTCCCCATTCAGGAGACAGCATCACTTGCTTAGTCCCGTATGTCAAGAAAGGTGCCAAAATTCAGCTCCTGTCAACTTCTTTTCACTTTCAGCCCCGATTGCAATGGGTCCCTGGGAAATATTGCAAGCTTTCATTTAAATATGTACTTACACAATATTTTAAGACACATTATCTAGTCAATAGAGCAAAACAGCTCACAACAAATAAATGGAATAAGGCACGTTTAGATGGTGTTTAAAAGCACAGGTTGTTTTGTGGTGAATGGTGAGGGAGCCTTTGAGACAGATGCTGTTTATCAAGGGGACGTTATTGAGGGTCTTTACCTTGTTACTGCGATTGTTTTCCATGACCTGTGGCTTTGCTCTTTGGGTTAGATAGAAAGGACCATTGAGTAGAAGTCACTATGATCTTTAACTTTGTGAAGTTTTTGGTAGTTAAAGTAAGATATAGTGATGGAGGGGAAAGAAAGGCAGAAGGGAAATTAGATATTAGGCACGAAGAAAAGAAGATTAAGAGAAAAGAACGTTGATATTTTTCAAGTAAAGAAAACCCATGTAGGCAACTATTCTGAGCTAAAAAGAGGTGCAGACCTCCATGGGAAATGCATACAAAGCTGTGCTCTTCGCTTGTAAGTGACCATGACCGGGGATATGTGGATTGTTAGCCAGCCCCCTGAAAGCCAAGTCAGCCAAAATCATGGGAGGAAACCCCGAATCAGCACAGCCGTGAATTCTATTTAAGAGCTTCATCAAACAAACAACAGCGACACAACAGCAACAAAAGGAGAACTTTTTAGAGGCAGCTGCTGTCCAACTTGCAACCCTAGATATTGAAAAGTTTACAGAATGCAGTGTTCCAAGTCATATTCAAGTTCTCCTTTGCTCAGTTCTGGCCCTTCCCACTTGCTATTATTTTTTCTGTACCACATCTAAAACCTCTAGGACTGGGCAAGACCTCTGTGATGTGATTCCCATTTCTGCCCAGCCCTCCTGCGTTTACTTTTGTCTCCCATCTTTTCTCCTCTACGGCCTGAGCCTTAACTTTATTTTCTAGACACTTCTCAATTTTTTAGGGGCACTCTAAGTGTCCTTTCCCTATTTTTTAAAAAAAGAAAGAAAGAAAAAAAAACCATGTGATTTAATTTTCATTATTTTTAGTTGTTAAGTTTTAGATTAGCACTCTATGTCTTAAACCACTGTATTAGAATGCTGCTTGACTCACTTCCAAACTGAAGACCTTTTAAAAAAATTGAAGCAGTCTAATAATTTTAAATCACTCTACACTGTGCATTGCAATTTAAAATTATTGGAGTGCTTCAAATTTTTATAAGCCCTTGAATTTGGAAGTGATCAAGGTTCTAGGCATACTCAGTGTAGAGCAATTTAAAATTATAAGAGCTGTCAAATTTTTATATAAGCACTTCAGTTAGAAAAGGGATTTGGGTTCTGGGCATGTGCAGAGAAAAGCCATTTAAATTATTAACAGTACTTCAATTTTTTTCCCCCCAAGTACCTGATTTTGGATGAGTTTTGGTTTGTGCAGCCTGAAGTGACAACTTCCTTTGAGAGAGTCTGTGTAAAGAGACATTTAGTCTTTCAAAGAGGGCCAGCACTGTGGGGATATGAAGGAGGCAGCCAGCTTTCTAGAGTGCTCTGGAAGACACCTGGAGAGCGTGTTACCCCCAAACATCTCCGCTATGGCTTGACATCTCATCACGATTACAGTTCAATTTCGGATAAAAGTATTTCCAGAAGACCTCTGTTTAAATGCTAATTTCTCATATTGATGGGATTAATGAGACTAACGTATCAGTGAAGAGCGTGGCCCTGGGGAACCGAAGACTCATAAACATTATGTTGGTGAGGAGGGGATGCTAAGTATGGGCCTGGGCATACAGCATGGGGTCTCCTGGTTGCTAAGGCCGTGGCTGAGAATATTCCAGGTGGCCTCAGAGTAGGGAGTGGGCAGGGGCATAACGCTGACTTTGTGTGTGTCAAGATTTTACTGAGCGTTGATCCCCTCCCCCAGTTAAACTAATCATTACAAAAAGGTGGATTCTCTGATACCTTCAGTGTTCATTTGCATTATGGCTTGCGCAGGACATCAATTTTCTCTTTTCTGAGAAGTGAAATATTATTCATCTGAAGCATTTTAAGGGGAAAATTGAAAGGAAGATAGAATCGATAGGTTCAGCTTTAAGGTTGATTTTCCTTATTTCATCTTTGGGTCGGGAGTTTCAATGATGCAAAAGAAAAAGGAAGGGAACAAATCTAACAAAATGAAAATAATGTTTCCCTTTCAAAGGTTTATTTACAACAAAGGGAAAGAGGAGATAAATGATGTAAAATTTAGGCACTTTACAATTGTCATTTGGATTAATTTCTCACCTCAGCGAGTCTTAGGTGACCGTTTCAAATACTTTATAAGAAACATGACTGTCATGTTGCCATATGTGACTGTGACTGTGCCATTTGGAAAATGTTTGTGGGTCCTTAGATTTCTTAAAGGGGGAATAGCTTTAAATGGAAACTTGAACATGAAAAAAGCGATTCATTTCTCTGAACTTCTTCAGAGGGATGTTGATTCCTCTTGAAAGTTGAAACCCTTATAGTTGTGGTGAGTGAAGCATTCAGTTTATCCAATGTCCCTGTCAAGGCATGAGCTGAAACTTCCCAGAGGGCTCCACAGATTCTTCATTTTCTCTCCCAGGCACACAGAGCCACGGCATTGGGCCAACAGCTACCCTGACCTCCCACAGAGCTCCTCCACCTGGGCCTCCTTCTCCTTGTCTGCATGTGAAAGAGACCTCGTCCTACCTCTCCCTTGGAGCTGGTGGGGCTGAGGCTCGTGTTTGGAAAACGGAAACCACTTAACTTGCTGAACTGTTTGTGCTTCCTTAAAGCATAAGGAGAGATTAGCTTACGTTTCCCGTCTCTGTCAAAAGTCAGCAAGCTCATGGAGGGCCTGTGCAGGCTTGATTCAGAGGCCAGCAGGCTCTCCTGTGTCCAGGCCGTGGCACAGGCCAGTGATGGGGCTCACCAGGCTTTGCCCCTCAGGTGATGTCAGGAGACACTGCTTCAGAGTGAGCAACGCAGGGACAACTTCCTGTGTCTTTCAGGCCAGATGAGTTTGAAGTAAAAAGGTCATTCCATCAATTAATCCAAAAGTTAGCACATTCATAAATATATTAATTAATTAAATCACCATCTATTTATTGAATCTGAGCCATGTGTTAGGTGCTAAAAGATACAAAGATAAATGAGAAATAGTCATTTTCAAGGGATAGCAGTAGAAAGACGTGCACAAATGGCTAGAGTATGAGATACCATATTTTATTATGTGTTTTTATGATATATTATAAAACAATAAAATATATAATACAAATTCTATGTTAATATTACCTTTTGTATTGGGCTTGACTCATTGTAATATTCCCACATGGAGCACAATTGAGTATTTGCTCAGTAAATAAATATTAATTAAATATGAAAAGTAGAAGGGATACAAACCAAGTACTTGAGCAGGGCTTCTCAAAGTCAGGCAATATGAAAATAACCTGGGGGGCTCTTAAAAAATGCTGACGCCCCAGCGCTTCATTCCCAGGGTTTTTGAGTTAATTAGGACAGGAAGTCAGCATTTTAAAAAGTGCCCCAGGGGCTTCCCTGGTGGCGCAGTGGTTGAGAGTCCGCCTGCGGATTCAGGGGACACGGGTTCGTGCCCCGGTCCGGGATGATCCCACGTGCCGTGGAGCGGCTGGGCCCGTGAGCCATGGCCGCTGAGCCTGCGCGTCTGGAGCCTGTGCTCCGCTGCGGGAGAGGCCGTAACAGTGAGAGGCCCACGTACCGCAAAAAAGAAAAAAAAAAAAAAGTGCCCCAGCTTTGAGAAGCACCTTCTAGGGACACTCAGAGGGGAGAGCAATGAGCTGCATGTAGGGAGTAAGCCAAGGCTGTTCAGAGGAGGGAAGGTTGGAGCCTGAAGGATGGGTGGGATTTAGGCAGGGTTAGATGGAGGCCGGATGTGGAGAAAACGACATTCTCAGGAGAGGGGACACCAAGGGCAAGGACAGAGGCAGGAATGTGCCCAGTATGGTCACCTAAGACTCGCTGAGGTGAGAAATTAATCCAAATGACAATTGTAAAGTGCCTAAAGTCAAAGCCTGGGGTGACTCCACCATCTGCCGTGTTAGTACAGAAAGAGAAGGGGCCAAAACAGGGGATTGGGTCAGATTGTGGAGGAACTATGATGTGTCTCCTGAAAGTCTGGATTCATTCTTCACGTTCTGGGGAACCAGTGGAGGTTTGGAACCCTTTGTTTTCAGAAAACATGGATGCATCGTGAAGAATGAATTGGAGATAGGGAAAACTGAAGCAGAGGAAACCAATTTGGAAGCCGTGGCTTCCAATAGACTAGGTGAGGAAGGAGGAAAATCTGCACTAGACCAGTTTGGATGAGAGTGTAGAGAGGAGAGTGGATTTGGGAGACGTTTATGAGCCAGCCTTGAATAGATTTGTTGGATAATTGTGTATCGAGGTTGAAGACCAGGGTGCAGTCAGTGAACATCCAGAGGGAATACAAAAGGAGCAGCAGGTTCTAAAAGAGACAGTGGTGTGGGCGGGGCTACCATATAGAAAGGGCTAACGGACAAATGGTAGTACTGGGTCAGAGCTCCGGGGCAAGATTCAGCCTGATACGCAGAAGTCACCATCCAGAAGCCCTCTCTCTCATCCTTTAGGCCTCTGTTTCAGTTTTCCTTTTATCCACGGCACTTGAAACCAGCACATGTCTTGTTTAACAGCATGCATCCAATGCCAGCGATCTATTTTTGATCACCAGAGCTGCCGTTTTACTCAAGGCTTCTAGAAGAAGCCCATTTGCAGCTCTTACACCTTTCTCGAAAGTTTTGAATAAAAGCCACTCATAGAATTAAGTCAGGGCAAAGTGGTGTCAGGGGTGGAATTCAAAAGACGATACGTAATAATTGGTTTTAAAACAGGAGCCAGATGAATCATAAGGTCAGACATATGAAAGGGAAAATCTTTCTCAAGAAGACTTTGGGGCTAAAGCTGCAAGGGGCTGTTAGAAAACAAAGTGGCCAACGACAGTGGTGAGCCTCCAGGAGAGGCCTGCCTGGGGAACTTCTTGCCGTTTCCAACATGTCTGAAAACACTCAGTGAGAAGAAAGAGAGCTGCCTCTTCCAACTGTTTATAGCCTCCCCAGAAAGCTACTTCCACCACGTCTATAGTCATTGCTTTGTTTCCTCCAGAGAAGCCACGGTCAGGGAGAAGGAAGACAGGGCCTTAGGACGTCAGAATGCCAGTGTGTCTGCTGGAAACCATTGGTCCCTGAGGGAAGTAGCTGCAGGACCCAAGTGTGGGCTCTAGAGAAACACACAGATATTTAGAGCTGAGAGGGAGAAGAGGTATTTTCTAACACCCCAACTTCACAGTGGTGGGCGCTGAGGCTAGAACGTGTGGTGACTTGCTTGGAGTCGGGGGCTAAGTAGCAGTGGGTTCAGCGGTAGAACCACAAGCTCCTGGCTTCCTGGCCAGAGCTGGTCCCCCTCACCACTGCGCCAAAGGCAGGTCCCCAACGACTGCCAGTGGGCGTGACTGCAGGGGGCAGAGCAAGAGGAATCCCATCCATTCCGACATCTTTTCTGTTCTTTTACTCTTTTGGCCCACTCACCTCGCTCACTCCCAGCTTTTACTCTTTGTTTCATTGACCTGAAGAGCAAATTTCAGATGGCCTTTTGGAGTTCAAGAGGCTGACATGTGATTCTCCTAAAAGAAGCATATGTACAATTATTGCCCAGTTATGGGTTGTCTCTAGTCCCACACTACCCAAACTGTCCTCATGGGGCCCTTTCTGTTACATTGGTAGAATCATGTTTGAAAGATGTTTTTCTATGAAAGTGTTTATGTAAATAACGTTTACCTCTTTGGGCTGCTTTTACTCACACTGCTGTCTTCTGGTCACCACCCCTGCAGCAATACCTGCTACCCGACCTGCTGCCCCTGACCATGGCTGAGGGTGTCAGGGATGCAGCCAGCTCTCAAGCTGCCCCATTTATTCCCTTTCAGAAATTTGCACCTGGGACACAGCGGTTCTCCTTAGCTGGATCTGGAAGGCCGTGGGAACTAGCAGGTTCTGGGCAGTCTAACTTAGTTGCTGAGAGCGCAGCTCCCGGGGGCTTGTCAGCCAGGGCTCACATGTGGACTCCATCACTTCCTAGCCACGCACCCTTGGGCATGTCACCTCACTGCCTCCTTTTCCACCATTGAAAATTAGAGAAGTTTATGTATAATAATAAATAAAGAATGAATAATATAAGCAAATGAATGAAAAGTAAATTAAATGATAAAAAAATAAGAAGATTGTTGTGTTAAATGAGTTAATATGTTCCATATATGTGCACAGAACAGTGCTGGTAGCCATGCGCGTGCTTGCTATTACTACTATTGATATTAGTAACAGCAGTAATAGTACCACCATCATTATGGTGCCTTTGAGATGGTCTGTGAGGAAAACCAGCAAAGGCAATGAAACTGCAGTGAGGGAGATGGTGATACACAGATATAAAGAGAGAAGCATGGTCAAAATCTTGTGTATTACCTGAGCGAGACAGAAATACACATGTGGAGAGAATAAGAGTTTGGAGTCTGATGCCTCTTCAGGCTACAGTTCTGTTATCTCTTGAGGCCTAAGTATACTTCTCTCTCTTGGGTCCTCGGAGCTCCTCCTATAAGAAAACTTCTCCCTTGAGTTTCTTTGAATGAGGGTTTGTTCCATGTGACAGAAGGATTCCCGAAGAAGGACAAAGTTAAATCACTCAGGGATGAAAGCACTGCCTTCCCGAGGGCAGTGTCCTGGCTTGGCTCAGGCGGATCTCTGACTAATCCCCATTTGGGTAATTTAATTTAAATCACAAGGCCTGATCCCAGAGCAGCACTTGCTGCCCTGGCCCTTGAGGTGAGTCTACGCGCTGTAAGATGTGGCCACAAGGAGCTGATTACCTCCTGGAAAGTGTGTCTTGTTCAATTTTGTATCCCCATCACCTAGCAGAGGACCTGGCACCCAGAAGGGCTGAAGGAATATTAATTGTGGAACACATAGAGGAAGCAGCCTGTGGCTGGCTACATGGCCAGGTGGTAAGGACATAGGAAGTCAGAGAAGGAAGAGACAGCCCCGGGGGCTGGGGGTGGGGACTGGTGACTACATCCTTGGGTGTTAACACTCCCTGATGGCAGTGTCTTGGGGAACAACTTTTGGAGTGTAAATCGGCCCATTTTTATCCCCATTCCTAGTCCTCCTTGACTCTCCCAGTCATTTGTTATTTCAAAACTCTCCAAAATAATCAAAATGGGAAAACCAGGACTTGCACATAAATAAATTTACGTTAGATTGTATTTTATTATTCATTGTAAAGTTAATTCATTAATTGCATTTTGGATTTCATGGCAGGTTGGGTTTTATTCAAATGTGTATAGTGCTGGAGGACCGTCTAAGCGTTTGTGGACTAGAGATTCCTCTTATTCCCTTACCTTCGCATCCTGCTCAGGAGGGAGGGCAGGTGTGGAGAAAATCTTGACCTAGACATTAGCCTTCATTCTCCCTGGACTTTTCAAGGAGGTGATATTTAAAATATTTAGCCACCCGTGCCGCGCAAGCCCCAACAAATGGGGACAAATGTTGCTCCCGTCAGAACGGGGCTGGTGATAAGCCAGCTGTCCAGTGAGTTCTCGCTGAACGCCAGGCTTGCTGTCTCTGATTTGGCTTCCAAGGATTTGGAAGGAGTTTCCTTTCTTTTAGGAACCCATAGATCCCAGTGCTGGACTTCTACGCCTGAAATATCTGAACCTTGCAAGTGTACCACATATACCGGGAGGTGCACACCAGCCTCATGCAAGGGTCACTGTGGCAAAGCCCATTCCCATAATTGAAAATAATCCTACCGTTACTCTGCGTCTCTCTCAGTCAAGAAAATGGAGGCAGTTTTCAACACTTGGTGTCATTTCATTACTTAGGAAATAACATGTAGCCTAAGAGGAAGAAAAACAGAGCAGAGATTTTTGCAATGTGGCTCCCGGCCCCAGGCCTTTTGAGTGTCTCTCCACCGGCCTCGTAGAGTGGTCAGGTCAGGCACCCGACACAGATGTGTGGAAACAGCCAGAGGCTTGGGGGAAGGACGCGGGCCCCTTCAGAGCCCGTTTCTTACATGAAGAATGAGAGTAGCCTGCCGCCTGTCCCCACCTCTGGTGACACACTTCACACAGGGACACCAGCAGTTGCCAGCCCGCTCCTTTTCCCCTTTAACTGAAACTTCCCTCCTTGATGATTTCACTTGAGAGGTGGCTTTCCCTAAACCTTTCCTCGCCTGGAATCACGCTGATGTTGACAGTTCGTCCCCACCCCCCATCCCGTGTTACATCGTGCAACCCAGAGAGAATGCGAGGTGAGCTTGTCGGAGGGGATGAAAGATGGCAAGAAATGGGTGTTTGGGGACCAGTTCTTTGGTGACATCGACTCTGCAATCCTCTTTTCACTCTCAGCGCCTCATTCCCTCTCTCGCCTTCTCCCTCTCCCTCGCCCCCCTGCCTGCTCTCCCTCCTTCTCTCTGAAATGGTGTGTGCCTCCAGTAATTTACATAATACTCTTCTGACACCTTTACTTTAGTCATCAATCACGGTACCTTCTCTCAGTCTATCTTTTGTCTGAGCATGTCTCTTCTTTATCAGGCCATGCACAAAAGATTAATTTCACAGTTTTTCTCCCTTCTTTCTTTCCTTGCAAGATACAAAGCTCATGAAATGACAGAAGCAAGATAATGAAAACAACAATGCAAGCAATTTTTTTTTGTTCTTGCAGGTTGGATCTCAAGATACTTTTTCTAACCTCATTGTGTGCCATCTGTCTTAGAAAAGGTCTGCTCTGTATTTTTTAATACCTTTCTGATACTGCTCAGTAGACTACCTGGGGGCGGGGTGTGGGGGGGGCGGTGGTTGGAGATTACATATTTAAATCAGATCAGAGCCTTTGGTTTTCGAAATCTTTGGAACAATTAAAGCAAGGGGCCCATCTCTAATGGAGGCATGGACTACGGCACAATGCCCACACCCCAATTAATATTAATGAGATCTTATGCATAGCCAATTTATGACATTTGATTGACTCACCCAACCACCCTTCAACCTGTCTTATAAAGTGAAATATATGGCAAAGAGGACCTTATTTGCATATGCATATGTTCTTAATATTAATTAGGCTAATGGATCTAAAGACTTAGAGATAATTTGGAAACTGGTAAAGAGGGAAAAAAAAAATCTACCACCCACAAGACAGAAGAGTGTTCATGTCCTGTCTCTGCACTTGAACAAAAGAAGTTGAACTGGAAGATAAAAATAACTTGTGCCAATTTCCTCCTTTTCTTGTTTCCAGAGGATTCATAGTTTTAAAAAGTTAAAATACCACAAGCATTAGTATTATATCTTATTTTTTCCATTTCACTTGTGAAAGACTAAACAGATTATGGAATAACATAAGAATAAAAGCCTAGTTCAACTGTATGCTGGTGGCCATAAGTCAGATCTCCCCCGTCCTCTAGGGAGATGCTGCAGCTTCAGGAACATGCAGTGTCTCACCGGGGCACATGTCGGATATAGGACGAGGGTTGTGTCAGGAGGCAGCGTTCCCAAGGACATCTGCTCTAGCAGGGTCACTGATGGAACTTATCCCCGCAGTGGAGTGGCTGGGAAGAGCTCCTTTGATGTAGCCTAATGAAGCTTGGAGAAGAGAGTCAGACTTCATGGGTTTTGTTGCTGGGATTGGGGGCAACACATATGCTGATTTTCTCTTCCAAACCATCCTTTAATGGTCTTTGGCTCCAGTGATGATAAGGAAAAACATTTATGTATCAGCTCACCCTCTGTGTGCTAAAGGATGGTCAAACCCGGTAACTAGTAGGCTTTGGACAGCAGAATCGTCATATGAACTTGCTTCATTGTACCATAAGTAAGAGCCATTGTAAATAATGATAGTGACTGTCACTTGAGTGCTTATTCTATACCAGAAATGATGGAAAACACATTCTGTATTCTATCTTATGCCAGTTCTGTAAAGTATAGATTTAAATTCCTATTCCAGAAATCCCTACTCCAGTGAATTGAACCCAGAGGGACTCTGGGACATGCCCAGGGTCACACAGCTGGGAATGGTGAGGCAAGGCGTCATACCTGGGGGGACAGTAACTCTGAAGTGTAATCTCTTTCCCTTGGTCTTTCAAGGTCAGGATCACTCAAGGGTGTTGTAGACTGGAAGTAGCTCCGTCTGGAGTCAAGAAGAAGCAACAGACACTATGGAAAGAGGGACACACTGTGCTCCCTTTTAAGATAGGCAGTGGCTTGGCCAACTCCATGAAGTACATAATTGCCTTTGACAGTCGAAATGATTATTAGCTGCCACACAGGTAAAAGAAAATGAGATATGGAAAGATACTTGATTAATTGGCAGGTCAGTAAAGTGCTTTGGAACATAAAATATTTATTTGTATTTAACATTTATTTTATGAGTGAAAACTCTTTATGGAATACAGTCTTTTTTAAAATTAATTAATTAATTAAGTTTTTTTAAGTTTTTGACTGCTTTGGGTCTTCGTTGCTGCCTGCAGACTTTCTCTATTTGCACGGGCTTTCTCTAGGTGCGGGGAGCAGGGGCTACTCTTCGTTGCGGAGCGCAGGCTTCTCATTGCGGTGGCTTCTCTTGTTGCAGAGCACGGGCTCTAGGTGTGTGGGCTTCAGTAGTTGTGGCATGCAGGCTCAGTAGTTGTGGCTCGTGGGCTCTACAATGCAGACTCAGTAGTTGTGGCGCACGGGCTTAGTTGCTGCAAGGCATATGGGGTCTTCCCGGATCAGGACTTGAACCTGTGTCCCCTGCATTGGCAGGCAGATTCTTAACCACTGCAGTACCAGGGAAGTCCCATGGAATAGTCTTATTGAGAGAAATCGTCCAGAGTTTGCTAGAATGGTCACATGCACAGAAAGAGGAGTAGAACAGATAAATGGGGACCAGACTGGGTGAGGTCTGTGCTGGGGGGAATCCAAGGTGGTAACTTTAGAGACCAGCAAGGAATGGAGGCTTCTCGTGTACTCTTCTCTCAACTCCCCATCCCCTCTCTGAAACCTGATGGCTGGGCACAACTGATACGAAAACTCTGCTGGGGATTTTGCTTTCTGATAGAATTTCTAGTGAGTCTTAGGAGCTGCCACAGCCCTCACCTTGCTTTCTAGTCCAAATGTGTGTGTGTGTGTGTGTGTGTGTGTGTGTGTGTGTGATATGAAGGTACATTTTGGGGGAGGGAAGTGGGAGGAGTAGGGAAGGGTCAGGAGGCACCTTCTTTCCAGAAGGCTTGAGTTCAGCACTTGTATAGGGCTGGTCAGGACTAATAAGGCGAGTCCTTCTCTCTGATAACCACTTATTCTGCCCAAACTTGTTACCTTTTTTGTTTTGTTTTAATTATCTCTGCTGCTGAGAATGCTTTGACTACATTGTAAAGATGTGACAGGTAGTAAAAGAGTGTGTATGAAGCAATCGTGGAGCTGATAAGTTTTATTCTCTCCTCACATTAAATATATGTTCATTAAACAAGGGCTTGTTTGCAGAGAGACAGTGGGAGCTGGAAGCAGAAGGAGAGAAAGGACTGAAGTGTGTTGATGCCTGTTATTCTCTCCCACATCGAGCTCAGTGGGAGTCAGCCTAGCAGAATGGTTACAAGTGTGTTAACTCTGCACCCAACTGCTTGGGATTACCTACTGGCTCTGCCTCTTATGAGCCAGGTACCCAGGGTCGTATTACTTACTGTCCCTGCATCTCAGTTTTTCCTTCTTCAGAAGAGGTACAATAAGAGCACCTGTCTCATATTGGATTGTGGGAAACTTAAACAGCTGTACAGTGCTTGGCACGTAGTAAGTGCCCAGTACATATTAGCTCTCTTTAGTATTGCTGCCACGTTTCTCCACCCAGTTGATACACTAAACTGCCTACTTTTTTCTCTAAGTATTCTTGGAATTCACTCAAGAACATCTTTTTTTCAATAACTATGTATTACCATTGCCAATCACTTTACTAGTTGCCGGGAATGATCAGGACAAATGAGACAGCTGCCCTCACAGAGCTTATGGTCCAGCAGAGCAGAAAGATAGTTAACGACTGAATACAATAGAGTAAGATGAGTGCTCAGCGTGAGGGTTTATATGAATCGTGGGAAAGGCCAGGGCAGGAACTGCCTGAGTCCAGATGTCAGGGGAGAGCCCTGAGTTGGGATCTGAAGGACAGGTTACAGAGAGCCACGGGAAGGAGGTCAGGGAGGAGTGGCATGGGGAGGCTGGCAAAAGCAGCGTAAGTAAACTCCCAGAGGTAGGAAGGGGAAGGCGTAGGGTCTAGGGGTTAAAGAAGGCCAGAGTGGCTGGACCTGAAGAACTGCAGGAAAGAAAATGGTAGAGGGAGGGCAGGAGGGGCTGGCAGAGCTCAGCCACGTGAGGTGTGGTTAGCCATTCAATGAAGTGGGATTTATGCTGAGAGCCATGGGAAACTACGTGAACTTAAAGCGGGGCAGTTAGGTGTGATGAGATGTACATTTTGCAAAGATTACTAGACCGGAAGGGTGAGAGGCAGAGGGGTCAGGGGTGTACCTGATGGTAAGGAGCCAACGATTATGATTGTGATTAAGGTGAGAGGCTGGGGAATGAGCAAGCTCTGGGGTAAGTTATCCTCCAGTGTCCATCGGCCAAACAGTGGGCTGTTGAGCAATTGCTAGGGTCCAAGGAAGGCAGGTCCTGTGCTCCAGCGTAACAGGAGCCTTCCTAAAACTGGAAGCCCACCTGTGAGCCCTAGGAACCAGCTCCAGGAGCGTTTGCACTTCAACTCTCCAGCGTTAGGTTCCTCCTCCACCTGCCAAGAGGAAGTGTGTCAAGAGCACTTTAGGAGAAAACACACTAGCACTTTCTCTCCCTTCACCCCCTCTGTCTCTGCCTCCGTGACAGTGAGAAGGCTGAGCCGTGGAACCCTTTGCATTTGGAGAAAGCATGCACGAGAAGTACCGACCACTTTTCCTTCCAACTGCGCCAACCTCAGGCCTAGACACGCAGAGGGTGTTCACTCAGTGTACACCGACTCACCTGGTCACACTGATCACCATTTTCTGTCCTCCTGAAGAGGGGCCAGGGTCTGGGGACACGATGTTTCTGTGATTGCCACATTCTCCTTTTCCGTCTGCTCACCTTCCATCAAGGTAATGGCGCTTGGGCTTCTGTGGAGGATGGGCCACTTCAAGAGGAAGCTGCGGCTGACTAGTCCAAGATGCTGGGCTGCAGCCAGGGGAACAAAATGTGGAGTTGGATCCCAAGCCTGTCCTTCAGCTCAACTGCCTGTCAGGCCCCTGGGGTTCCCAGACCTACAGGCTGCCGTTTGGACCAACATTTGGGAAGCAGGATGCTCGTGGAATCCATTTTGGGTTTGGCGCCAGAACAAAGAACTCAGTCGGAATGGAGCAAAGAGGTGTGAATGTAGCCCAGAGCAGGGGGCTCCCAGGTGTCTCATTGCTGACCCTTCTGCGGCAAGGGTGGGGTGTTTGGTGGGAGGGTGTATGTAAGGAGACCACTTAAACCTCCACAACAAGCCCGAAGAGGGTGAGCCAGATTGCAGTTGAGGTCTCTCGGGCATCTGCCTCCCAGAGCTGAGTGAACCCAATCTTTGTTCATCTGTAGGTCAAAAGGGTTTTTGTTCTGCACTGTTCATCGAGGGCACGCGGGAGGTGACGTGGACCTCTTGCATATCTACGGGCGTCAGCACGATCTCCTTAGCCCCTACAGATAGGATGTGCTATTTCCTGGGACTTCGGCTAAAATAGGCTTATCTACCAGTGCTCCCTGTAACCTACATCCTAAAGAACGTGGGCCTGTGCCGGCAAATCTCCGTGTACCGTCTTCCCAGCCCCCATCCCATACACACACTCACACACACAACCCAGTGAGCCCTGTTCTGCTTGAAAAAACTCTAAAATATTCTCTGTCCTTCATATGCGAGGGGGAAAACCCTTTAGGCGTTAGATACTGCAGTAATTTCTATATAATGGAGTAAATACTATACTGTAATAATTAACTTGTAAACCTTGAAATAACATTTAGTGTAATTTAGACCAAATATGAATTGTGAGTAGTGGAGCTCGATCCAACATGAAATCATTTGCAGGGCGCTTTAAATATATGCCTGGGAAAGAAAAAGCAGCAGTTCCCGTCGTTACCAAAATGGGCCCAGGCGAGGCCCTCACGCTGGAAGTGCACGCAGCTGCCGTTATTTTGAAATATCTTGTTAGCATTTTTTTTCCCTTCTCAATAAATTGCTTCCCTCTTACTTTTTTCCTAAGCTGTCCTTTCAGGCCGTCAGAAGGAGCCCAGGGTTTTGTTTTGTTCTGAATTTAGTTTTTACCCAAATGATTGTGAATGCTCTATGCAAAGCTAACGTTTTAAAGCCTGGGCAAGAGTCTTGGAGTTGGGTAGAAGGCAAGAAGGTTCTTGGGGTGCCTACATCAGCAGTAAACTGTGGATGCTTCTGGAAAGTGGATCCATGAGACAAAGCTGTTCTGGTCACCGTGGTGCCGGAGCCCTGGGACACCCAGAAAGTAACATGCCTTTTGATGATTCAGCATGTCACGCCTTTGCTTCCAAATCCCTTTTCCATAGGCTCCCTCAGCCTCTGAGGGAGTCATGGGTGGGGCAGGGGCACAAAGGTAGATTTGTCTTCCTGACAAGCCACACCTCCCTTATGCATTAAAGGCAGGGAAGGGACTTGTATTTGCTTGAACAAAACGAAATTGCTGGTTTTCTAGGTCAAAAGCAAGGTAGTATCGGCGATACCATATGGGTCAACCAAAGACGAAGGGCAGGTGTGTGCCTTGTGACGTCAGACCCCGTACCTTCCTCTGAGCCACTGCTTAGGCTCCAGATTCAGTTAAAAGGTGCCTCTGGTTGCTTAGCTCTCAACCCGCCCTTCTCAGAGTCGCACTTTTGAAAAGCATCATCTGTCCTTCACTTACCTTTCTAGCTCTCTCTCTCACTGGTCTACAAACCTTTTACTCTCATCAGACTAAATCACTTTTTTTTGCTTTTGTTTTTTAATCCACCATCTCCAACTCTGATGCTTGGTGCTTTCAAGTCCCTGCCCCTCCAGGATGCCCTTTTGGCTGGCTTACGTTCTGTACTTAACATTACATCTTTTAAAGATACAATTAAACTCTGCCTTTTCTCTAATGCCTTTCTTGAACAAGTGTTTAAGCTGGGAATAATAATAGCTGGCCTTCACTGCGCACTCACTACGTGTTGTTGATCATTGACTGGGGACATCATGTGGATTATTTTATCCGCCCTTCACAAAACACATTCGAGGCAGGTACTGTTCTCACCCTAGGATTTCTCTTTGGCAGTCATGGCCTGGAGTTGACAACCATATCCTTGCAAAGGACAGTCCAGTCTAAGAGCAGTCACAAGAGCCATCACCAGATACTTCAAGGATTGAATGGAGAAAAGGGATGAGATATTCGTATGTTTTTCAGAGAGATCCAGGACCCCTGCAAGGTGTCAGTTTATCACCATATCCAAATCATTCCAGGTCTTTGAAAAATGAGCTATGTAACTACTGAAAATGGAATAGGTTGTCACCTGAGAATGAGTGAGATGCCTGTCACTGGAGATATTCAAGTGGAGACTGTGGATATAGGCTTCACATACAAATGTCTCTTAGGCAGAACAGCTTGGTGGCGAAGAACATGGGCTCTGGAATACACTGGATGGGTTCAAAATTCCAACTCCACGTTTACGGTCTGTACTCACACATTTTTTTCCAACACACGCCCCCTCACACACATGCACCCCCCCACACTCACACACCTACTTTTAGTTTCTTGAATTCATGCCTACTACTTACACTTGTCAGACCTTAATAAAGATATGAATCCCATTGATCTGGGGATATTGTTAAAATGCAGATTCTGATTCAGTAGGCCTGGGTGGGACCTGAGGCTTCGAGGTGACACTGAGATGCTCTGGTACAAGGCCACCCTGAATGGCAAGGCCTTATATCGTATGCCTAGCCTCTACCTCCAAAAAGTTGTGATATTAGCTACTTCCCCTATTATATTTTAGGTAAATAATGATTGATTGATTGATTGATTGATTGGATATACTCTTCAACCTAAGACGGCCAAGTTTTGTTGATAAGAAAATCCTTCAAAGGCCCACTCCCCAACATGACCCACGCGTATCACTCTTTGCCTTCATGCCAACTAATACATTGTTAAAAATTCTGTGTGGTTTCCTTCTTTTACTCTTTTATGAAAATTGCTCTGACATCTCTCATAGTGCTTGCCAGCAGAGATTTTAATTGGGATGTGGATAAGGTTTTGAGCAAATGGCAAACAGTGGGAATTTAGATCACTTAAGCCAGTGGTTTCAATGACGGATGTCTCTGCAGAGATAAATTATTTTAGGGGAAGATACACATTCAAATCCGTCAAACTATTCCAATACATTTTTATCAGTTTTTATTTTCAAATAACATCACACTGATACATGAGTTCTTTTTTTTTACCTTCTGTATTTAGAGCAAGTGACCACTGAACTCTCACTTCTCGAGACACCTGAAAGCGTTACTGCCCTTCTTTCTCTTGTAAGTCGTTGGCATCACAGATGGGTTTTTGCTCGACACTGGGTCCCAGAGACTTCTGTGTGTGCATCCTGATATTAACACAATGGATTGAAATCATATTTACGGTTTTCTTTTTCAGAGGAGGATCAGAGATGGGGGAGTTGAATGCTTTTAAGCAGTTTTTCAAGAAACAAAAGGCTACATTTTTGAAATGCCAGCTATTACCAGTCCGCAGTTCAGACTCTAGGAAGACTCACTAGCGTTTGCTCAGGTCCCTCCCTCCCTGGAAACAGTGTAGGAATTACACTCTGAGATGTGACTGTTGAAACAGACTCAAAGTCAATGTGCACAATTAGTTACCACAACAGTGGTTAATGTGCCCTGAAATATTCCCAGCTCCTCTCAGGCCTGGGGCTTGATATTCAGATTTTCTTGATAAATGTCTTAGATGTTTTGCTTATACCATTTCCCCAAATGCTTCTGGGTTACAATGCATGTGTTTTCCCTCTTCATGTAGATGTAGGACCGTATGGAAGAAGGAAAGCCTCAGAAGGCTGTCACATTACAGCTGTGATGGGTTTAAATAACGTCCTAGCCTGTTACAGCTAAAAAGGGCTATAGTAATCATCTCCCTGGAGTTCAACCCATTCATTTTATAAATGAGGAAATGGAGGCTCAGAGAGGTAGAGTCAAATGACTCTACCAGGGTCACACAGCTAATTAGTGGCTGAGTCAAAATGCAAGCCCAATTCCCCTGAATTGAAATCCTGCGCCGTTTCTGTATCAAAGTGGACTGCTTCTCTTGCGTGTCGCTGCTGCAGTGGGAAGGACCGATCTCTTATTTGGAGTCACCCGAAGGCCTGATTCTCCTAGCATTACCCCAGGCCATGCCCAGCTGCTTCTCCAGTCCTCTGCTCCAGGGAGGGGTAGATTTTCCACATCTGCCCCTCCTTTTTTGACAGCATTGCCCTCCTCTGTCCTGAAACCCTGAGCTCTATGCTACCGCACACGCTCAGAGGCCTTCCAGAGTGCCTGTGACCCACAGCTGCCCTCGTTACTCTGAGTTCTATGTCAAGACTTCTCCCTTCTCCATCCATTCCCTGGGGTTGTGCTCTGTTGTGACACTAGAGACGATGGATGATGTGTTGTCACCTGCCCAGGTCATGTACTTGCCCTTGAGCAGCCCCTCCAGCAATGACCCAGGGGAGTGACCACCATCCTGGGGGTTGGGTGCACCATGGACAGAGGGTGCAGAGGTGAGGATTGTTCATAAAACACCCAGACGTTTCCCTCTGTGTGCAGCTAACCACAGCTCTGCAACGCTCACCCAGGGAGTATCAGCCCTTCTCGGATGTGCCAAGCACTGTGAGGGTCCCGATGTGAACATGATGTGGTTCCTGCCATTATGAAGTGCACAGAAGAACAGGACAGCATGAAAAGATACTGAACCGCAGTCCAGCGGAGAGTAGTGTAACCACAGGGCTGGTCCCCTGAGGGGTCAGAGCGAGCTTTGTATTTGAGGTGGTGGCTGGATTAAGCCTTAAATGACAGCGAGGATATGGGGACTTATCTGTGGGGTTTGGGGATGCTGAGGAAGGGTTGGGGTGGGTACGAAGGGACAGGTATTGCAGGCATAAGACAGCATGGATGGAGTCAAGAGTCAGGAAGACGTAAGACTGCTTGGTAGGACAGAATGATGCCCAGTAGCCTTGTCTCAAAGTGACTCTTGCCAGTGGATTGACACAGTGTGCTGGCAAAGCAGGCCTTAGTGGAGCGAGCCTAAAGGCAAGCCCACACCCCCGTCTGGTCTCTTAGGCATATCTCCCCACAGGCCTCATCCCCCCATTCCAGCCCGGGCTGCTCTTGGCCTCTGCTCTGACCTTGTGCTTTCGTTCTGTCCTCACTAGTGGCCCCTCTCTTGCATCTGGCCAGATGGTTCCATCCTTCCTTCTGCCTCCCTAGCCTTGACTCTTCCTTTAAGAGTCCAAGCCCTCCCTCCTCCTCTGTGGAATCTTCTCTAAACACTTCATAATGGGTAGAAGACTCTCACACCACCAACGTGGTCTACAAAAACTGCCCATTTCATAATTTTCTTTAAATCAAATAAAATCTGACTCTAAGCTGCTGTCTGCCCAGAATAATGATAAATTCCATCTCAGTGATTATTCCTCCTCCTTCCTGGGGGTTCTAAGTCTCCCTGTAGCTGGAAAAAGGAGGAGGAGCCTCTGGTTTTCAGTCCATCATGCTTATTTCAGATCTGTTCTCTCTCCAAGCCCATGTCCTCCTGGAAGGTGGGTGACTCTCACTCTCCGGCTTTGCAGAGCCTACAGGACCTAGACTGGCGGGGGTGTGGGGGTCCCACTGCCCAGGGTCCAACCTTCCTGGGGAGACCGCACAGCTGTTCTTCTCTGAGGTCCTGCACTCCTGGGAGTGGGGCATGGGTCTCTGCCTTCCCAGGACTTGCTAGCATCCTCTTTGGCCCAGTCTGGGAGCCATCTCTCCTCTCTCTAGCTCCCTCAGAACTACTCACTTCTTTCTGTGTCCCAGGAGTTTGCAGTAACCCCTTATTTATGAATTTAGGCTTTCATGGAAGGCAAGAAGAGGGGGCACTTCAGAATCTTCAGTTTCCAACCTGCTACACAAATCTTCCAGAGCCCAGGGGGCACCCAGGGCTTGGCTCCCTTCTCAGGAGAGGTGGCAGTTTGCAAGAGAGAGGAGAATACGCAGAGAATGAAACTCAAACTCCAATTAAATGTCAATAAGTTGTCTGGATCACACTCCTATCCATCTTTTGAATTCTAGATTTAGGCAAGTTACCTGCCTAGACTAACTCTCCCTGCCCAAGTTTCCTTATCTATAAAATGGCAATAATATTAATAATTACTTCCTAGGGTTGTTTAAGAATTAAATTACTTAATACCTGCAAGTTACATAGAACAGTACCTGGATGATAGTTAAGCTCTTACAAATTGTGAGCTGCTTCACTAGTTATTATCCGTTTGACCATTAACATGCCATAGAGGACTGAGAATGATTTTATTATGAGATTGGTGGTGAGCACGCGCACACGATTAAAACCCCTTGCCCGCTGCAGTGCTCAATACATCCTCGCTGACTCTGACTTGACAGAAGGAGCAAGATTTGTCCCACGGATCCCAGAGGAGAGTCTGCGCCCTGAATAACTATTCCAACTATCGCTCACCATATGTCCACAACCAAAAAAAATAATTTTGGAGGGCAGGAAATGAGCACACATGTGCACGTCTGCAGCGAGTTGCCTGCTGAAATCGACACGAAAGACATATTTACCACTGAGGCAAATGCCTTCATGTGTTTGTAAGTGCCTATTTCTGAACACCCAAAAGGGAAGAAGAGAGAAGCCAAATTCAAATGGCATCATGTGTTTGTTATTTTGGAACAAGGTTACTTCCTATTAATTCACTAATAGCTTCCCTTATGCCTGGAACACTTTAAGGGGGAGAAATGAAGTATTTAAAGGTATTTTAATGATCATGAAAGGCAGAGGCTTAATAGGGCAGGAAACTACGGTTCTCTTTTTAGTCCCAGAAGGAAAATAATAAGTCTGTAGCTTAGCCTTCCCTGAAGAGTCATAAACTGGACTGCAAAGAGGCAGCCCCTTCAGATACCCTCTCTGGGTCTCTGCGGCCCCTTAACTGTGGGTCTGTCTGCTTAGGTTTTCAATGTGCTTATTAATTAATGATCACCGCACTGTTCTTAGGTAGCAGCAACTTGCACGGGGTTCTGGGAGAAGCTGTTTCCCCCTCTGGCAGGCAGGGATAGGGACCATCCTGAGCAAGCTGGCATATTTAGTCCCACGTTTCCTGCTGGCTTCCCAGCTCTCCATGACCAGGTCCGCTACTTTCCAACTCTTTCTTCTATTCTTTACCTAGTCAAACACAGAAGTCCCCCATGCTAGTACCCACCCCGTCGCTTCTGCCATCGGCCTCCCATGACTCTCATTATTTGCAGTAACCATGTTCTCTAAAGTCACCAGAATACTGAATTAGTGAACACTGAACCATTGCTCCTAGGGGAAATTCAGGGTTAGGTTCCTGTGAGCCTCTGGTCCTACCATTTTTGTCAACTGATAAACACATAATCTTGTTATGCGTGTTTCTGTTTAAAGCTACCTTAAGAGCAGCCTACTGAGCACTCGGGGCTTAATCAGTGGCCCAGGGCTTAATGGAAGAGACATCTCAGGACATCAGGCCCTGGGCTGCTCTCACCTCCACTTTAATTCCCTCTGTTCCAGCCTGTGGACCACTGTGAGCCCAGAAGCTTTCCTGCCTGGAGCTCTAGGTGTTACAGATTTCAATTCTACTGAATACGTTTCCTCACTTCCCATATATGTGTTGCAGCCCCAGTTTGATAAGATAGTCTGACCCTCAGATCTGGTGTTTGCCTTTGCTAGAGACACCCACTGCCACTCTCACTTCTGGTCTGAAGCCTGCTACAGTGAACCCCACCCATCATATTGCCCTATGTCCTTCCTTTGACATCTCCCTCTTTGGAATGGACTTTTTTTTTTTTTTTTAACTGCTAAGTGTGTATTTTTCATCTCCTGAATTCCTTTCATCTCCAGAATCACTTGGCTCTCTTCATTAAATAGAAACATGCATGGGAACTATAGTGAGGCCCTCAAGCCAGCACGTTAAGGACACGTGTTACAGACATCATGTGGAGGTCATCAGCAGGCAGTGAGCCTGGATAGCATCAGCCTTTATTCCTGACAGCTCCTCCAGTGGCCATCCCATGGAAAGCATGCGCGAGAGGAAGAGTGTCCAAATAGTCCAAGTCCAAATGAGATGACATAATCATGGAAGGCTCAACCTGGCTTATGGGAGACAGGGCATCGCAAAGAAACCAGGATTGAAATATAATCAGGAGAACATTTAGCAGATGACCAGAAGGCTATAAGTATGATTGTGTTTTAACAGTTATCACCTTTCGTGGCAGCACTTGTCTCCAGGTTCTTAAAAATTATCACACCAGACTCACTGGTGGCTTCTCCAGGAGAAATCACAGTGCTTTTCCAAGTGAGTTCTTCCACCGTTTTCGTGAGTTTAGTCCCACTTGTGTTGTAGTTGCTTAATCTCCAGCTGGCTCTTTTCTCTATTTCCATTTTCCGCAGCCCCTTCTTCTTACTTTTTTTGTGCCTTTCTCCTCCACTCCACTATACCCTCCCTCTTCATCCCCTCTTGCACACAGGGACATATACATGTTTTGGATTAGAACCCAAAGCTATTATCCTCCAAATGTGCGAGAGAGAAATTGCCCACAAATGGCCTTGGGTGGTGCTTTCTTTGGGGCCACATTTGTGAAATTACATGGCCTATTCTTAAGCTTGAGAGGAAATACTAACTGGGAAACTTTTGTTGTAACTCAGGAAGAAACAGTCTTTGTAAGCATGAGACCATCTTCACAGGGCAGTCTGAAGAATATTCTCATCAGCATCCCCAGAGAAGGAACTTGAAGGGTAGAATTTCTGTCCATCATTGGACAGAGTGAGAAATGGAAGAGCAGAGACAGCCGGTGATTTCTCAGACCCACATAGAATGGCAGAATAAGGGCTCAGGTCCAGGACTCTTGTCTCAAAACCAGGCCTGACCAAACACAGCTTAGCCCACGTGTGTTACTGTGCCACTGTCCAACTTCCAGCCTGGATGACGCTGCCTTTGCTCTTGGCCAGTTCCAGACAACTAACCCTGCTCTGGCCAGAGACCCTCACCTGTTCCCTCTTTTGATGGCTCCTGGGCCCCATATCATTCTGTGACCAAGGATGCCCCTCTTCCTCGTATTGGGGTACCTAGATAGATGCAGAAATCAAATTCTGGCTCAGTAAACTGAGCCTTAGCAGATGTGGTACCTTCTGGGAAATCAGCCTGTGGAGGGGCTAATGCAGTTGGATTAGAGAGTGTGCCTCTTCTTAAGGTATATTCCCCTGAATACAGTTCCATGCTGCAGGAAGCCTTTTTTCTGACAAAGTGCTTGCCTCATCCCATTCCCCTCCGGCCTCTGTTTCCTTGATTTTACACTGAAGGATCAGTGTGCCTGGGAAACATCCATCTCCCTCCGCCTCTTCCTTTGCTCACCTTCTCAGAGACAACAAGGTCTCCCTCCTTCCCACAGGGGTGGTGGAAAGGTCGGGGTGGGGGGAGGTACACAAACTGATTTATCTCAGCCTGTCAGTTGTTTTGAGGACATCAGTGATGGCGGGTGTCTGCCCCTCCCCAGTCATCGCCAGGCTCCTAGCAAGAGCCCCGCCCTTCATTACAAGGACACAGTGCCCCTTGAGGATGACCACCACGCTCATTGTCTGCTTTCCAACACAGCCCCAGGACAGGGTCTGGCGCCCCTGCTTCCAGGCAGCCTCCTATCAGAGCTGAGCAGGGAAGCAGCTGAAAACAAATCCTTCCCTTCTGGAAGGGTACTTGGTGGTATTGGTGCCATGCTGGAGAATTCCATTTTGGGTATAAATGAGAAGCAAGCATTACAAGTGACAGTTATAGCAAATCAAAGTACAGTGGATGGTTCCAACCTTTATGTACATTGTGTGTCATAATAAATGGCTCTTTAGGAAAAACAACGTGTGCAGAGTCAGATGCACAGGCTGCAGCTCTGCAAAGGAATGTGAGGAATCGCCATTGCAAAAGCAGAGCATGGCCAGAGGATGAGGTCACCTCCAGCTCAAGCCCTCAAATCTCTTCCCTCCATCCTCTAGGAAGCATGGCACACAGCATGACACTGGGCTCATTATTTCTTAATGTCAGAATTAAGGGAGATTGAATTGCATATTGATTGCAACTTTGGAACAGGGCCGGATGGGGAAGATATTGCCAGGCCTTGATCTGTTTTTCAGCATCTCTAGGGTGAGAAGGTCAAGGCTTACACAGGTTATGGACTGCAGTCCCCTGATGGCCAGCAGGAAAGCTGATCACATGCCATGTTTTAGCTTCGAAGAAGCCAAACACAGGGATTCTGTGACATAGTTCAGGTTCTCAGCTAAGTGACTAGCAAACTCTGATTTCTGAATCTTGGTCCACTCAGAAGAAAAGACTGGGTTTCCCATGAGAGGAGGCTGTACTCTATATCAATATATATTTGCTCACCATTCCCAAAGATTCTATCTTCTGACTCTGCGTAATCAGTAGCACTAAGGGCGCAATATGCCTGTATCCATCTCTCTGGATTTGCTTCCCTGAGAAGAATTTGATGATTGGAGAGGTCTGTCAACATCATAGACAAAAATGGTCTAACATATCATAGTCATAGTGATCTCTGTATTTAAACTACATTTCTTCATAGAACTCAGCATTTCTTTCAGGGTTACTTCATGAGTGTCCAGGATTCTAAGGGGGCCTCAGCTGTGTCCCCAATAAGGACGGAGGAAGGAGGATTGTTTAACTGATTCAGAGGAAGCACACCCTTAAAGACGGTACTACCCTTATCCAAGATCTAAATGCAGTGACTACAAGCTGGGTGATTGTTGCTTACATACAAAGGCCCAGAGATGTTAAGGAGCCGGTCCAGTGTTTCATGGTCAGCTGGTTTCTGCACCCGCTCTGGGACTCAGTGCCCTGCCTTCAGCATTTCCGCTGGTTGAGGGAGGAACCCAGAGTTCCTCCACCCGAAATATGAGCCACAGAAGAAAGAACATCCCGGTGGCTTCCCAGAGAACTTGTGCTATTGAACTTGAATTCTGGGTTAAAGTTGAGCACACAGGAGTCTGCTCTGTTTTCAGTTTCAGCCTTAGTGAAATGACTAGTGACCCTGGGGATGGAGTATCCTGAAAAGGCAAGACTGATAGTAGGAGGGTACAAACTTTACAGTAACGGGCCGGACAGAATGATCCACGTGGTCGCTGTTGCCGCTACTCAGCTCTGCTGTTGTAGGGGAAACTGGTGAGCTGGATTTGACACAGGGCCATAGTTTTCTGACTCTTGGTTTATACTGTCAGGTTGAGGTAATGCCCTGATTTCCATTCAAAAGCAGTACTCTCTCCGTCATTGAACGGGGACACCAGTATTTTTTCCAGGTGAATTTAAAGGCGCGGAAAAGAGAAGGTAGGATTGTTAAAGAATAGCACTGTTGTTTTGTAAAACGCTCCTACTGCTTTGTACAAAATTATTTTCTTCTCTCGCTATATTAATTGAACATGTACCTACATAAGTAGACCCTGACATCAATTCCAAACCCATGAGTGCAAACACAGATGCACACACAGATACACAAAGGCTTGTACAATGCCAGATGTGTGTTCCCAAACACATCTGGGTGGACATGAGCATATGCACCAAAAACTCTCAGAACCCATCTGACACGATTCCCATATTGGGTATTTCAACGAACTCTTCACAATCACAACTATGCTTGGAAAGGCCTCAGATACCCACACTCTTTACCTGGTTTCCTTTGTCACCTATTCTTGCTGCTAAGATACCTGAATAGTGACACCAGCAGTAGCACGGTTCTGTATAAAAAGGTAAAAACTCCTTTCCATTTTCACCCTGGTCTTTTCCCTCTCCCCCCTTGCCGGCAGGCTGCCCTGAGTAATGGCCAAGAAGCAGCAGCTTTTTCACTTCACCCTCTGTGCACGAGGCTGAGGTCCCAGCGTGGAGAACCTTCCTTCTGTGGGCTCAGAGCTGCAGAGGAGATGGACTTTTAGACTCCAGCACGAGGTTTTCTACTTCTGTGGACTATCTACATTGTGTCCCTTTTCAAAGGGAAGGACAAGGGCAAGCTTCAGGCTCCAAGGTGCTCATTCTGTTTCCAAACCCATTCTACAGTTTACTTAGGGTAGGAAATACAAGTTGCCATGAGAGCCTGCTTGATGTCTCCCGTGGGTTCCGCAGGTGAAGAGGAAGCACAGTGGACAGAGCTGAGTGGTTTTTATTCTGGAATTCATTCAAGGGTTTTGTCCCTGATCTCCTGGCCACCCCAGGAATGAAGAATCTAAAAGGCTGCAAGAAAGTAGTAGGGCATGGTGATGGTCTTGAAGGATGGAGTGTCCTGGGATTGAAGTGGTGGGCTGGGGCCGGGGCATAGCAGTGTCCTAGCAGCACTCTCTGTGTCCCTTTACTGGGTAGGAGAGGAAGAAGAGCCTTCTTGGCACAGGTGGACACATCAGCAGAGTCACAGGTGATTCCCGGGTGACTCTTGGGGATGCTGGCAGGGGAGGGTAATAAACCAGTAAGGTCCTGCTGAAGGTGTGGTGGCCAAGTTTTGTGAGCACAGAGGGGAGAGGTATGGGATTTACCAGTGGTCCCTTCTGGGTGAGGGATGGGGCTCAGCTGAAAGCAAGTCTCCACTCGAGGTTCTCATCCTTATGAGGTAATCTGCAACCTTTAACGCCCATTTCTTCCCTCAAAAGTGGTATTGAAGAAAACTCCCAAGTTTAGTTCCATTGCTATGCAGTTAATGCCCGTAAGCCAGCATTTGCTAAACTGGGCTAGACTTTAGAAAGTCTCTGAATGTCCCGAAATTATATGCCACATATAAGAGAATGTTTCTATGTGCCTATATGAGTTTGTGTGAGTGGGTGTGGGTGGGTCCATAACTTGATCAAATTCTCAGGAAATCTGTGATGTCCACAAGATTAAGATTTCTGAAGCCCAAAGAACCTTGCCCTAGTGGTTAGATTTCGGGTGCCATGGTGGGTGGGTGTAGAAGGTACTGTGAGCTAGGTGCTCCTCACTGCCCTTCATGGAGAATCTCACTCGCACTGCCCTGCAGGTAAGGCAGGAATGGGCGATAGGATGCCCAAGTCACCAAAGGGCATGATGCTTCGTAGTAAACAAGGAGCTCATCTAACTCTCTGGGTCTGTGGTCTGTGATGGCAAAGCTAAAACTAAGTATGTGTTCCAGCTGGATATGGAATATCTTCACCTTCCTGCAAGATGTAGAAACAATAGTAATAGCTGTGGTTCTAAGCACCTTGTATTAACTCATGTAATTCTCATAGCCACTTTATGAAGTAAGTCATGAGTTAATTCCCCTTTACAATGTAAGGAACAGAGGCACAGGGAAGAAGGTAACTTGTTCAAATTTACTCCACTAAGGAAAAAAGCCTCCTTTCATATGGTTGGACCGGCGGTTGGCATGGAAAGGGCTTTTTTGCACAGGTCCTGGGCAAAGCCAGCTCTTCTCCCAGGGAAGCCAGGTCCCTCCTCTGCCTCTGTGGTGCCAGGCTGGGCACACATTCCCACCCACACAGCAGCCCATTCTCACATATGAATGTGCCTTTCAAGAGCACACAGCTCCCCTTTCCTCTCTCTGACCTTCCTACCCATGGCTGCATCCCTGGTGGCTTGGCCTGCCAGGTCCCTGGCCCAAATAATCTAGCAAGAACACACTCTTTGCTGCCTGCCAGAGTCCCTGCTTGGACCTGCTGACTCCCAGTTTGGAATGTCATGCAGAAGCAGGTTTGCAGCCTGGCTCACCCTTCTGCTCAGGCTCAGCCAGAGGGAGGGTGGTGGTTTCTTCCCTTCATAAGACCTTAGCGTAAGAGGACATCTTTCTGATACTGCCTAACTTGTATTAGATTTTTCTTCCTCTTTCGGGACCCATAAGGAGATGTCAGTAAGAGGAAGTTCGGGAGAAGACAGCGGGGGCGTTCTTTTCGGGGGCATTGTGGGTGTGTTAGGAGGATGGGGTCCCACCACTTGCCAGAGGTGTGATGGCAAGTTGCTTTACTTCTCTGAGCCTCAATTTCCATTTCTTTAAAAGAAAAAGTAAGACGAATAATAGTTACTCTATAGGTTGTTGGAAAGAGTGAACGAGATCATGCAGATGAAAAGATGGTGGCGTATCCATGCTTAGCACCATTCCTGAGATGTTGTCAGCACTGAGTCCAAGATTGCTGTTCATTATTGAGGTGCAGAGAACGAGAGGTCAGTGCAGGCCGGAGAGTTCAGGATGGGATTTGTAGGTCTGGATGTTCACAGAGGTGAAGGACAGGATTCCAGAATAGGGAAAAACCAGAGGCAAAGGCACATAGGTGGTGTGGGAGATGGTATGCCGGGGATAGAGGTTCCTGCAGTGATGGGTTCATTGGGCAGCAGGGCCAGGTGTGACAGGAATAACAGATGGAGGTGTTTTAATTGGTGATGCAGTTGAGGTCTTTATTACATGAATGATGGTCTTTATTAAGTAAATAATTGAGAATTTATTCATAAAGTTTCTGAACTGAATGGAAATGTGGTAAACTGTTATTAAATGGTATTTGAGAAAGATTAGACAGGAGTGTACAGAAAAGATATATGGCAGAGACTGTCATGAATTCACCAAGGCCATTTTGCTTTTCCTTCTTTTTTTTTTGCGGTACACGGGCCTCTCCCTGTTGTGGCCTCTCCCGTTGCGGAGCAAAGGCTCCGGATGTGCAGGCTCAGTGGCCATGGCTCACGGCCCCAGCCGCTCCGCGGCATGTGGGATCCTCCCAGACCAGGGCATGAACCCGTGTACCCTGCATCGGCAGGCGGACTCTCAACCAGTGCGCCACCAGGGAAGCCCTGCTTTTCCTTCTGAGCATAAAATTGGACTACATTTCCCAGTCCGCCTTGTGGCAAAGAGAGGCTGGGTGACAGAGTCCTGGCCAGTTAAGAATTAACGGAAGAGATATGCACCGCTGTCAGGCCTGGCCCATGGTGTGTGATCCTACACATTCACTTTCTCATCTTCTAGCCAGAAGCTGAAGATCTGACAGAAACTTCAAAATTCTGGGGAATGGCGCTGCCACAAGTTGCAAGGGGCCTGGGTCACTGAATGTGTGGCTCAGAGCCCCTCTCTCTTTGGTGCCTATTAGACTTTATGTGGGTAAGAAATAAACATCTACTGTGTTAAGTTACTGAGAGTTTGGGATTGTTTGCGACAGCAGTTAACTTATACCGACTAATACAGGTTGGGATAGAGAGAGACCAGCAGAGAATCTGGAGGCTGGTGCAAGGATTCAGATATGAAATGATAGAGATAGGATTTGGTAGAGATTGAAGTGAGAATAAGTGAAAAGTATTCCCTTGGGCAGATTCATATGGCTTAGTGACTATTTAGATGGGGACTGTGTGTGTGTGTGTGTGTGCGCGTGTGTGATTGATGCCTGTGATTTCTAGTCGAGTGACTAAGTACGGTAGTGCCATTGACATAAATTAAGATATCAGGAGATGAGATAGGTCTGGGAAAAATGATGATGAAATGTATTCTATTTGTGGTGGATTTGAGGTAATGGTACAAAAGGAGGTATCTAGACAAGGATTTCTCAACCTTGGTACTGTTGATATTTTGGGCCCAATACTTCTTTGTTGCATGGGCAGCAGTCCTGTGCACTGCAGGGTGTTTAGTAGAAGGCCTCCACCCGCTGGATGTGCCCCTCCAGCCTCTGCCGGTTATGACAGCCCATAAGATCATCATGTCCTCATGTCTGCAGACATTGCCAACTGTTGAGGGAGGCAGAGCAAAACCATCCCTGGTTGAGAACCACTGGTCTAGAGGGAATTGGAGGTGTTCATGAGTCTGAATGGCCTAAGTTCTGTGAAGAACCCTGTGTAATCAGGGCACTTCAGTTCTCCTGCAAGGCTCAGACTTCCAGAAGTTAGCAACTCAGTACAGTCCCCATGGAAGCTGTCTCCGGGATCTCAGCCCACATTTTGATGAACCCTCCTGTGATCTGTATTCTGGGCTTCGGAGAGGATGAAAGGGGCGAAGACCTGGGGGATGTATGAGTGGACAGAGGGATTCAGGAGAGCCACAGTGAGGACCAAGCAAGGCTTCCCTCCCAGCATCCCACGGCAGGGGCAGTGAGGTCTCTCTCAAGCCCAAGAGAGGCCCAGGATCTCTGAGGCATGTGTGTTTCCTTCAGTATATTATCAACTGAGCTTGTAACAAAGCTTTGCAAATGGAATGAGAAAATCTCCCGGATGGCAACTGGCAGCATGGTTTGGGAGGATTCCCTTTTCATTTCCTATGTTTTATGATTTTTTTATTCTGCTTTTCAAAGAGCATTTTTACAAGCTAGTATTCTATATTGCTCTGCCTGTACTCCAAGAAAAGATAAATATTTTCAATGTGTTTTCTGAGGCATATGTTCCCATTGAGAAAATGTATCCCTTATGGACACAGCTATTTTGACCTCATTAGCTGGGGAGATCAGAGGGAATTTGACAAACGGGCCCCAGTATGCCCAGGAAGCCTCGGTTAGTTTCCAGGGGAGCTGGGGGCTTGGCACCACTGGGGGTGCACATTCGGGTTTCCCAAAGGGCTGCAGCAAGAAGCCGAGGGGAGCCTAGTGAACAGGTTCATCAATGAAAGAGGCCTGGGAAAGTGACCTTGCTCCTCGTTCCTAGCTCCAGAGTCCCACTTAGCGGGAGTGGTGGAGGGAGATGGGAGAGCCAGGTCACAGTTCTGCAGAGGCTTGGGACCCCCCCCCCCCCCCCCCCCCAGGGAAGCTCACACGGAATGCAAAGCCTGCAGCAAGCAACTACGGCTGCTTTCTCCTTGAAAGGCACTGGGGAGGTTTCACTGGACGGAGGGTGACCAAGATCTTCCCAGCAACTCCTCTGTCCCTGGCTAACCAGGGATGGTTGGTTATCTAAACTGGGTGAATGGGACCAAGTAGAAGCTGAGGCAATGGGGTAAAGCCTGCTGCTCTCAATAGCCTCCACGACACCCCAGATGTTAGACGTTCAGCCTTTGGGGTCTGTTGGCAAGCCTGCATTATATTTTAGATATAGAATCCTGGTTTCAGACTTGCTGGCTGGGTGACTTCAGATAAGTCACTTAACCTTTCAGCACCTAACTTTTCTCATCTGTGATTTTGGGTAATTACATCTACCTGCACAGTTGTTGTATGGACAAAATTAGGTTAGTGTATATAAGACATTTGGCACGTAGAGGCTGCCGCAGCCTTATGTTATATGTGATAATAACACAATAATTATTATTACTATAATTAACATCTAGTTCCCAAGATCCTTTATAATAGGCAGCAGCTCCTGAGAAGGGTGATCCTGTAAGCCAACATCAGCTCACAAGCCAGGTCAGTTTCAATCCTCACCTTCCTTGAATTGCCTGTAGCTTTTACACAGTTGATAAAGTGTCATGAAACACTTTCTCTACTTGACTCCTGAGACATCACTCTCTCTGGTTTCTTCTTTTCTCAGTCTCTTTTAATAGATCTTCCTCAAATCTTTAACCTCTCTACATATTGGAAGCCCCCATGTTTTAGTCCTTTGAATTTCTTGTTTCTGTCTGCCTCCTCATTCTTTTAAGATGATCTTTTGAATTTAAATACCATCTGGACACTGAACTTCTGAATTTACATCTTAACCCCCAGCCTCTCCCCTTATACGTAGCATCATAGATTCAATTTATTCTCACCAGTAGATATGAGAGTCCCCTTTGTTTCACATCATTGGCAAAGCATATGTCGTCAGATTTGTATTTTTCTTCCCTCTGATGAAAGGGAAGTGTACTGCACTATTTACTCCGTGTCCATCGTTCTATCACCTAACCCCATTTCTGGTCCTTGAAGTCACTCTCACTCTCAAGCCTCCTTGGTATGAGACTATGTTCTGTATTGATGTCTGAGACTCTCGCATGCTTGGGGTGACTTTGCAGCATTTCCTTAAAACACAAAATACTGAGGCAAAAAGAGCAGCTTCCTCTTGTCTAGAGGCCAGGACTAGAGCCATTATATTTGCTCCAATTCTGTCCAGGGACATTACCTATCTTGATGTATTTATTCTTTATTTATTTTATATTTTATTTTATTTATTTTTTTAAATTAAGGTGTGATGATAAAATCTTGTAACTGACTTTAATACACAAGGATTTGGTCTAAATCATATGATATTGCTCAAAATTTTACCATCATCTTCATTTTGCAGTTATTTTGCAAATGCCTGACTATCTTAAGTGATTTATGGAACAAGGTGGGGATATAAATAATAAATAAGTACCTCTTTATACTTATGACCTATTCTTTTGAATAACATTAGAAATAGTAAATATTGTTTCTTTGAGGGTGAATGTAAATTTGGAAATAATGAAATAGTGACACTTAATTACCAGTTTAACTTTCTGTGTGACCTTGGACAGGTTACTTAACCTCCCTGAACCATTTTTACTGATTTGTAAAATAAAAGGGTAGTATTTTCCAATCATCAAGGGTTTTCTCTTATATTCTATAGTATAGAGGACCGTTTGGTTATCTGATAGCTTAAAGATTTTTATTGATCCCGTATTGTTATTTGTGTATTTCTCTCTTTGGTAGATGAACATAAGTGTGGGTCTGTGTGTGGTGCCCATTAGTATATATGTGTGTATGACAGCTGAGGGTTATACACGTGCCAATCAAAGACTATGGCTTTGAGATACCGTCTCCTCCAGTCCCTGTCTTCAAACCAAAGCATATCCAAAATTACCTAAACTGATAGAGGACTAAACTATTTTGAAACTCACAACAACTCTTGGAGTTTTTTGTTTTCAATTTTGTTTTTAAGAAATTCTTCTCGAGATTAAAATAAATCTCTCTTGTAGTCCTCTAGTCACAGTCACCCTTGTTCTCCTTGGACATAGATAGACACACACAATGTGAAATACCAAACTTGAAAATGTGAGTTTGCACCCAAAATATACCTCTTTAAGCAGAGGCCAACATGAACATCAGGTAAACATAAGAACAGCAAAAACTTCCCCTTGGAAAAAATAAAAATAAGTCAGTCTCTGTACCTATGTACTTTTCTATCTATGTATGTATCTATCTATCTGTCATCTGTCTATCTGTGCATCTATCTTAGCCTGAGGAACAAATAGGTAGCATTCTCCTCTGATGTGCCTGTCCCATTGTTTATGTTAGTCGTTTCTGTCTTCAGAGGCAAAGAGATGTCAGAGGCAGTCATCCATGCTAATACTAGACACACCACCAAACAAAAACTCACACGGAAGTGTGAATTTGAGGGCCATTTAACACTGTAAATTTCCCCCTTGTATAACAATTATGGAAACATGCATGCTAATTGACAATGCAGTGCGGCACTGTGTGAATGTGAGCAGTGTTCACTCGTCCTCATAATTCCTCTTTTTATGGCCGGCGGTGAGCCTGTCCAGAGGATGTCGTACCCAGCCCTTTTATGCAGGAAGCTTTCTCCTAGCTGAATATTGTCCTATATTCCCCACATGTGTACTCATACTGTTTGGACCAGTATCTGGCTCATTGTACCTGCAACTTGAGTTTCAGTCTCCAGATGCATGATGCCTTATCCCTTGGTTTGTGTGATGGTTTTTATTTTATTTTACTTCCCCCATTTAGTTATTCCCACCTGGGGTAGTTAAGGAATATTATTATACTCAAGAGAGGAGTCTATGGCCTTAAGTTATTTGGTTCCCTAGCAATGGTGGAAATGGACTAAGTTTCCGTACAAAAATCACTTACCGGGAGCTGGAGGGGGTATCCACGAGGACAAATTTTTTTAAAAAGCCTAAATGAATCCTGTTTATACTCACCAGGATGCTAATCCCTCCTAAAGAGCTGTATGCTGTCTCTGGGGAGTCCAAAGAGAGATAAGGCTGAAGGCTGGTTACTGCAGGCTGACCACTTGGGTCTAAACCCCGGCTCTGCCCTAATGGCTACATGGGTGACCTTCAGGAATGTACTCACTCACTTCGAATATCACTTTTCTCATCTGTAAAATGGGACACAATTTGAGTTGTCGTGATGATTCAGTGAGATAATCCAGGCAGAGCACTTTACAAGGTGCCTAGCATATGTTGAACACTCTTATAAGAAACATTAAGGGACTTCCCTGGTGGCCCAGTGGTTAAGACTCCAAGCTTCCACTGCACAGCGCGTTGGTCAAGGAACTAAGATCCCATGTGCTGCTTGGTGCACCAAAAAAAAAAAAAGGAAAGAAACATTAAGTTGTCTTGGCAGGAATCTGGAAAGTGAGAGGAGGACTGGGGTCAGCCAGACAATACTGAAATCCTAGTTTAAAATAAATAGCAGGTATGTTATCTCATTTGACCCTCATTCACATCAACCCTATGAGGATGGACCATGACACAGAGGCCCCCACTCCTCATTGCCAGGATGGCCCCAGCTGAGCCCCTTCCATCCAAGAGCACCCACTCTGCCAGCATCACGCTGTTGATTTGAGGATAAATGAGTGAAAGCAGAAGAATGTGTTTGAAAGTTTTAAGTGTTGTATCCATGTCATTCATATTTTAATCTAGGCATTGTGTATTGCATCTCATATCCTTAAAAGTCTTCAGGGTGCAAAATGTGGGCACTGAGATTATGTGTGTGAACCCAGGTGTGCACAGGACTTTGAATTTGAGCTCCTGCCTGTACTGACAGTAAGAAAGAGAAGTAGCAAAGGTAAAGGTTGGTGATTGGAGTCCAAACTCTCTACTTAGGTTCTCCAGATCTGCCCCAAGGTTACCTCCCAAACAATGACCTTACGAAGCAAACAGCACTTTTTAAAAAAAGACTGATGCCATACAAAAGGGGAAAATAAGGAGACACATAAGGGAGGGTTGGGAATGTGAGGGAGAAGAAAGGAGAAAAGAAACATTGTCATTGCTAGTGGTATTTCCAACTGATTTTAGTTACTATTAAATTAAAATTACAACTGGATGTGAACTGACACTTTCTACCCCTTAACGTGTTCTGGTGCACATGATAAATACTTCATTTAGTAGATTTAGAAATTCTTGATGAAACATCATTAGCAGGCATGTCCTTACAACTGAGTGCTCACAGGTACGATAAGAGCATCTCTGTTGCATTTGGCGTTTTTTAAATTTTGTGCTTTTGTTTATTGTTTAATCTCAAAATACAACCACAGCCTCTTCCGTTTAACATCAATCTTGTTTCCCCTCCCTCCCCAATCCCCAATTCTCTTTTTTGTACAGTGAGGTCTCAGGGGATATGGAGGGTGGGGTATGGCAGGAAAAAAAACTATTAGATTATAACATTTTATGGGTTGTCAAGGCTCTAATGACATTAGCCACCTAACTGCAAGGTAAAACCCTTTGTGATGTCATATAACAGGTTGCCATGGGCTTGACAAACCTTTGTGAAATAAGCACGGGAAAGGAGCTGAAAAATGCCCACAACACACATCTCTCCACCACACCCGAGAGTCTGTCGCCACCCATGGACATCCCCTTTTTGCTTATTAGCCCCTGAAGGGCATTTTTAATATAAAATATATATAAAGTCTTCCCAAATGAGAAAGGTCTCCAAGTCTCCAATTTAATTGGAATGGAAAATGCTAACTAATTGGCATCAAAATTTGATTTGTGGGAGAAACCTCCTTTTTGTTGGAAACACAACAGTGTGTCTGGGAACACAAGCCCGGTCCTTCAAAAATCATCCGTGAGCGCCGCCGAGGAATCAATTAAAGTTGATTTGGCATATCTGCTTTTGACAAATATAAAGAACTCTCTGATTAGGCAGAGAAGAAAAGCAGCTTTCTCTTTCTTGCGCTCTCTTCCTCTCTCTTCCCTCTGCCTCTTCCTCTCTTCTCCTCATTTCCCTTTAAAGGCAGTAGGTGTCAGAAGGGGGTGGGTAGTGATATGCAAAACACGGCCTCCATAACCAAAGTAGCCTGCAAAATTAGGTGTCAGCATGCAAAGCTTATTGATGTATGAATGTGGAAAATGAAAGGCGGCAGTAGACAGCCGGGGCTAAAGGTGAGACAGGCACAGCGAGAGCAGCTGTAGATCCACGTCAAGGTGTTGCTATATGAGCTCGGGTTTTTTCTGGAGGGCCACAGCCTAACAAGGTAAGCCTGGCCATGAAATGATGGAACAATACAATATAGGCACACACAGTGTGAATACCAAATAAATTGACATGGTGTCACACCTCCCCCTCCCCCCCACATACCTCTCCTCCTCCCATACTGCCACCCCCCTCCAAAGGATGCCAGTGTATTCATTAATAAATTCATATTGAGTTTTCAATAAAAGAAGAAAATGCAGTGTAAACTGGAGTTACTTAGTGACACCCAGCTCATTGCTTTTTATTGTTGCTTGCAGCTACGAAGCCTTCACAGTGCACTAGTAGAATTTATTACTGTCTGTCTCTGTAGCAAGTTGGCGAAGTGCGCCTTTTGAAGAAAATTGACCCACACTTCATGAATATGATGAAAAATGCCAATAACACTACAAAGACGAAGCTCTTGACATTACTCTGCAAAGAGCTAAAAGACAGTAATGAAAGTATTGCAATTACAAATCATTACCTCCTCTCCAGCCAATCGCCACCTTCCCTCCTCTTTTTTTTTTTTGGACCACTCTCGAGCTCTGCCGGCTGCCCCAGGTGCTGTTTTGCACAGCATGATGGGAGACAATGGAGGGTGGGTGAAAGCTCCAACTGGCCTCTGGAAGAAGGGAAAAGGAGGCAAGAGGAAAAGAATGGAAGGGTCAGAGGGAGTGTGACAAAAGTGCCCCTCCTATTGCACCTGGAAAAAGAAGGTATAAATGAAAACTCCTCAAAGCCAGTGGTCAGAAGTTCAATGCCTTTATTGTGTGGCCTCTTCCATCTGAAAAGCGGACTAAGAAAACCCCACCCACCTATTTTCTTGCTAGAACTGTTTCCCTCTGGTGAGATCTTTTCAGTCTGACTTAGGAAGAGCACTTTTAATCTTTTATTATATGCTAGAACTCCAACTCCCATTCGGACATTGGCAAATGAATTATCAAAAATGTTTTTGATAAAAACATATATTGGTGTGTTTTCAAGGTAAGAAAGTGGCCTATCTTCTTATCCTGAAGGAGGTGCTGAGAAAGTCTAAATGAGAGAGAGAGAGAGTGACTAACTTTAGACTTTAATGTGTTGAAAGGATGCAGGCCCTTGTCCTTAATGTTTTGACAGCTTTCTGACATGCATCTTCTGCTGCATGGGCTTATACCGTTGATCTCTAGGATCTTGTTTTGTTTTGTTTTTTAATTTATGGGGGCTGTGTGGAGGTAGTGTATGAATACATGCATTTCTTGACTCCTGTATGTCTGCCCTAGAAAGACAGCAGAATCATCCTCTGCTTCTGCTAAGATAGGAGGCTATTAAAATTTGGGGGATTTTATACAGAATATATGAAGTCAGAAAGAGAAGCAGGGAAGAAATTATAAAGAAAAGAAAGTGGCAGCTTCCGAAACCTGCCTGGGAGAGAGGAGAAACAGAAGAAGAACAGATACTGTGGTGTAGTTATTTGAGTTTGAGGTGGTCCTGCTGCCTCCAGATACCCTTGCCCAGCTCCTGCGAAAAGGTTCATTTTTGCTCTCTGACGCTGCTGGAAGGCCTACTGATTGGAGATTCAGTTTGACTCCATAAGACCCCGTTAGCAACGCAGATTTCTCTGGGAAGGATAGACTATAAATCATTGACACATTAGTATGAAATAGCTGCATCAGACTTACTTTCCTTCTAAAATCTAGCAAAACGTTTGATTTGTCATAGGACGTGGAATATTTTGCATCATGCAAACTGAAGTGGGGAAAGGGTCGAGACTAAGTCTAGGTGGGTATGGACAATGTGGGGCTCAGAACACCCTGCAGGAATTGATTTTAGGGGAGAAGAGCAATAGATGGCAGAAGATTTTTCTAGGAGAGAAGGTGGAACTGGGGCTAAAATAACTTAGCCCATTTCAAAATGTCGTATGAGGTAGCCCTTTGACCAGAAAATGGGAAGAAGGCACACTTTCTCTTCCTCTTTCTCCTTTCTCTTATAGTAGATGTTCCTTAGCCCTTTTCCAGGACCCAGAATTTAGGTTAATTGAAACATTGTTGTGAATCAGCTTTCATTGGCTAGTCTGCAAGTGTGGGGACCCAAGTCATCAAAAAATCATTGTTTAGATGTCAGAATGCATTGTAGGATCCAAAATCCCAACTTATTAACTGCAACTCACACTCCCAGCATGGGATGGGTACCATGAGCTCTGGGGAATGGACTGGTTATAGGTGCCTGCTGGGTGGCCATGCCTGCCAGATGTTTGTGAGATTGAGAAACAACTATGGCCATTGTCCTTCCTTCAGGCAAGAAAATACTTATATTCCAACAGCTCTGAACTTATAAAGCTTTTATTTCATCTTTTTAAAAACCTCTTACATTTATTAACACATTTGCTTACCTAATGATCTCATAGCTGAGAACATCCAGGTCCAACAATCCAGGCCTGTGGACCAGGTTGTCGCTAAGGACCTGAGGCAGGAATCATATTACCTGGCACTTACATCGTCACACCTCCCTACCATATCCATGGTATCTGTTACCAACAGACTAGTCATTTTCCACCAAGCCTCAGAATCCTTTCAGGGAACTCCTATTGATTGATCGAAGTTGGCATGGCAGAATAGACCTATTTGTCATCCTTGGGCTTACCAGGTCATTCAGTGTCAGTATCCCTAGCAAACTGTTCTCCCTGGGAATAGCAGTTGGCCAATGAATCTCCTAAAGGGGAAACCAAGCCTCTGAGCGGTCAAGATAACAACATGAGATACCCATCTCTCATTCATTCATTCCTTCACTCCGCATAAATACAGTGAGTGCCTATTAATTGCCTGGAACTCTCCTGGGCCATGTAGCTACATGAGTGAAACTCGCTAAGGTTTCACCATGAAGAAGGACCACGTGGCTAAGCTGTCTAATACGTAACTGGGAACTGGCCTACCAAAGAGCAGGGCCATCTGGGTGGAAGATAGAATTAGATGGTGGCATCTTTCTTTACAGGGCAACAGTGCAGTGGGAGGAACCCACAGAAGTAAATATAAACTAACACTGGGGCTCCTGACTAGACTATGGATTAGTACTGCATGAAAGCTTTATTCTACATTTAAAAATGAGATTTGCAATAAATTACTTGGCTAGAAAAGGACAGAAATGACTAGGAGAGTAGCAACCACTAAGAAATAGAACTGAGATGCATACATAAATACAAATAGGACACAAACTCTATATCTGTAAGTATCCGTGACGCTAAATTTGCCCAACCATCAGAAGATTTTGCATATGCTCTTCTACTTTCTGTGTGAGTCAAAACATGGCTTTTCTTGTAGAAAGAGTGGTAGAATGAGACTGGAAATGGAAGCCAAATGGGCTCCTTGAGGAAGGGGACTATGTTTGTATTGCTGGGTCTAGCATAGTGTCTGGCATATAATCGGTGCTCAATAGATAATGATTGAATCAGGTTGTTCAGAACTCAAAGGAAACGGGAGTGTCTTCAAGGGTTGTCAGGTCTAGTCTTCTAGACATCCTCAGGAAATTTGATAAATGGAATTGAATTTGATATGATACTAGAGTGCTTGCGTGAAAGTGCAGGGACAGAGTAACTAAGTACTATAGACCCAGATTCTCAGTAAATATTAGTAGATACTCATAAATTTTGGTTTCTTGTCCCACTTCCTTTCATTCCTATTGGCACAACGTGTGAATTAAGCTAACACAAGAGTAAGGTACTATAACAAATAGCTCGCCAAATTTCAGTGGCTGAACACACTAGAAGTTTATTTCTCACTAAGTAACAGTCCTATGTGGGTATTCCTGGTTGTCAGAAAGCTTTCCTCCATATGGGATTAGGTTTCTGCCATCTTATGGATTTGTCATTCCTTATGGCTTTGGAGTCCTCCATAAACAGCCAGCAGACAGGGGAAGAAAGTGTTTCAGAGGCCCAAAACTGAACTGCTCACATTCCATTGGTAACAACCTTTTCAGACCCCTCCTGATGCAAGATGGGCTGGGAAATATGCTATCCGATGGGGCACCAACTTCCTAGTGAAAATTGTGCTCTGTGGAAGTGGACCAGGGATTTTTGGTAGACAGTTAGCCATCTTGCACACATAGGTAGGTGGTCAAGCAGTGGCAGCTTCAAGTATAATATGGTTCAGCTCGTCAGATCTTCCCTACCCACTGCCGCAGATCAAAATTTCACCATTAGTTGTCCTTTTAGTTTATTCTTCTTACAGCTCCCCACTCAAAATTCAAAAATGTGAGGCAGCAATAACACATTTAAGTAGTTCACATTAAGGAAGACAGTCAAAGAATGCTGACCCTTAGCTGCATCATCAAAGAAAATAAATAGTAAGAGGCTGACTTTAGCAATCTGTCTAGGGTCATTCTCAGTGTCTAGGCCCCAGGTGGAAAGTAAGTCAAAAAGAGTCCTCGGTAAGCTGATGGAGCCATTCAAGAGATGACATTCCTCCCAGTCCTGTCAGGTGGATGCTTCCTGATAAAACAGTAGAAGGCTCCAGGGGAAACCCCTGCCGGCACGTTTGTCTTGGCATAGCTCCAGTCAGAGAATCCTCTAAAGCACTTCCCAGAGTCTCTTAACCTCTAGAGGCAGCAGTGTTTTCCAGTTTTCCAGCATCGTTTGTCCAGTACCATCTTCCTCCTCCTCTGGGTGTTTAGGGGCTGTCTTAGTAGGAAAAGTGTAAAAATCCGATGTGAAAAGTGCAGTAAGTGGGCTTTGGTCTGAAAAACTTCTACAGGTGGCAGAAGTAAAAGGCCATCAACAAGGGTGTCAGACTGGGGCTCCTTTCGGCCTGAAACAGTCATCTCTGTCCTTCCTCATACTCCTTTTGCCAGTGTGATCTGTGTTAGAATTGTCATTCAAAACCTATGGAGAGAGTCTGATTCCAGCTTTGGGGCATTTTCATGGGTTCATGAGGTTTACATACTGCTTGAACTTGGATTTGCTGTTAACATCCTGATTGGTTTCCACCAAGGCTGGTAACCTTTTTATGAGTGCGAGGCGTGAGCTACCTTGCTTCTGAGGGGCGGGGGCGGCCGTAGAGCTCAGGAGAGGGCCTGTTTCCTTGCGCTACACCACCACGCTTCTTGGTGGAAATAAACACCCAGATTATTGAAAGAATGGAGAGATTTGTTGGCAGTTCTGGGTCAAGGTAAGTCAGTAGTTACAATTTTTGTTTCTATTTAGAATTACACTGGGGAGAGGCTGCCCTCAGGTGCTTAGGAAACTGGCTCTACCTCCTTGTCACTTGGCCACAGAAAATTGAATGGGTTTGTATGCACAGCTCCTAATATTTCAGGCCATTTACTTGTTTTGTAAGTAATGCAGCTTCTCCCTCAATTTTTGCATTTGCTCTAAACTAGATGACCATGATGCCTTGGCGAATGCCTTTTAATATCTAAGCCTTGTACATCTAGTGCTTGGTTAATAACAGGGAAAAAGCTCTGGTGACTTACCTTGGCCTCGAGAGGGAAAAAAAACATCCTTTTAATAATCTGGGAGTTTGTTTGGATCAAAGGCATCCTGCATGTTACACAATCTTCTTGTAGACCCGCCCAGGTCACAAAGCGGCACCCTTGTTTTTTATGAAGTCAGCAAAGATGTATAGGGGCCAGCCTTGCTGCTTCTCCGAGAGCCTTCAAATTCATCTTTAATATGTAACCTACTAGCAGAGCAGAAACCCTCACTAAGTTGAATGGGCTTTTCTCTGAGAACTTTTCTAAGTGTATAACCTTTGTGGCAATTAAAGGTACGTTTTCTAAATGTCCTTAAAAAGGAGTGCACACCCATTTTTAAGGAGTCAAGCCACAATCTCTCATGTCTTCTCACTTTAAACTTTCTTTCTGACACTAAACTGGGACCTACTTGAGGGTAGGGACAAGTACATCGATCAGTGTTCCAAATAGAAGATTGGCTAAATACATGAGTCAGACTTGTTGAATACATGAATGGATGAAGGCTTGTCATTCACTAGTGAATCTCAACCAGGGGTGATTTGCACCCAGGGGACGTATGGCAATGTCTGGAGACATTTTTGGTTGTTAGAACAGTGGGGAGGGAATGCGGGGATGCTACTGGCATCTGATGGGTAGAGGATGCTGCTAACTCCTACAATGCACAGAACAGTCACCATAGCAGAGTTATTTGGCCCCAAATGTCAATAGTGCTGAGACTGAGAAACTACCATATACATCCCCCAATATCACACGCATTTGTCTGGAAGATGGCCTTTGGACTTTGGAAGATTCATTCAGCAAATATTTATTGAACATTTTCATGTTGAAATTCAACCATGGCATCCACCCAGAAAGCTCTCTGCCATTTTCTTTTTCCTTTTACCCCACCTCCCCTTTGCCTGTGCTGCCTGCCCTTCCCTTTCTCCACAGTTTTCCGATAACCGTAGGGGGAATAATGAAAGTATACCGCAGGAGGGAATGTCTGGCGTCAAAAGCATGGTTCTTTCTAGTTACTAATTTGATTGTAGCCATGTTTTCTCTGGACCATTCCTTCAGAAGATAAATATGTTTATGCTGCCAGTACCGCCCTCGCACAGCTTAGGAAGCCCTTCGGAGATGGGCATTGAAGGTAAAGAAACACATTCACAGGATGTTTACTCCTAATGGTGCTCTCAAAAGCATTTGGGATGTTTAAACATATGCTTCCAGCATCTCTCCCTATCTTCACATTGCTGATAAGCTGTGGAAAAACTGTAAATGCAAATAACGGACTTGGTTTATTTTTAATTAGAAGGCTGCTGCTTATAGCTGAAATCGTGACACTACCAAGTATGTCTTTCTCTCATTTGGAAGGGAAGAATGGAGAGTTCCTAGGGTTTTGAACTTGCGCCAGGTTCCCTGAGTCTCTTGGTCTCTGAGTCCCTGCAAATCCAATGTCATTCAGTGGCATGTGACCATAGGATGATCCTCTGCACTGCTTAATAATGTTTTTAGATGTAGCAAATAATGCTGTTATTTCTACAAAGTTGAAGAGATGTTTTATTTTTCCTTTTTCTTCATATTTAACTGTTAATATCTATCCCTCAATTTAATAAAACTTGTAGAGTCATATTTATATTTAAATTGTTTTTTTAGGTACATGGGTAAGTAATGTTATATCGCTCACTATCTCCCAAATACACTTTATTCTGGGAATATAATATTTGTCCATAGACAAAAATTTCTGAGGCTCTTTTTTTCCCAGCTATAAGATGACATATAGACAGAGCTAGCCTGGTATTCTGTTATTTTAGGATGTCCTGGATGTTGGGCACTTTCACTGTTGTCTCAGACTTCTAACGGAAGTGGAGAAAATGCCTATCTATGCAATACCCGACTGTGGAAATCCCTGGTAGTGTGACAAAGAACAACCACATGAAGATCCAGCTCTAGGCCCATATGTCCCCCAAAATGCTGTGACTTATGAAGCACTACCTGCTTTGAAAGAGACGCTTCTCTCTTCTTCTCTGATACTTGATTTTTTTTCCGTACTGAGTTATTAACATTTCCTGTTCTGCAGTGGTAGGCCAAGCTTAAATGTGATGACCCATGGAGAGAAAACTTTATGCTTAGACTATAGTTAGAAAGTCTAAGGGAGAGTTTGATTGTTTAAACGGATGTTCTGGCAGGAAAACAGGTTTAAAGAAAAGGAAATACGAAGAGATATTTTAGAACTGTGCTGTCCAGTATGGTGGCCGCTAGCCACATGTGGCTATTGTACCCTTGAAATGTGACTAATCTAAATTGAGACACAGTGTAAGCATAAAATAAATACTAGATTCCTAAGACTTGGTATGAAAAAACGTAAAATATCGAATAACATTTTATGTTGATTGCATATTGAAATAATTATATTTTGAATATATTAGGTTAGATAAAATATAGTACTAAAATTAATTTTACTTATTTCTTTTTCCTTTTGTGATGTAGCTGTTAGAAAACTTAAACTTACATATTTGGTTCACATTTGGAATCTGCATTATTTTTCTATTGTATGATGCTGCTTTAGAATGCTGTCTAGGAACAGCCTTGCCTTCCAGAGCACATTTCCATGGCCTAAAAGTGAATTTGGCCTAAAGTTTTAAATTTTCCATAGTTTGGCTTAACCCGAACAATACCGTAGTTTCAAGTTCTATAAGCAGTAAATTCCAGTGTCACATTAAAGCCCTAGAATAGGGGTTTCTCTTATGTAATCAAGTCAGCGAGTAGATGCCACTGTATCTCCGAAAACTATAAAATTAAATGCAAAGTTCTGAGTGTGTGTGAACTCCACTGGAAAGCTTCTTCAGAATCTCCTGAGGATCCCTGACCAACACCTGCACTGTGTAATTAGAGGGGACCACTATTGCTATAGAATTGAACGCTGGCTGAACCATATAGAAGTGAAGCTGGGCAGCATGATGGTGTGCCCTGATCTCAAACAGTTTAAGAACTCTCATCCACGGCGAGGAGTCTAAGTGTGGTTCTACCTCTCTTTTCTTCTTTAGTCCTGGATGACTTAACTGTTGCCTTTAGAATAAAGTTCACATTTTCCAGGATGGCATTTAAGGCCGATTATATGTGAATTGTTTTCTAGTACATATCCATGTATGTTCCACCAGCAAAAGCTCCATGGTCTCAGAATCTGAGCTCCCTTTAAAAGCCATGACTTTGCAGATGCTTTTCCCTCTTCTTGAAATTCCACCAAACCTTCATCCATCTAAATTCTACTTAACATTAAACTAGGTTATAAGACAGGATGGGGAGAACATATTTGCTTATTTCTTCTAGGACTAATACATCAAACATACAAGGACTTCCATAAATTAGTAATCAAAAGAAATAAATACAATGGGAATGTAGGCAAAAGATAAAAACAAGAAATTCAAGGAATAGCAAGTTATGATCAGTAAACATGAAACACTGCTCTATCAGTAAGAACATTTTATTTAAATTTTGGTGTTCTGATGTGCTAGATATCGTTTAAAACCCTTTCCATAGGCTAGTCATTTAAATAAACACAAATAAAAATAGTAACAAATGCTACTATTGGTGATGTAGGAGAAATGGGCACTCATATATAATCAGTGGACTAAAATTGTGCAAACTTTTTGAAAGCTATTTTGGTACTATCTAATCAAAATTTTAAATGCATACACCCTGTGACCTAGAAATCACACTTCTAAGAATCTGTCCTACATAAATATTAGGAGGTTTGCATAAAAGTATAGGCACAGGGCTTTCTCAGTAATGATCTGGATTGGTTAAATAAATTCTGGAATAATCCTGTAATATAGTCATCGAAATGGAATCAAATTGACTAGTATGTGAAAAGAAGTATATGCATTGTTAATTGGAAAACATACATAGTGTAAGATATATAACTTGATTTTACTTTTTAAAACAAAGTATTTTGTGTGTATATGTAGAGGTACTAGTGCTATATTTTTTGAGTATTTACTGTATGCCAGGAACGGTTTATATTCACTTTCTCATTTATTTCTGAAAACAGACTTAGAGTACATACTTTTATAAACACCACTTTACATATTAGGAAAATAACACAGAGAGAAGTTAAGTAACTAGCCTGAGGTCACAAAGCTAGCTGGTGGTGGAGCTCTGACTTGAAGCCAGCCAGTTAGATTTCAGAGCTCGTTTTCTTAACCTCTGTGCTTGTGTTGGGAGAGAAGGTGGAGCGGCACATTTACAGGAGAGCAAATTACAAGTGTTAAAGCCTATGCACTGCACTGATAACACTTTGTAAGCTGGGACTGAGAGCAGGGAGGAAGAGACTTAAACTTTTTTGTTTTATACACTGCAGTAGACTAAGAAGGAATGAAGGTCAAATTCAGGGTGATTTTTCTATTTTGTGCTTTTCTATACTTTCAAATATTGTCTCCTTTCTAGATATTCAAATATTGTCAATTGAATATTGAACGTGTGATGCTTTTGTCATGGGGAGCATAATCTCTAAGTGCTGTTTTGAAGTGTTAAGACTCCGTTCAGTCTCTAGGAAGCCTTTCCCAGTCTTTTCAGTAAGAATCAACAGTGTTCTTGTCTGAGCTCCCTTTGGAACCTCCCCTCATCGTGACTTGTATTGTATTTGTTTTGATTATGTCTTTCTCCTGCCCTAGACAGGAAGCTCACTGAAGGCAGGGATGGCATGTAGTAGGCATTCAGTTGCTGTTGTCGAATGGATGGTTGCACGGGTGGATGGATAGAATGAAAAAGGCATGGGTGCCACTGAGGGATTTTCACCTGGAGCGTCAGCTTCCTTGCTGTGTTATGAACTCAACGTTCTAACAGGTAGCACTGCTGGCACCTCTCTGACTCACCGGGAGTGCCTAGCTTGATGCCGGGATGAAGCAGGGCCAAAAATGACAAGTGCTGCTATAGTTCATGTAATTTTCTCGGCAGAACTTCGGGCTTAAGAAGAAGAAGAAGAAATGTGGCAAATCAATTGTTTGAAAATTTGTCAGCCTGGGGTGGAGATTATGAGAAATGGCCTATTCATAGCAGAAAAGAAAGAAACTCAGGAGCAGCCTTACAAGGTCGACTCTTTTACCGCAGCCTGCTCTGAAGATGAGATAATCCCTGATAAAACAGAAGAATGTGTTGTAAGCTTTCAGTTCAGTACCTGGCACTTGGTAGGTATTCAGAAAAGGTACCTGTGTGCATACGTATCAAAGGAATATAGCTTCCATCAATTCTTACAGTAATCCTGGGAAGGAGAATAAAAAACTCACAGGCATCATTTATTATTTTGTATGATTTGAAAATTTATTCAAGAAAACAGCTATAATCTATAAGAAAAAAAAAAGAAATGGACTCACTTGATTATTGGTCTGCTCCTGTATTCTCTCTCTGTCTCTACCCTCAAAGATAAGGGATTGATTAGTTAACTGGGGAAGCAATCATACTTCTGAATTATCAGTTTGACGCCACTGTAAACTTGGAGTAATTATTTCTTAAAAATAACTGTGCTGAGTTGAAAGTACAGGCTGTGTCTACAGCCCTCAGCAACAGCCTTGACTGGTGGTAGCCACAGGCAGAATTGGCCTCCTTGGTCTGCTGATCCTGGCTTAACCCTTTGAAGGCCCAGCTGGTTTTCAGGAGATGTGCGAAGGGATGGTACTTGCAGGGATTTTCCTTGCATGTATGCTTTCTGTGGATCACTCAATTAATTATAATTGTCCTGCCCTAAAGAACATGGCCCTCGGCAGACTAGGGGGTGTGACCCTCCAGGGGTTTTATTTCAAACCTTATTTTACGGAGGGCAAGTCAATCCATGGACTCTCTTCCTCAATATTTAATCAGTCAGCAGGAGTTTCAGTGTCACAGCATCTCCGTCTTCACCAGAGAGTTACTGAGTCTTTGTGGTCTCCTTCAAAGACAAGAAAGCAGGCTGTGCTTGCAGGTCAAGAATAAGCAGGGTAGATGTTACTCTCCCAACGCCCCCGCCCACCCCTCCTTCCACTTCAGCAAGGGCCAGGATATTTTGAGTGGGCTAACTGCTCAAACCCAGGAGCAGGAAACCTGTTTGTAGCATCTGTTTTGGTGCAAGTTATTTCTGGAGGAAGAGCACCAATGGAAGAGGTAAAGAAGGAGAAAGAGGATGCGGAGGTGCAGCAAGAGGAAGAGGAGGAAGTAGAGGAGAAAGTGGGGGAGGGGAAGGGGAAGGAGACAACTATATGATGACCACTTTAATCAGAGTCATCCCTAGAGATATTGAACTATTCTTTGATCAGGTACAGGGCTCAAGGCAAAAAGTACATTGCCACCCTCTCTCCCCACAGCCCCCAAATCTCTACCATTTTATACAAGGAAAAGGATGCTGAATGTCAGAGAAGTCCTTATAGGAGACAGACCATCAAAGGGTGGAATATGCATGTGTGTTAAGGATGGAGAAGACTTTCTTGGTGGTGGTGAGGAAAGGGGTTTCTGGATTGCTTGTTTATATGCATATAGGTCTTAGGTCATTTTTCATAACCTTATGGAGAGCCACTTTCTTTCTTTCCACAGCCCCTCTAGGAGCCATTCAAACTGATGGTCCTAGTTGCGGCTGCCTTAAGAGCAGTTCTAGCTCTGGGCTTTTGTTGAAGACCATTCCTTGGTCCTTGAGTTGTCCAGAAGAATTTCCTCATAAATATAGAGACAAAGTTTATAATATAAGGACCACCATGTGTTTTTGAGTGCCTACTACATTTTTGTACCCAGTGCTAGGTGCTGTACAGAATACAAAAAAAGTTCAGAATCTTTGGCCTCAACTGATTTACTACCTAGTCATTAGCCAAGATTTTCCTATAAGATAAATACTTAAGTCATTTAATCATGAAAGTTTTGGGGAGCCATTTGTGAAACACATAAATTGCCAGGTACTGGGCTAGGCGGTAAGGTTTAATAATAAATAAAACAGTTTTTGCCTTGAAGAAGCTGTTGGAGAGAGTAAATATTAAATTGTGTGACATGCACTGTGAGACCATCAAAATTCAGAAGACTGAGGGACCAGCACAGATTTTTCGAAGTCATGGAGACCAGAGCACACTCCTAGTAAATCCTCTTTGAGTGGTCCAATCTCAATGTGCATTTGTGCATTCATCTGGTAAACTTTTGGGACGTAGTACAGGTGTTTCAGCTAGAGTTTGACCCCTGGTTAGGAGTTTGATGGCAAGAGAGGAAGGGAAACTTCAGAAGAGGGCTACATGAGTAGACAGGTGAGATCTCAACTGGGAGCTCCAGAGGATTCTTGCTTGTCCTCCCATGTTATAAATGAGGAAACTAGGGCCAGCAAGAGGGAAAGGACTTGAATTCAGGACAGGCAGCCTGGAAAACTATCCAGGTCATCAGGATTCCTTCTGCCTTTACTTCTTTTTCTCAAGAATGGAGCACTGCACTCTCTGAGCACAGAGGAAAGCTTGAGGCTCCCCAGGGACAGAAGCCTTGGTACAGTCCATTCTGGACATTGAAAATGCCAGCAGCTTGGAGTACATCAAAGAGTAAGTGAGGATGAAGAGGGAAAAGAACAAGAGGAAAGGGAAGGAAGGGAAAGAAGAAGGAAAGGAGGAATAGATATGTGTATCATGGGCCAGACACTCTGCTAAGCTCTTGAAGTGAATTTTCTCCTTTAATCATCGTATCAGTCCTATGTACAAGGTAGATATTGCCCACCTTTGCACATCAAGGCACTGAGGTTCAGAATACTTATATATCTTGCCCAAGCTCACAACCCAACCAGTGGTGAGACTAAGAATCAACCCCATATTTATCAGGTTCCTGAGTTTGTGCTCTAACAGCTGCATTGACTGCAAGAGGAGAGTATCCAGATGACCTTATACTTTGACCCCTGTGGTGCTGTCCTCCCTGCCTGGTATTTTGAGGGAAGGTGAAAGTGCCAGATGTCATGATTTTTCACTTGAAACTTCACTTAATCTTCATCCCTCTCTAAAGATGTTATTATAAGCCCTGTTTTGTAGAACAGGAAACTGAGGCTGGGGAGCTCAAGCAAGTGGATTCAAGTCACCCAGCTTGTAAAGGACAGAGCTGATATTCAAACCAGATCCTTTGACTCCAAATCCATGTTTCCTCCTTTATAGTGTGAGTCTCCAAGCCATGGAAAGGAAGGATCCTTTGCAGGTATTTGAGGGCCAACTATAGCATGTCTACAATTTCCAGCTTGAGATGGAGCCCAGAACCTAAGAATCTTATCAGCTTTATTTCTCTGCCTGCCCTCAAATTCTTCCCTTGTGTTTTATCTTGGAGACAGTTTTTAGGAGTTGAATATGACCCGTAATTCAAGAACAAGATTCCCAGGCTCCACATGTCCTGCTAAAAACTCAACTTCATAGAGGTGTCTAGGCCATGCAATCTGTCTGCATAATATCTTTCCTTTGTAGAGAAAGATATTAGGAAAAAGATGACTCTGTAATGGCAAAGGACATGACAGGCGCCTCCGTTATCATATGATAGCCATCTGCTTAAGGAGTTAGAGCTACTAATTGGTCTCTCACCTTCAGTATAAAAAATGCACCTCCAACTTGGGGTTATTGTACAGTTCACACGTCAAAATCTACATTAAATGAACCTTCAAGCTGTGGCACAGACCACAACTTCTTTTTTTTCTTTATTTCTGTCATGGAAATTGAAATGACTGCCAGGAAGGCATGGAGAAAGCTTCTGCGACAGATGGAGGGATTTCTGAGGCCAGGGAAATCTGTACTTTGTATTTCTTGGGGCTAGTTTGAAACACTCTCCAAAGAGCCAGCCTGAAATGCTTAGGGAGGCCGGTCATTGAGTTGCTAAATGTAGACTGTCTGATAGCATTAGGATTTCAGCGTGTAATGATCTGATAAAATCCTTGTCCTCATGAAACTTATACTTTTCTAGGCCTTTACCTGTCTATGTCAAGATGGATTCTGAGGTAAAGGTTGGACTTAGAAATAGGCAGAGAAAATGCTGCTCACATAGGATAATTTAAGGACACCTCAAAGTCTGCCCCCCCACCCCCCCAAAAAACTGTTCTGTCAACTTGTTACAGTGTCTGAAATACCACTATTAGAGATGCACTACTGTTCTGAATTTTGAATTTAGAAATAGTCCCCTAGTAAAATGCACACATTCTTCATCATGTATTTCTTTCTTGTTCTTCCCAGTACAGACTCCTAGGAAGTGGGGATGATGCAGTGGGGGAGGCAATGATAGTAAAAATGAAATGGTCCACAGTTTTGTTGAGGTTGGACCTTCGCACAGTATTGGGATTGAGCATCCTCTTTAGACACCATGGCAGTATTGTAGGGGCACAACTTCACTCAGAAAACCTGGCAGACTAGAGAGTGATTGATCTATATGAAGAAGAAGCCAGTGTGTTTCTGCAATCAGGAGGGTCCAAGATCACTCCGTCTCATTCTCCACTGCTCCCTGAATATCTGTGGAGTTAACTACAGAGTAACAATTGCTGTGACCAACTGATTACCTTCATAAAAGTATGTTCTTGTTTCCCCAGAGCCACCAGCCCAGTGGAAATCCATTTACTACTTGTCTGCAATTTTCTGTGGTTGAACCAATGAGAAAGATGATGACTGCAGGAAAAAAAAAAAAAAAAAAGATAAAAAGTTCTTCCAAGCCATGACTAAGGTAATGAACAAAAAAGCTTGTGTGACCCCAGGGTTCTTTGCTTCTATTTCTTCAAATGACTTAAAGGCAATGACCTAATTCATGGGCTTTCATCCTGCCGTCACTCCTAGTTGAAATGTCCTCCTTCATCTTTTCTAATCATTTAAATCCCCTGGTGCCTTCCAGGTGTAGAACAAGACTCATGTTCTCCATAAAGCACTTCCTTTACATTTTTGTCTACATAGTTCATTCTTCTGACCTTTTATTGCTCTTATCATCTCCTTAGACTCTTATCATTTTATTACTCTGCAGTATTATGTATCAAGTTCACAGGCATTCTTTGTTATCTCTCTAACTAAACTATAAACCCCTTAAGGAGAGGGATGGTATCTTATATATCTCCAGTGCTTAATGAATTACACAGCACTGTAGCACTTTCTGAATTTAATTGAATTGACCCATTTATCGCCAGTTCAGCTGCCGTGCTAAGTTGCCAGCCGTGAGTTGGAATGAACAGTGCCAAAAGAAAAAATATTAAAGTTGATCAAGTCTTCAGTAGAACAGCTCCACTAGAAACCATAAATTCCCCGTGAAGGTCAGATGGAGAACATGCTTTGACGACGTAACCCTGGATCACTGTGAGCCAGTGGGTGAAAAAAGGTGAGGGGTGGTTTAGAGGAAAGGAAGAGAAAATTAAAGAAGATTAGGGAAACTGAAGACTATATTTTGAGACTATAACCAAGAGGACAGTCAATCATCATGTGTTTCCAGGGCAAGTGTTTGGCAGTAAAGGATGGTTTTAGAGGAAAAACACTGGGACAGAGAACAGGTTGTTCAGCTGTTGATGTATGAGCTCCTGGAAATAACTGGGAGAGAAGAACAGTTCTGAACTGGAAAAACACCATTGTGGAAATGAGAAAAAGTGGATTGGAAACTCCTGGCCTAGAGACTAGAAAATATAGGGCATACTTTGGGTAAAAGATTGTACAGAGCCAGCCAAGGTGTATCTTGAAGACTATCTAGTAGCGTTACGCACAGTTACCCACAGAGAATGCACGGGCCATTGGGGGTCTTGACTACTTTCCCCATTCAGGAAGGAGGGGTGGAAAACCACTGACAGGTGGAAAACCTCGAGGGGTGGGATGTGAAGGAAAGGAGACTGTTGGGAGTTTATTTCAGCCAAGAGCTGGTTTTCAGCTGCCCTAACCCATGGTAAGGCTGCAGCCCATCCATCCCAGTGGGGCAGATTATCCCTTGGATAAAGACAAGATTGGGCTCTGGAAAAGAAAAGGCACGTGGAGAGCAAATCTTTACCCCTCCATTCCCATCTCATTCCATAGGCATTCAAGAGCTTGGTGTCCCTACAGGGTGTGTCAAATAGATTACTTCTTTTTGGCTGTGTCTACCTGCCCTGAAGTTTGCTCATTTCTGAGGATGAGATTTGTTGTTGCTGCTGGAGGGAAAATGGTCTGAACTTGGGAAAGACTCAGAAACCTATAGCAATGCTTTCATTCTCTTTCTGGGACTGATATCTTTCCATGTCCTTGGGCAAGACCCTCTGTTTCCCCATCTCTAAGATGGGATAATAACTGCTGTGACAGAGATATCATGGGAATAAATCTATGTGCCATGCCTCTGCCTTTGAAGTCAACAAGGATGCGTTATCATTACTATAACCACCCTAACTCTGTCTCTTTGAAGACACAGGCGTAAACCTGGAGGCATCTCAGACACATTTAATTGAGTCCATTTTTCACCCAGTAGAATTATAAGAAGGAGGACGAAAACATTTGAGTGGGAAGAGACAGCCATGTGGGTGGAGGAGGAATAAAATGGTAAGGGAAGATTTTCACAGTCCTATTATAGTCAGAAGCCCAATAATAATTACGTTACTCAGGAGCACCACCTGACTGTTTTTTAAAATATAAAGACCCTTCATGAGCATTCTGTAAACATCAATGAAAAATTTGGGTGGCTGGAAGCTGATTTCAGAGGCACCATTTACAGGTGAGGAAAAGGAGCCATTGTCAGGAGTCAAATGAGGAACAGAAAGTTGGAGAAATTTGCCTCATAAGGCAGGTTTGTAGCCCACACATCCCACTTTGGTGGCAAAACGGTAATTCCAAAGAGAATTCCAACTTTCAGCTGCATGCCTTTGTTATTCAAGATTCAACCTCAGCACAAAACCTGTGGGTGATTTTTCCCTCTTTCTTTTCTTTTTTCTTTTTACTCTTTCTGGACTGATTCTATTAATTTCCCTCAATGGCACGTACAGCCCTGCACTGACGCTGCCATTGATGATCTCCTTATTCATCTCGTAGCAGAGAGGCCATTTGGATGAATATATGTTCCCCATTTTCTTTGCATTATAAATTCAGTGTTGTGGGAAAAGGAGCGAAATGTAATGGCAAGGCCTCCACAGAGAAATGTCCCTATCTGAGAAGAGGAGTTTTATAGGGGGAACAATTGACAGCCTCTCAGTACAGTGCGCACATTTTTCTGTACAACTGCATCACCACTAATGATAAATGAGGAATGTTTGATAGCTGGCTCCGTTGTCTGACAGCTACAGTTTTGGCCATAGGGCCGTGGCAGGCTTTAGACTTCTGTTCAAAATGAGTTAAACATATTAGGCATTATGAAGGCACAGAAGCCTCGAGAATGAATGCTGAAATGAGGGATCCGGGTAGGCTCCTGGGTACACAACTTGCAAAGCAGATGTCATTCTAATAATGTGTGATATAGAACATGCCTGGCCTAAACCCTGCTGGATGAAGTCTGAAGCCCCATTGGTGGTATTTAATGCCACTTTATGAGGGGCCACCGTATACAGACAGTGCCCGCCGCATGTGGGATGCTTAAGGCATTTTGCCAAAGGCGCCGGGAGGTATCTGGAGTAAGTAGAAGTTTTATTATTTTATAAGCCTTTACTTTGCAGTATTTCTGTTTCCACATTATTGTGGGGACTTTCTGCCCTAACCCTTTGTCGAGCGAACTTGATGAGTGGCTTGCCGGTAGACTGACGGATAGCCCTTGCTGTTTCTGGAAGAAAAGGCTAGCTCCCTACCTAAATGCATTCTTCAGAAAGCCCTCAAAGTGGAAATACAGCTTTGCTACAAGCATTCTTTGAGCAGGGACTTTGAGGCCAGCGTACAAAAATATTGCCATTCTTCAAGTGGACCATTTCGAGGGTAATAGAAGATTTGTGTAGAACGCAGCTACTGGAACACATTTTCTCCTTCCTTTACAGCTCCCGATGCTGGGGACCTACCAAAGCTTCCAATTTTGGGGTCCCTTTCAGAACATTCTAAGGTCAACAAGGCTTGTGAACCTTAACCACAGCATCAGTGTGGATCTCGCTGCCCCTGAAGTCCTAGAAAATCTAAGCTTGTGAACAGTGATGGCCCAGGGCTGGAAGTGATTCTCAGGAGGGAGGTGTGCAGTGCAGAGAGAGAAAGGTCATTGCTGAAAACGATGAAGTGATAATAAGAGTACCCAACTTAAAACCTAGCCCATTTTACAGTTCTTTGCCAAGTGCATTCACATTTACAACTCACATACTCCATAAGGCATTCCAGAATTTCAGAACCACATAATTGACCAGACTCGTGTGCTTAGGAAAGCCACCACGCGTTACATTTCTGAGGCAGCGTCTGTTCTCCTCACCCCGGCGTTCTGGGCAGCGCCATTTGTTGAAGGATCTGTTAGGGGAAGGGTCTCATATTAAGTATTAGTTATGGATGCAATGGGTGAAAAGAGGTAGAGTTTTTAATCTGTTTGTTTCTTTGTTTGGCTGCGCCGCGCAGCTTGTGGGTTGTTAGTTCCCCGACCAGGGATCGAACCTGCACCCTCAGCAGTGGAAGCATAGAGTCTCAACTACTGGGCCGCCAGGGAGTTCCCTAATTTTTTTTTTTTTAATGAAGGAATGTTTTCATTTTTTTTGAGAGCTTGGAGAAATAGAAGCTGGATCAATGAAACAACTTCCCAGCACGTCTGCAAAGTAACATAACCAAGGTCAATTACTTCAGAATTCAGAACTAGCTCTCTGGACAGACCTCTGCTTAACAGCCTGTGCGATTAAGCAGTGCCCTCTGTCAACTGAAAACGGTCTGGACGATGCCCACAGCCTGCTGTATGTGTGTGGCTAGGAAGGATACTCTTTCATATGCAATTGCCTTTCTGTCACCATCAGTGGAACCGTATGCTAATACGTAGTCTGGTTCATTTGTTTTCCAGTGGGTCTATACATATTTTTCTTGTTATTGTTATTGTGTGATTTAGTTAAATATTTAGTAATTGATGAAATACGACTGCAAGAATAAGGGGGTTGCTCCTCTGTTATTGAAATGGATGCTTTGGGACCGCTTGATGAAAGCAAGACACTGAAAAGAAGTGTGCTGTTGGATTAGGCGTGTGTGAGACATCTGCAAAGGATTGGGGGAAGAGCATAAAAATTAAGAGCACTTTACATTCGCATTGCTTTGCAAGTGTTTTAGTTCTCACCCCGCTTTAAAGGAACTGGAACTTGAAATTGTAGCGGATGGAAGCTATGGATGTGGTCTATGCAAGAAAGAAAGAAATCAGCTCCAAACAGCTGATTCAAAGGCCATAAACTACTTTTATAAGCTTTAAGATAAAATAAATGTTTAAAGTCTATATAGATGATTTTTTGCAGTTCATGCTTTAACAGACTTTTTCCATTCATTATCCCACTCTAGGTCCTCATTGTAGAGGCTCCGAATCGATTCAAGCATAATGCTTACTTTCTTCAATGAGGTGTATTTTTATTCCTGTTTTTCAGGAAGTGAAGGAAACTGGAAAAGTTTGGTATTAGAAGTAGAAGGACAATGTTACAGAGTAGAGCAAGAGCACAAGATTCGGAACCTGATGACCCAGCTCTGCTACTCAGTACAAATAACCTCGAGGAGGTACGTCACTTAACCTTTCTGGGCCTATTTCCTCATCTGTAAACGGAAGGTAATGATTTTCTTCCCTATCTACCTTGCATAATTGCTCTGACTAGCAAATGATATAATGCGAAACCTTATACATCATCTATGAATATGAGTTACTTCAGCTGCTGCTACTACTGCTGCTACTACCACTACCCTTACTACTGCTACAATGAATACTGTGCACCCAGTTATTACTACTAGGGTGCTACTGAGACTAGGGAAAGAGCAGGCACTGGTTCTCCTCAATTCCATATGGTCTTTTCTGGAAGAACAGCTTTGCTTCAGAGAAGGACATAGGGCTCGATTAAGGTTTCGAAGACCATTTTCTAGTTTCCTCTTTGCCACTCACCCCCCATGAGACTCTGGAGGAGGCATCCCAGTTCTTACTTGTGTGAAATGAGGTGGATGTTACTAACCAGCCGTTGGCAAGCTGCTTTTCTTCAGGGCCTAGGTATCTGCTTCCATCCAGTCAGTTCCATTATTAGGTAATTTTACATAATGTTTCTATGTAAAATTTTGTTTAAAGATGAAAAATAAGTGAGTATTAAAAAGGACTTACAAATCCACTGGGTTAGAGCTTCCTTAATGTCTCTTTTGGCTACAGGATTTTTCAACTGGTCATTCTGTTAATAATTACGATCCCTGTACCCTGACTCTCAGATGCTGTGGTTGCTTAATTCCCAACTCGATGGCCAGAGCCAAGGAGAACAAATTGTCCAAGCAATTAAGTGTCTTGCATATGTGTAAGTGCCAGCTTTCAGCATGTGGTCTGGCCCTTCCCTTTGTGGACAATGGCAGGCTCAAGGTCCATATGACAATATTTTCTATGCCAGACCGCAGGTCTATCCTTTAAATGGGACCTGAGGCCCCTCACACTTCTCAAGAAAATCAAGGGGATTGGCAGATTGGTGATCGCCTATCATTTTTAACCAAGGTGTTTTGAAGGCCTGTGCGCCCCTCTCCAAAACATAGGCATTAAAGAGAAGAATGAGTGACTGCTACAAATGCCTTATTTAAGTCTCTTTGTATAAAATCCTGACTGATAGTGCTTTTGCTGTATATATCTTGATAAATCAATTGGGGAGAAATTCATATTCCAGATAAGGAGTAGAGAAACTGTGATTGGATGTTATCATAGGGCCTAGCCTCTGCCCCAGGGAAGGTATTAAAAGGAATCAGATTATTTCTCTCTTTACGTCCCTTTGCTGGAAAGTTCTGAGGTTGGTCTTCCTTCTGTTGCTACCCCACTTCCAGCTGAGCCCCACCCCTGCAGCTCTGGGTACAGGGTTGCTATATCCATTGAAGACTCCCTCACCAAGAGTGGGTCATAACTTGACTGCTTAGCATAGGGGATTAGGGGAGCCTGAAACCCCTTGACTGGACTCATTCTCTTGAGACCTGTAATATCTAACTCATTGTGATCTAAAGAATCAGAGGCCAGAGAAGACAAGCGTCCCTAATTTTCGTAGGTTTCTGAAGCAATGTTTTTGAGTACTGATCCCAGCAGGCCCAAGGTTCTCAATTATGTTCTATGAATGTTCACCAAGGATGTAGAAGTCTCTTCATTCTGATTTGCATTTGCAGTGAAGAAGGAAGCTCTGCTCTGTTGCTGTCCAGGCAGATTAATCTCCACCTAGTGTAAAGGTCTCCTTTTTCCCACAGTAGGGAACAGACTTTTGCCAACAGGGTCAGATACCTGAATGATTCAGGTAAACAATATTTTGGTTGTTGGAGGGTTTTGACAGGTACTGTATACATGGTTACTTATTTCCAATGCTTTAGAATTCAGTACTTAATTTTTGGAATAATTAATTTATGGAACATAATTTTATGAGATACATACCATTGCCATTACTTAGGAGTTACAGATGCCTATCCAGAAACATATAAATAAGGACCAAAAGAATTCTTCCTGAGGGTTAAGCTCTGAAGTCAACATCCACTGGGTCAGAGCATAGATAAGAGAAACCTCCTTACAGTGATGGAATGACTTTCAAGTTCAGAAATACCTGGCTGCCAGCCAAGTCACTAAAGTGGCAAAATTACACAACTCGTATGTTTACCAGAGGAGGGACTAATCAGGTATAAAAGTAGACAAAGAGGAGGATGCCAGCTGTAAACTATGGCTCATCCAAGCACCATCCAGGGGAGAAGGAGCCTCAGTTTGCTAATGTGATGCTGTGGGCAGGATAGGTATGTCAGGCAACACCATCTGCATGCCAGCCATACAACTGATTCTTCTTGTTCTGATTTATACAAACTTCTGATGAGAGTTCACCTCGCCATGAGGCTCTAGCCTTGGGAGGAAAACTACCTGGGCAGCCAGACCCAAGGATTTTGGTCTAAATGAGAGAAGTATTTCTCATTAGAAGTGAATAAATAAACACTCAGGTTTTATAATTCTCTTGAGCTTGACTTGCTTGACTCTACTAGTAAGATGTGGGCTGTTCTCGGTGTGCTGACAAATCAGTTCCCAAGGGGTGTCAGAAATGCAGACCAAATCCTAATTAACCACGGATGCAGTTGCCTGTGTCCATCAGGGTAAATGCACCAACAAAATGAACGTGGCCCTATGAGGCCTCATGGGAGACAGCTTGTTGGCCCTCCCACGTAGGCACACCCTTCTGTATGTCTGTACTGTGACACCATTTCCTCTAATTGGAATTATCCACTGGTGATAGGCGAAGTGAGTGCACATACCAGGAGGTAGGTCGGATCCCTGTGACTCTCCTTCCCTCCATTTCTCCACAGCAGACCAAAGAACTGTTGAGTCCTCAAGTCTAGAGGTGAACATCTTCAGCTTTGTTTTTGTCATGCTTAGACCTTGAACACTGGACGTATTTGCAGCAGTGTCACCATGATTTTCTCTCTCTTTAGTTTTTGAATACTTAAATTTTTCTTTAGGGGAAGAAACTCAAAGGGTAGAAGGTAATTCTAGCTTCTCTACCTCTGCCTTAACCAGCATCAGGGTGAGAAATTAAACAACAACAATAAAAATTTAATCTGGTTCTCTCACATTTAATGAGTTACCACCATGGCCAGACACTGCTTTACTTAGTGGTGAGACTTAACTGACAGACCATTTCTGTTTTCAAGTTGCTTTCAGCTTGGTGTATGGGAGGGGAAAGTTCCTCTTCTAATATCAGAACTCCTTTGGCAACTATGTCTTGTTATAATGGTTATTTATGGGCCCCATGTGCTCAGGGGCCTTTCATGCCTTAGCCAATAGACTCAACCTTACACCTGACTCTAGAAAAATGACTGTTTGATCATTCTAGTCCTGGCAATACTTCTGAAACTTTGATGCTCCCCTTACTGGTGACTGTAGGTCTGTTCCAGGTAAACTACTAGTTAGCTCATTAGGGTTGGGATGGTGGGGGAAATGCTCTGCTCTGGAGAACCTGAACTTTCTATGGCCGATCTACATGTATCACCCGCTGGATTTGCATGTCCAAAGTACTGTGTGTGTTCACATGAAATCAGAGCACTGTTTTTTCCTACATACCTCAGTGGGTGTCAGTGGATTCTGATTCTTGATAATTTTTTAAATAAATGGAATTTTGGAAGTAAGGTCAGCCAATAGAGCAACTCAAACACCTCTATCCAGAGGGTCTCCTCCTACCTTTGAAAGGCAAGTGCAATATGTAGAAAGAAGCATCCCTATTCGCTTAAATATCCTCATGCCCATAGTTTGTAGCTGGTTATAAAGAGTTATAAAGACTTTAGTTTCTCATTTATTTACTAGTACCCTGATTTATAATTCTTGCCAATGCCACATCTGGATACCCTGAGCTGTCTCAGAATTCTTAATGTACCCCCAAACACAGTTAATTTAAATGATATATTTCATAAGCTCATGCCATATAGCTATGTAAGAGAAGAGTATTTCTTGAGACTTCAAAAATGATTGAGGACGCCAATTTTAGAGTGTAGTGACAATAGCTGGTACGTATCTAAATGAGGCATCCAATGCATAAAGTTATTATAAGGCCAGTTAGCTTAACATAAATACCTTCTGATACTTACGTACAGCCTGGTGACTATGGTTAATAATGCTGTATTGCATAATTGGGAGTTGCTAATTTAAAAGATCTCATCACAAGAAAAAGATGTGTAACTGCGTGTGGTGACAGGTGCTAACTAGACTTAGTGTGGTGATCATTTCACAATATATACAAATAGCAAATCATTATGTTGTACACCTGAAGCTAATAGAATGTTATATGTCAGTTGTACCTCAATAATAAAAAAAGGCCGGTTAGCTTTGCACAGAGTAAATCTCTGTAATCCAGTAAATTATAAAATTTCTAGCCTTAGTTTAGCCTTTTATTCCTTTCTGTGATGGAGTTGACTGTGTGTGTGTGTGTGTGTGTGTGTGTGTGTGTGTGTGTGTGTGTGTTTTATGTGCATGTGTTTTGGGGAGGTGAGTGGAGAGTAGACATGAAAATGAAAAAAGTTATTAATAGTACAAATCCTCCCCACAGATGGTAATGGTGAGTCGGTAGCATGGTCATTATACACAAGCAAATGAATCTTGGTCTCTTTAATCTTTCATGAAATGAAATTAGTTCTCTTCCTTTAGGTTTTTCCCTGAGCAGAATTTTAGGGAGACTAGGTGATAGTGAAAGTTAGGGGAACATTATATTAATATCTCCTTAGAATATGAAATAAATACAAAAATGATATAATAATCTGCACAAGTACACTTAGGTATGAATCATTAGCTTGTTTCATTCATGCATTCAACGCCTGCTTATTGGGCACTAGATGCTATTGAGGAGGCACCATGACAATTATGGACATAAACATGAATTTGGCAGTCTCTTCTCATGTTGTGGCTGATAATGAACCTTATTCTCTGAAACAATGAAACAATTCTCCCAGCACAGAACCTGTCACATAGGCTAGATAAAGTGTTTACTGACAAAAGTCACTGTTTCCCAAAGTGTGCTCTGTGGAACACTAGCCTGGAAGTGCTCTGGGGGAAAAATAATGAAAAAGAGATTCCTGGTCAAAATGTTTGGAAAATAGTAGCTATTATCTTTCTCTCTTGAGGATTCAGAAAGCACAATTATATATTTAAGGCTCTGAGAATTTTGATTAATCCAGCATTTCCAAAGCTCATTTAATTGGGGTACCCTTTTTTAAAGTAAACTTAGTAACCCCCGTGGAACACATGTTAGGGAATACCAGGCTAAATGAAAGTGAAAATCAGTGTTGGAAAGACCTCTAATAGTTTAAACAAGCCATGGAAACCTTCAGTTCCTCCCCTGACTGCATGACTGAGGCCCCATCCCTCAGAGGCCTCATTATTGTGTCTTTTTGACTTAGTTCAGAAGAGAAATTTTGACTAACACTAGTAATATTGGAATATATATGTAAACACACACATATATAAAACACACATGTATATATACATACATACCTATGTATATGCATATATGTGTGTGTGTATACACACACACACACACACACACACACACACACACACACACATATAGTTTGTAAAGCAAAACATCACTAGACAAAAACACACCCGTCTTAAAAATTACCGCCATTATAGTTCTTACGGAATCACACTTCAAGCAATTCTAGGTATCTTTCTATCCCAAGTCACCTTGACGATTTTTATATTATTAACCACACGAGTAGAATTTAATGGGAATAGCTCAAATAAAACTTGCCCTCACACTACCTTTGATTGTCAGTTTCCATTTCCTGAATGGCATTGATGGGGGTTCTACTTGAAATCCTTCCGAAATCTTTGAGGATTCCTTCTACATTTAAGAAATATGAATCAAGTTTAATTGAAAACAATGAGAGAAAATGTGTTTTTATGTTGCTCTGATAAATCTGTGACAAGGCAGTAATTGTAAAACAATACATAGGTGAGAAATAGGAGCTGACAACTCAAAGTAGCAAATGCTGGTTGTATGGAATTACATTATTGCCCCGGATTATTCAGCCCCTTTTCTATCGCATGCTTCCTTGGGAAAAAGCTTGGAAACCAGGTGCATATTTCTGTATCTGTTATTTTAGTTATACAGGTGGTTTGTTGAACAGGAGTTTCATTTTTGGCTCCCAAAGTTGACTTAATTCCCTGAGCAGTGTGACTTGAGTTTCTTTCATGTATAGCCCTGTTTCAGGCTCCATGAAATTATTCCTTTTTTCCCTTCTGGATATTGTTGCCAGTGTCAAATGGGAAATACCTAGAAATCAGAGATTAAAAATGTAAATTTTATAAACAGAAATCAAAGGTCCTAAATCCTTAGCAAAGAAAAGCCAACATAAGTAAGAACATTAAAAACATACATAAATAGTGCTTCCAGGCTGAATATGTTAAATAATTCAACAGTTAAGTCATAAGCGTTCTTAAACTTAAGTATAAAAATGCCCTTGACAATATTTCACAGCCGTGCATTTCTTTAAAATATTTAGCATTCTCATTAAAGAGAATGACTTTAGTTTATATATTAGTTACACTCCTGCTTGTTAATATGAAGGAATTTAGGAGCAAAAAGCATTCTTATGTATATAAGCAAAAGGCAATTTGCATACAAAGTTGGCCAACTATTCACTTTTTATTTATTTCTGGATCATCAGCATCTACATATAGCTATACAGCATTTAAACAGATTTGTTTTTTAATGTGCAGTATTAATATTCTCTGCCCCAGAGTGCCATTTGCTAATGCCATTGTGAAGACAGGTTCCTTCAGAGCTACACGGAAGTCCCTGCTTTAGAAAGACTTAATGAACCTTACATTTTTTGGAATACTGCACAGTGTAATGCCTATTACATATTCATTGCTAGAATGGAAGATTTCCTTTAACTCTGAGCTTCCTGGTCTAGTTCTCTGTAAAACATTGTCAAAAGTCACCAGAGACTTTCGTGGAAAATTGTGACTCTTGATAGCAGGATGTAATGGGGAGGTTTAGAGTAGAGAAGCCAGGAGCCTATCGCCCCACAGGGAGATGTTCTGACAGACAAATGGATGGATAATACAATTTTTGACATAATGGGATGAAAAAGTTTATGCCAGAAAGAACTGAATTAAAGTTATTACTTTAAAAGAAAGTCTGAAGTTGAAATCATCAGAATTTCCAATGTGTGCTTCATTTCGCTGCTTATACGCAGAAAAGATTTTAAGACACAGATGCTGTCAACTGATTTATAGAGTTACTAACAAGGCGGCCATAAAATTTTAGTTACCTCTTTGGAAATATCCACAACAATAAACACAATGTTCCTTTTTTTCTCTCTCGTATTTTTAATAAAGAAAATCTAACATTGTTCTTTTATATTCCTACTTTCTCCTTGCAAAATGCAGAGAGATAATATTCAGGGGTGGGGGATACACTTCCAGGGGATGGAAGAATGGAAGACACCACAACATAGCCGTTCACCTTTGTTGAAAAAATGCTTCGTAACGTAATGAGGGGCTTGGATATCAGCAGTAATGACTGGGCCGCAGGCCTCTGTAGGTGTGGTGAGGACTGATCTGGAAGTGTTAGCAGCCATCTCTCCGTTATATTTACTCTGTGTGACTCTAGTTTGCCAGCACCGAGGACTAACCTCAAGTGCAGCCACCCCGACGTACACTCCACCTCATTCAGTCAGCTCCGGATGATTGGAAAGGTAATGCTACCTTCATTCTCCGAATGTTCTCCATTTTATTTCAGACGCTTAACAAGATCACACAGCCCCATAACTGGCTTCCATTACACCCTGTCTCGTTCACGTTTAAATTAGTCCGTACTATCATTTCAACAAGCACAGTACTTTGTGCCTAGTCCTATCACTTCTTTTCTTACTTTGTACGGATTTTATTCATTTAGTGTCTGTCCCCTTTCTGAATGGTTCCATGAGGGTCACACTATGCCTTTATGTCTTATCAGTGCCCACCAGCCTGGGTCTAAGGAAACATACACTCTCAGCATTGACAAGGGAGTGCCTCTTTCATTTTGCACCATTTGTCTCATGGTACCCTTGGCCCTGCTGCTATCAGAGTGCCTGGCACATAACAAGAGCTCAGTACACACTTGGCAAATGTCAAAATGCCTTCCTAGATGAGTAAAATTTAAAGCTTGTTGTCTGTTGTTGGAGTAGACACCCTAATAAAATTGTTCTCTTGCCCCCAACATTTTGGAAGGTAGACAATCATCACCATATTGCAGCTACCAGAAATAGGTTTCATTTAATCACACAGGAAAAGGGAACACTCAGACTTAGTGAGGGGGTGTATGTCAAACAGTGCAAAGCGTTTGCCACTCCTGGGACTCAGGCAGTAGAACTCTTAATGATCCAAAGCTACTTTCTAAGTAATGCTAAATAATGGCTTAAAACCCATATAATTCATTAATATTAAGTATGTAGAATTATGAATATCAAAAGAAAACAGGAAAGGAAAACAAAGGGAAAAAAAGAAAGGATAGAAAATAAAAGGAGACAGAGGAAAGAAACAACTCTGGTGGCTTAAAGGAATTCACTCCCCTCCCCTCCACTGAATTCAGGAACTGGCTTATGTGTATGAAGAGATAATCCAGTGGCATGTGTGTTAGCGAGAAATACTCTGACAGTTCAGTGACTAGAAGGCACTTGTGTAGACTCCCAATTCTTACCATTGGCAGGGAAGGGGAGACAAATGTAGATCCTGGGAAAGTAGTACTGTTTAAATATGTAAACAAAATGTATGTAACGGGAGATGATAGTGTGATGCCATTGGAGTTTTTTATGTTATTCTATCCAAAATAACCCTAGGCCCAGCATGCCCTTCAGAGAAATAAATTCTAGTTTTCAAACTTTAGGATCACTTGTCAACTTTGATTCTTAAGCCTTAACAGCAAAATGGGGTATCAGTTTATATTATGGCAGTGATATTTAAGAAAAAACTATTTTTAATATTTGAATTAGGAATACCTTCTTGGAAATAAGATGATGATGGTGATGATTATGATGATAAACATACATTAATTTTTATAGTGTTTTATTAACTGCATTCTCCAATGTTATCCCATTTGATTCCCATAGAGTCCTAGGGCATGTAGGCACTGGAACAATCAGAATATCAAAAAAGGAAACTGAGGTTTACAGAAGCCCAGCAACTTAACTGAGGTCAACTGGTGAGTACACAAGCTCAAGCACTCAGTCTTAAAACCAAGTGGAAAGAACATTCCTTTCTGTGCTGTCATTTAAATGGATCACAAATCACATCACACAATTGAAACCACTATTGAGTTATTCTATAAAGTCTAAAGAGCTACGGGCCTGGCTTATGATATTTTAATTTCATGTGTGTGCCTTAACATATCACATCCATTAACAATTACTTTGGGGGATTATTTGATGCTTGCTGGGTTGCCTTCCTGGTTTTAAAAGGACACAGCTTGTGTGAATGGAATTCATACCAATATTTGAGATGACTGAAGAACAGACAACCTAATGTGAACTCTTTCTGTGCGGAAAAAAAAATGCCATATTCTCCTAATTATGACAAGTACAAAAGCCACTGTTTTTAGCCAATGCCCCAGAGCCCCACAAAAGAATGGCTGGACAAGCCAGCAGCTACCAAGGAGAGGCAGTGGGCAGCTACTGGGGCTCTAGGACAGGTTGGCACACTGCTCAGCATTGTACCGGCTAGATTTGGATTTATTTATTGCAAAATGAACCAATAATGACACAGCCCTTACACAAAAGCCCTTGTGCCCAGTATCAACCATTCAGCATCTAACAGTTCAGTGGACAGTCTCTCTGGGATGAATTTCAGCCGTGCCAACACCCCAAATGCAGTAAACAAAGCCACAAAATGTGAGAGAGACACACAACCAAGTGACTGCAAAGCGTCAAATGGAAGTAACGCCGTGAGCAAGAGATTTCCAAGTGTGGCTTAACGATACAATACAGGCTGTCCACAGGGCAGTTGTTACTGCTCACAAACAGTTGACATCTGCCACCCAAACCAAAAATCATTTGGAGACCCAAGAACACAGCAGCCCCAGAATGGTATGCCAAAGAGTCAGGGGAAAACTCTTGGATTGCAGGATAGAAAACAATTAGAAGGCTCGTAGTATCTCAGTAATCTCTCTCTCTGTGTCTCTCTGTCCCTTGCTCTCTCTCCCTCACTCAGTTAAACACACACCTACTTTTATATATGTGTGTGTATATATATATACACACACACACATATATATGATGTATATGAATATACTCAAGTACATATGAATAGAAAAGCATACAGTATAGAAAAACAAGTTGCATCTGTCCAGTGCCAAGCATCTATGTGGTTAATTGCTTTTAGATTTCATGTGCTGTGCTTGGGAAAACCTAAGTCAGTTCTCACTGGATTGTCAAACAGTCATGTACTGCTAATGGGGAACATCATAACCCACAAAAGTCAGACCCAAAGTGGCCCCTCGATTTATTTGAAGACTGGGTTCAGTACATGGACATTATGTTGTCAACATGCAGAGAGGTATACCAGTTGGTCCCTTGGCAACTCTTTCCCCTGCTGATCCTGAGAAATTTCAATTGTGTCTGAAAGGGGAATTTGGAAAGCCCTGGATGTAGTAATGTATTACCTTGTTTAGATATAGCACTACTTCAGATGACAAGCAACGTCTGCATGTTGGGTTCCAGGGCTCTTTGAATAGAATGAAGTCAGTCGTATGACAGTAGGTTGTTTATGAGAGATACAAACTGAGAAAGCACACAAAGGGAGGCACCAGAGACCCAGCTTCACAGAGAGGAAATGAATCTAAGTGAGATCCTGGAGAACCATATTCGGAGAGTAGCACAGATTTGGCTGTGCCCTTTGGCAAATTCCATGTAAGTGTGTTTCACCCTTGTAACTTTTTGGAAACACAAATCTCCCTCCACTTGGGAACTTCTACAGTCCCAAGTCTTTTTCGTTCTTGGCAAGTTTTCATTATTTAACTTGTCAATTATTAATTAGTTTCTGGGACCGATGTTAGATGATGTTGGTTGAGACGAGTGCCTAGGATTAAACTGACTTCGTGAGTACCGTATCCCTGAGTGGCCTCAGTGGGGAAACTGAGTCTTCTTCCTCAACCCTTGGAAAAGGGCAGGCTACTCCCTGGGCCATAGGGCACATTTGCTCTCTGGGTTCATCAATCCTGCTCTATAGCAGGGGTGGAGGCAAAAATTGTTCATGAGAAATAGTGACATCCAGATGCCAGCTGGGCTCTGCAGGGCTGTGACTGTGCATAGGCTTCTCTGTCAGAAAATGGGAAGATAGGAACTGTGGCTTTCTAAGCTCCTGGCTGTTCTACTGTTCAGACCCCCATATGCTATCTGAGCTGGTTTTATTCACAACATTTCTGACACCAAATATGTGTGGGTTTCCACACCAACAATCAGTTCTCCAATTCTCCTGCATCACCGCCTGTCCAACAGTTCAGTTCCATTCAGTTCTGATCCCATCCGTGGTTAGCACAGACCCACGGGTTCAGGGCTCAGTCCCATAGCATGTCCTCGCTTCTAACCTTCCAATACCAATCCCAAGTCCCAGTACTTCTGACCAACTGGCATTACATTCTGAAGTTCCTGTGAACCTCCCCCTCCCCGCCCCGCCCCTTTATGTTGGATAATTCCCTAGAATGACTCACAGAACTCAGGAAAGTGCTTTACTTGCTCTTACTGCTTTAGTGTAAAGGATACAGGAACAGCCAGTTTGCGGGGAGGTGGTGCCTGGAGCTTCCATTCCCTTTCTGGGTGTGCAACTCTCCAAGCACCTCAGTGTGTTCACCAACGCAGAAGCTCTCTAAATCCTATCGTTTAGGGGTTTTTATGTAGGTTCCCTTACATAGGCATGATTGATTAAATCACTGGCCTTTTGGGATGAACTCAGTCTCTAGCCTCTCTCCCTTCCTCAGAGGTCCTGAGGTGAGGCTGAAGGAATTGACCTTTCTGGTGACAGCCCCCATCTGAAGCTATCCCGAGCCATCTCATTAGCATATCAAAGACACTTATCACTCCAGAGATTTCAAGGGTTTTAGGAGTTGTGTGCAAGGAACTGCCTAAGACAAAAACGAAATCTATATTTGTTATTGTACCACACTATCTATCGAAGAAAATTTCCTTCCCAGACGACATTTTTCACCTTCTATTCCATGCCCTGTCTTATTAGAACACCTTTTAATTCAGCTAAACTTCTGGGTCCTCTTTCTGGGAGTCCTGTGTGTCAGCACTGCATGCCTCCTGTCCTCTTTGTCTCTGGGAGGGAGGACAGTGGGGTTCCCTTCTCCATTCCATGACTCACAGCCACCAGTCTTCCCAGTGTCTCTTAGAACTGGCTTTCAAAGGGCTAGTGCATCCCAGCAGGAAAAGTGAAAAAGAGCAGTGAATAAAGGGAGTCTCCTCTGTTATCAGAGGCATCACCAGCTCAAACAATTGGTAAGGGTGTGACACTCAGTTTGGCACTACTGAAAAAGTTTTTCAAAAGCCAAAGCTTCTGCCCTCTAGGGGCCCAGACAACTAGTAACAGAACAGTTAACACCTATAGGGAAAATACACAGGACAGTAGTTGTATAAACAACAAATAATTAACTGTACTTACTAAATAGGTAAAAAGAATAGCTTAGTTGACAAAACACAGGCCAGGACTCTGGATCAGGGTGTGCTCTGTGACTAAAGGAAATAAATCACTTAGCCCTTCTGTGATGTTGTGAAATGAGGGCAATGATAACCCCATCTCAGAGCTCTAAGATAGGGAGTGAGAGCGCATGAGTGAAGATGGCCATGAACTACTCGATGTTACGAAGGACGTTATGGCGCCTTAAGAGTACTGAGCACTCGTGGCAGGCACTGTATTGGCTGTGAATATGACAGGTGATTTCGGAGAAGGGCAGACGTGGATACACAGGTTACTATCGTGAAACAGACGGGGGTCAGTCTTGAGTAGGGGATACCCGAAGTCCTCTGTGGTCTCATCGCCTGTCTCCATCCTCCTTGACCCCCCTGTCTCACTACTGCACTGAGGCCCCCTCTCCCTGGCAGTCTCTCTCCTCCTGATTTCCATAATATGGCACTGACTTGGTTTTCCTAGCTCTCTCTTTTGAACTTAGTATTATAAGCATTTTTTTTAATGTTGACACATATTCACTGTAATTATAATATGTAAATGGGTGAATGGTATTCCATGATGTGGATGCATCATGATTTATGTAACCATTCCTGTGGGTAGATATTTAGGTTGATTCTGTTTTCTCTCCTTCAGTAGGTGAACAGGTCAGAGAGTATGCACATCTCTTAAAACGTCTTCTGCGATACAGAGGCCTGCACCTGTTTCCCTTATGGCTAGTCACATGTAAGGACTGTTCCAGCACCTCCCTAACTTCTATTTATATCGTTTGTCAATAATTCTTGCTCCCGCTCTTTTATGTCATCTCTCAAAACGCTGACCTCAGTCTTCTTTCTTTTTTACTATAGTTTTCCTCTAAATGGACTATAGAGACCTCAAAAGCAACTCAGCTGAGGGACCTCAAATAGATACCTGTCTCTGAACTGTCATCATTGAGACATCCAAACCACCATCCGTCCATCTCTCCACCATCAGTTATGGGCCCCCACCGCATACTCCATTTATGTGCTTTTACTGGAGATACAAAGATGAAGACATGGCCTCTGTCCTCAGGACATAAATTGATTAGTGGAGATGAGGGAAAAGATAGACAAACACACACCTGATTCAGCACAGTTTATACAGAGTGGATGGGTGTTCCTGATTGGGGCTCCTAGCTTGATGTGGAAAGTGGGAGGATGTGAAAGACAGTTTCCCAAAGCAGGTGACATCCACGCTGAGTTCTGAAAGATTCATGAGTATTTAACCAGGTTAAGGAGGATGACAAAGAGTGTCTTAGTCAGAGAAATAGCAAGAGAAAAGGAAAGGAAGAGAGAGAGAGAGAACATGGTGTATCCGGGGAACTGTAAGCAGGTCAGTAAGCCAGTGTGTGTGTGTGTGTGTGTGTACCCATGCACATGTGTGAAAAGCCAGTGGAACCCGAAGGGAACAAGAGTGTGGAATTTCTTGTCCATCACACTAAAATTTAGACTTTCCTCAGAAGGTAGTAGAAGACCATTAAAGGATTTTAGGTGGGAGAGTAGCATGATTAGGTTTGTTTTTGAGGAAAGTGGGGAGAGTGACCTGCAGCCGGCAAGGACAGAGGCAGGCAGAGAAGTTACGTACATGATGGAAGAGGTGATGAGGACTTAGGTGACAGTGAGATGTAGACAAGGGAGGAAATACAAAGCTATTAAGGATGTAGAATTGACAGAAGAATTGATTGACTATTTGGAAAGGAATGAACAGGAGGCATTAATGACTCCCAGGTGGTTGTCTGGGTGGCTAACTTTTCCTACAGCTTCAGTATAGATTGGACCTGCTGAAATCATCCAAGGAAAGTTGGTCAACCGTGAGATGAGAGGAAGGTCAAGGACAAAACCCTGAAGATCACTAGCATTTTCATGCCAGGTGTTCCTCACGAAGGATGCTGAATTTACAAGGGCCCCAAACCAAAAGCTTCCATCTTTAATTCAAGGCTTTCCAACAATACTCTCTAGCATTAAATGGTACTATAGCAGCTGCTGAAATTCTTGACATTTGTGTGTGCCAATAATGGTGTAAAGTAGGCTCTATTCGTCTTTTTTTTTTGGCTGTGTCGGGTCTTAGTTGCAGGGTCTTCCTTGAGGCACGTGACATCTTTCGTTGTGGCGCTCGGGCTTCTCTCTAGTTGTGGCGTTCACGTTTTTTCTCTCTCTAGTTGTGGTGCATGTGTTCCAGGGTCTGTGGGCTCTGTAGTTTGCGGCACACGGGCTCTCTCGTTGAGGTACCCGAGCTCAGTAGTTGTGGTGTGCGGGCTTAGCTGCCTCGTGGCATGTGGGATCTTAGTTCCCCGACCAGGGATCGAACCCGCGTCCCCTGCATTGGAAGGCAGATTCTTTACCACTGGACCACCAGGGAAGCCCCTCTATTAGACTTTTATTGGTGACAATTAGTGAGGCTAAGTAACTTACTCAAGTTTATGCAGCTGGTAAGAGGAGGAATCAACATCTGGCCCATGTCTTTCTAATGCCCAAGCCAGCTTCCTTCAACCGTGTCACACCTTTGACACCTCAAGGTGACTGCTCCAGTCCACCATGCTAGCCCGTCTGTAATGCTGCTCTGCTTCATTTCCATCAGTTCACCTCCAGACTTCCTCTAGGAAGCTGTGTCTCCCCCCTTAAGCATTCTTCCTGACTCATGTTATCCTCCATTTTGTATCTCCCCCATGATTTTTTTATATTGTTTATAGTTTGTTCTTTCTGGTTTAGATTTTGGAGCAATTCAGCCAGAACATATTGAATACTAACTGTGTGCCGGATTTGACAATAAGCACTTTCTAATATGTTACACTGTGACCTAGATCTTGGCCATGTAGATGTATGCTGCTCCTTGATGAAGTGAAAATCCCCATGCATGTGTATTCAACCTCTTTTTAAGGTTCTGTATTGGTAACATACAGCTGATTGTGTACTGGTGCTTGAGAAATGCTCACGATAGGGATGAATAGGTAAATGTAAGTTCAATCAAGTGTTTATTGAGCACTTTCTGTGTGTTTATCACTATCCTAAAGAGTGTAAAGTAACACAGGAATAATCTATAGCTTTACCTATAACTATACCTGTATTCATCCATTCATTCAGCTATCATTTATTTATTTTTAAAAAATATTTATTTATTTATTGGCTGCATTGGGTCTTTGTTGCTGCGCGTGGACTTTCTCTAGTTGTGGCGAGCGGGGGCTACTCTTCATTGCTGTGCGCGGGCTTCTCACTGCAGTGGCTTCTCGTGTTGCAGAGTGTGGGCTGTAGGTGTGCGGGCTTCAGTAGCTGTAACACGCGGGCTCAGTACTTGTGCCTCGCAGGCTCTAGAGCCGCAGGCTCCATAGTTGTGACGCACGGGCTTAGTTGCTCCGTGGCATGTGGGATCTTCCCGGACCAGGGCTCGAACCCGTGTCCCCTGCATTGGCAGGCAGATTCTTAACCACTGCGCCACCAGGGAAGTCCTTTTATTTATTTATTTATTTAATTTATTCATTCATTCAGCTATCATTTATTGAGAACATGCTGCATGCCTAACATACCTCCCAAAAGTTCAAATATATTCAAGATATATTTCCCGGACTGGGGCACGAACCCGTGTCCCCTGCATTGGCAGGCGGACTCTCAACCACTGAGCCACCAGGGAAGCCCCAAGATGCTTACTCTTATCTCTAATTTATAGGTGAGGAAGTAGGCTCAGAGAGATTCTGTGACTTGCCCATGGAAGCACAGCTTCTGGTGACAACATTGGGATTGGAACTGTGGTCTATCAGATTCCAAAGTCTGTGCTTAGAGGGAGAGAGAAAGAAAGGAAGGAAAGAGGGAGGAAAAAAGGGAGATGAGAAAAAAGGAATAGACATTTTAAAATAAATAAACATGTAATACAGGTAATCAATTTAGGAGACAGAAATTTGGACTTACGTTGGTGTCGAGAAGGGTGTCTGGCAAGCACAGACTAAATGTGGTCACAGAGGCACACATTTTCTTTCATTGTCTAAAGAGAGGGAATGCTCTTCATGAATGTGACTTGTTCTAGAGCATATCGCAGACCTTAAAAAATCTTAGGAAGAGAAATATCCTGGAAGATAAAATCCATGAAACCAATGGGTGCCAACCTTTCTCAGAGGTGCTACAATTGAGGCTTCATTGATACGGCACACAGAGCAGAACATCTGATGACAGTAAATGAGCTGGGAAACCTAACAGTCACTGGGCTCTACTGTACAAATATTTAAAGGTATCAAAGTTAATAACTTATATAATAATACGAAATAAGATAATGTCAGATGTGGGAGCTGATTTACTCCCATGTCCTGCTTTGGGGGCTGCTGAGATCTCTGTTACACTGTTCTATTAACATGGTTGTTCACTTAACAGAACTAAATGTTCTACACTTTCTTTCACTGACATTCAATTTCTCACTGGAACAAGTGGCACCCAATTTCCTCTTGTCTGTACATATAGCAAAGCCACCTATGAAGCCATGCTTGGCAAATTTTTTCTGTAAAAGGCCAGATAGTAAATATTTTAGGCTTTTGGGACCATATAGTCTCTGTTGCAACAATTCAGCGCTGCCGTTTGTAGTGTGAAAGCAGCCACAGGTAAAACATGAAGAACGAGTGTGTGTGTGTTCCATAAAACTTTTCTTATGGGCACTGAAATTTGAATTTAATAATATTTTCATATGTCAGAAAATTGAATTCTTTTGATTTTTGAACCCACTTAAAAATGTAAAAACTCTTCTTAGCTTGTGGCTGCGCACAAACGGGTAGTGGGCTGTATTTGGCCTGCAGCCCCTAGTTTGCTGACCCCTGCACGGAAGCACAGAAATCTTAGGGTGCTTAGACTCTCCTATGTACTTAGGTTAGCTTTCCAGAAGGAAGTGGTTAGCTAACTCCATTAGTGCCTCTGAGCTTCAACTATTAATTGACATTATTTCTTAATTCCCAGCTATATTTTAAGGTATGAACCTAAGGAATTTTAAAGTCGTTATGTGGGTGAGGGACTGTTAAAAATAAATCCTTCAGGTTTAGAAGTGGTAGAGAGGGAATAGAAGGTGTTAGCAAATCCAGGTGTTTTCAGGGAAGCGGTTCAAAAAGCGTCGAGGTGGGCCACAAGTCGCCGCTGAAGGTCATGGGTAGCACTTTGCATCTTCTCTTTATGTACTTTATGCCTCTCATAAAATAAAGTTAAAGCAGTTTAATTTAACAGTCTAATTAGTAATGGATTTTTCATTTTATCTTTTTGACTGTGCAATACAAAGATGAGATCTGGATTTGACTAGGGCCAGGAAAGGATATTTATATAATAGTAGTTTAAATTAGGGCTTTCCGACAGCAGCATCTAGATGGAAAAGGATCTGTTCCTGTTTGATTGCTAAAGAATTGGTGGGTGTGGGGGGAGATATAGCTGTATATTTTCTCCAAATAAGAGGTCCCGGAATTGGGGGTGCCCTTTGAGTCTCACTTCAACATCATGCATTTCCTTCCTTATTTTATACCTTCCTTATTTTGTACGTGGTCAACAGAAAGGATAAAACCACTGTTGTGTTGGCTGTATCCAAGTGTGGAGGGTGCTGAGTTTACTGTCTCCACTAACATTTTATTTGTTCTTCTTTGTAACAGTGTTCTCTGCGGGCTAAGTGTGAGTTCCTTTTCTTCTCTTTCTTTCTTACTCTCTCACATTGGAAATGGGGGTGGGGGAACCTTGCCCAACAGATCTAGAAATCCAGCACCTTGGGATTCATTTTCTTAATTGGTTTTACACCTCTGAGCCACAGCATGAGGGGCTGGGGCAAAGACGAAGCCTGGAGTAAAGGCTTGATCTTGAAACTTGACCAAGAATTGAGAGAGCCGTCACCCCAGGGAATTCAGTGAGCCTGTACAAGTGCCCTCATTTTAGAAGGGGAAGGATGGGCGAGAGGCTACGGGACCATGGTTGATTCATACTTTTCCTGTATAAGCCAGAGAAATGGCTACTTTTAAATTTGACTTTGAGATTTAATCTCTCTAGAATCATTTAATCCTCTTCCCCCACTTCAAGTGATCAGCCCCAAAACAGCAAGGACTATCCCCACAGATGTAATAGTCACTAGAGAACATACAGCTTTTCAAGCTGAAAATAGGATTTTTTTTTTTTTTATGAGCAATCCTATCAAAACACAGAGGAAGTCCCTCAACCCATCAAAAAAAAAAAAAAAAAATCCTTGAAAAGTCCATGTTTCCATTCGTGCTGTAACAAATCTGTCCATTGGGGGGGGTCTCTAATTTATTTAAAAAATAAGATGCCTACAGTTTCCTAAGCTGTATTTTGTAAGGCAGCAGTGACTGACACATATTGTCTAGCATTTTGGTAAAGACAAAAACATGTGTCTCCTTTGGAAAACAAGTTGTTTTCCAATGATGTACATTCATCTTATATTTTGAAAAACAATCCTTTTTATTCTAAAAAGCAGCCCCCTTCATGCACACAGTGCAGGTGGACGTGTGCAGAGCTCAGCCTCCACTGGCGCTCCTTCCATGTTTGGGAGAAGAGGGCTCCAGCCTCCAGGTCAGGGGCGTTCGATTCACATGTTCTGGGAGTGCCCTGAGTTCTGCTTCTGCTCCAACTTTAAGGTGGGCTTCTTCTTCAGCTCCCTGGGGATTGCAACCCCAAGGTCCTGGAGCCAGTGAGCATCTCAGGTTAATTGTAGGAGTTCTCTTTCCCCACCCACAGAGATGAACACAGAGAAACCAATTTGGTAGTTACTCTGCCTCCTGGAGCCCTCCTGAATTACTCCAGGAATAAACTAAGCCAAAGGTGTATTTACGCAAATCTGGGTGGAAAAATCGTTTACATAACTGGGCACTGGCTCCACACAGCTGATTTTCTTCTTGGGGATGCAAAATCTGGGAGGTGAGAGGGCTGGCAGAGAGAAGAAGTGGTCTCGAAGGTGAGGGGAGTGGGTGGGTTACAGTGCAGGGGAAAGCTGTGTTCTTCCAGGTGAAGTTAACTGGACGCTGTAAATGGCAGAAAGGAAGGCTTGAGATGGCTTCACCCACTCTGGCTGATTCATTTAATTAAGTTTGGACAAAGCCTTGGTTGTGGGTTTTTTTGTCATTTATATCCATAGTACCAGGCATCCTCCTGTAAATAAGTCTGGTTTAGAGTAGTCTTCCCTTTGCTGCCAGGCTTATATAGTTCAAAATTGCGAGGCTTAGGTACTCATATCCAGAGGAGGATGTTTTCAGAGGGAGACAAAAGGGAGAGGGAGATTGAGACATTGACGCGGTTGCATCCTTGCATCCCCTTTGGGTTGCTGGGAATGGGCTGTGTTTCAGCCAAAAGAGAAACAAAGGATGGCACAGAGAAAGCAGGTTCGCTGAGAGGCTAACCCTTGCTTCCTGAGTGAAGGTAAAGAAAGAGCACAGAAAGAAGTGTCAGGGACCACTGGCACCTGTTATCAGTCATTAACAAACGACCATGTACTGCTAATCTGTGATCATAAAAAGGCCATCTGCTAATGCTCAAAGGTCATTAAGACGCCAGCCGTGTTTACTCTGTTCTCATTGGCTGGGCCAGTCATTCCTAAGAAAAAAGGAGCTTAAATGGTTGCTGTGGTGGGGCCCGCTCGTGCTGCTCTCATTCCAGGCCTGTCAGTGTTTCCTTATAAACCCCTGCTCTCGTGATTTAAACAGCCACAAAAAGAACAGGCTGCCTGTGTGTGCATGCATGTGTGCCCACATGTACATGTTCTTTTCCTCTTCACAGAGGGGAAGATTTGAGGTGTGCTATCTTGATTCCATCCATGTTCAAAGATATTCATTGGAAAGGAAAGGTCGTTTCTTCATTTGGGGTCCTTTTTCGCTTAACCTGACTGATGGACCTATCTTGGATAATAGCCTGCCCACAGTCCCTAAAAAATGCTATCCTTGATAAAATTAAATATCTTCCCAAAGAAGAGTCATTATCCCAATTTGACAGAAATTTCTGGCTCTTCCATGCTGTGGAGAGAATTGGGTTGCATGTGGGTTGACCAAAGATGGGATTACAGTGTCAGGAATGTTCCCTGTTGAGGGAACCTACTGAATTAAAGCTTACCTCCCTTTCTGCATGCTTCTCTTGTCTTCCCAAAAGTTATCAGATGGGTTACCCAATTTATTTTGTTTCTCTGACCTTTTCAAAAGGATTTATATAAGTAGTTCTCTCTAAGGAGGAGAGTGGAAATGATTTCTTTTTTCTTCAAGATACCAGTGAATTCACAGGAACTTGTCAGGGTGATAGGAACATGTTGAATGTTTAAAGGTATTGATAATATTAAAGCAGCTAGCTAGAGCTAAGTAATCTCATTTTTATATATGTACACACATGCAAGAGTGATAGATATCTCCTTAGAACTCTAAGGAATTGCTCGTTCGTCCCTTCCTTCTTTCCTCCCTCCCATCCTTCCTTCCTTTCTTATAAATTTTCTTGTCTCCTCTTCTAGGAATCTCCTGGAAAAGGACAGATTAAAAACAAAGCTCTGTGTGTAAACTAATTGACCAAAGGACTGAAAACCAAGTTATGTAGTTTTAAAATTCCACTTGCTTATTGTGGCTGTGGCGAAGGTGTCTCTGATCAGTGGGTAGCCTTACAGACCACGTGTTCGACTACCTGGCCACAGCAGGTAGGGAAGACAGAGTCCACTTCTAAAAGTAGAACTTTTAGCAGTAGACTGTGTGTGTGTGCGTGTGTGTGTGTGTGTGTGTGTGTGTGCGTGCGCATGCGTGCACACGCGCACATGCGCATGTCTACGTATTTGGGGGTGAAACACGCAAGGATGGTCAGACTTTCAAGGTTATATCAACAGACCTGTGTGCTTAACTAAGATTTTCAAAACCGCAGGCAGATTTTTTTATCTTCTGAGATTCTTTAGTGATGGAGACCAAGATTGCTGTTTTGATTTTTCCTCCTTCATTTATGATAAAACCACCGTTTCTCATCATATCCTTGCCTTTCATCTCTGCCAATTAACTAAGTAGCCAGAGCCTTGTTTTGAAAAGTTCTGAGTAGTTAGTAAGCTCTTTTTTTTCTGAGCCAAGTCAATGTGTCCTCTGGAGGCCTCTGAATGAGGGGTCTGTCCACTGCCCCACCCCTGTCTGCCTGTTAGTGCAGGCCTGGGCTTAATCTTTCGTATTCAGCGAGTTGGAAGGCGGGGTGGGAGTTATAGCATAGGGGGTGGGGTGGTGACCGCAGGTGGCTGAAGAAAGAGGGTCTTGTTCTCATGATGCTAAATGGTTGGTTAGCACTGCTTTTACTGTGAAATTCAGCTTCTGTCACTTCATGGCTAATTGCTTTATTATTCTCAGATCCAGATTGGACCTGATTTAGTTCTGTCAGGAGCCATGACTCTCCCTGGCATTGGGCCAGGATCCTTTCGATCCTTTGATCTGAGGTTTTATAATCACATTACCGTTCAGACTGAGGCAGGAGGCATGGGGCTTTGCTGCTTCTTTCTACTTACTGGGGCACAGGTTTGCTCAGTAGGCAGATGGAGTGTGACTCTGACCTGGGCAGGGTTTGAGGAATGGAGTCTTCTCTGTAACTCAGTTTCTCCTTGATCTTAGGCTTTATGAGTTTAATTTGCTTTCCTTCCTCCATCCAGCCCAAAATGCACTTGCCCCTTCAGTGGGTTTATTTTCAGCCATCTCAACATTGAACTGTAGGTAAGGTTTTGCTCTCCTTTTTTGCTAATGCTTTTCTGCACCAGCTGGCCGTCCTTAACGTGAAACAAGTCAACAGGTAGTTAAAATGACCTCTCGTAATCGTCAAGAGAGGCTGACTGGCCCCCATCAATTGTTCTGGGATCCAGACGCCAGGGCTGAAAACGTCCAGTGGCCCACAGGCTGAGTTGCTAGCGTGCCTGGTGAGGGCGATGAACAGGAGCAACTGCGGCCTGGGATTGTTAATAGGCGGGGCTGTAAAATGTCGGCCAGGCCATAGTCGCAGTTGCACCACAGAGCTCTTTCAAGCCCTTATTCCAGTGATCCACTTGTAACTATTTTTAACCTTATTAAAAAGGAGCAAAATGCTTCAGCTTCACAAGTGCACGCTAGAGTCTTGCAGTGTATTTCTTTGCTTTATAACTCCACCTTTGATTCAGAAGTCCAGCGGGCACGAGAACTTGGATAAACATGAATCTCCCCCAGGTCTGCTCCAGGGGCCCAGACGCAGTTAGGGATGTGCTAGAGACGGACCCTGGGTCTCCAGCTGGAGCAGAGGGGGAGGAGAAGCTCCCCTCTTTGGATTTTCAGGCAGCTCAATCTTCAGTTCAATCTTGCAGAGACAGAATTTGTGGCATCTGTGTAATGGAAACACAGACAGAAGTCAGAAGCGTGCACCCAGGCAGGTTATGTCTGATAACGTGAGCTCCATGTGACCAGTTTTCCAGCACAGGGTCAGCAGGCCCGCAGAAGCCAACTGCGGGACGGAGAGGCAGAAGTGGGGCTGGCATTACTGAGGGATTTTTGTCTCTTTTTTTTCACTTCTCACGTGGCAGCTCCTCTTGTATTGGTGGCAGGACCTAAAAATCTCGTTTAGAATTTCTTCTAAGCTTTCTAGCTTGGAAAGTCTTTGCAAACTTTTGGAAGGACTTTTGGGGGCCTGGCATAATCTTGAAGTACCTGCACGGGTCTCTTTTCTTGCCATGATTCAAAACAGAAAGAGACTCTTGCCTGCCATGATGATTTAGGTTCAGGTGCCCACTACATAAAGAAGCCCAAATTGAACTAAGTTTCAGATCATCAACAAGGGGTCCTGAGATGAGCGGACATGATAGCAGAAGTTCTCTGCTTGAAACCTTAACAGTCATTGCAGAGTGTCTGTTCTGTGTGCTGTGCCAGGATGGAAGGAGCAGTGCATAGGACAAATAACACAAGACTTCTGTCCTCTGGGAGCTTATCATCTTATTATCGGTGTCACAACCAGTTATGGAGCTGTATAGGACAGTGCACGACTAGGATTAGAGAGTTAACACCAGTGGAGGTCAGAGAAGAAAATATTTGTGGTGGCAGGACAGGTCAAGAAAGGCTGATGAGAGCAGGGGCACCTCAATTCTCAGCTACTGTTAAGTGTAGACTGTAATGGGCATCTGGTATTTTTGACTGTTGATGATTACTTCTCCCCATTCACTTCTGGCAACAACATTCTTTTTACTGTGGGAAAAATACATTCCACATGATTGGTTCAACTTGGCTGCCCCACCCAAGGACTGGGCACGTGACTGAACTCTCACCGGGCTCACCACCATGGCTGTATTGATTGGTTCAAGGACGGACACCTGACTCAATCTGGCCAATCATAATCCTCCTGAGACTTTCTTGACAGAGCTGTAGGGAAGGCTTGCTCTTTTCCTCTGGGCTTGCCAGGCTGGAAATGTGTGAGTGAGGGCCCGCTAGCAGCTCTCCTGGCACCGTGTGAAGAGAGCCGTTTAAGCTGAACGGAGATAAGCAGAGGTAAGAAATGGCAAGAGAAACAGACACCCTTTGGTGACATCATTTGAACTTCCATATCTAGCTGTGTCTGAAGCCAGTTATGTGGGATGGTCATTTCTTTTATCTCTGCTAGCTTGAGTCAGGTTCTATAAGCTATAACTGGAAGAATCTGACTAATACGGGATGGCTGGGGTGTGATGATAGAAACGTTTCAAGGAAGCAGGGTGTTGGTTTCTGTGGTAGTGCTGGTGGCTCATAAACAATATAACTTCACCCAAAACAAAACAGTAATGACAGAATCTGTCACCCTGGCTAACTCTTTTCTCTTGAAGACCAGCTCGGTGAGAATGTATATAATCGAAGCAAGATGAAAAGTTTATTAGTACTGAGCCCAATGCTTCCATTTTTGGAAATATATTTGTCAGGTTGAATCCCTCCTCAGGCCTTCTCCACCTTCCCCAGAACCCTCATTGTCGCCATATATTCTACCTAGAACACACTTTGAAACATGATACTTTGACCAGAACATTCAATTCAGTAAATATGATTGGACTCTGTGAGTTAGGTACTGTGCAAGGTCTGGGGGATACATTGATGGATAAGAAAGACATGGTCTCTGCCCTCACAGAACCTATGAACTCAATAAAATAGCATAAACTGGCATTATTTAATGAGAAAAGTTTTCCTGTGGCCTTACATTTATTAACCACTCAGTGTCCAGGATCTCTCTCAAGACTTTGTTTATCCACTGGGCCTCAGGACATACTTGTCTTAAATATTGGTGATCCCTAACTCCTTCTTAGGGTTTGTCTGCTAGGCTAGCCATGCTTGGTGTCATAAGCCATTGGCCTTGATTAATTTAAGTGTTAAACTCCTAAAGGTTGGGCCATTTCTATTGACTTGCTTTGCACAATCCTGACTAAAGTGTTGTTCTCCAATTAAAAGAAAAAATTCTTAAAGAAAGGAAGAAAATAATAATAAATATTCTGTCAGTTCCAGCTGAATTGAATATAATATCCTGTGTTCCCCCTACAACATTCTCCCCACTTTCTGTCTTGGCCTAGAATGTCAAAATTGTACCATTGGGTGTGTGTCCTTTTATGCTTTTAAGTAATGATACACTCATGGAAGCAGAATAGGTTAGCTCAGGGGCCATAAGTAGTGGAGACTTTAGATGCTGTTATGCTTCTCCTCTCATTTGTAAGAGTGGTGGAGTCAGACTATGATCCAAACCCTGACTCTGTCACTTAGTGGCTGTATGTCCTAGGTTTAGTTGCTTAATCACTCTGAACTTCAGATTCCTCAATAAGAATTAAATAATACATGAAAAATGCTTAGCAAAATGCTGGCATGTAAAAAAAAATCTGTAAAGGATGCTAAAATTATGTGACTGTATGATGAAAAACAGAATATTTACCATCTCTAAGTGTCTCCCCAAGATACATATAAGATACAAAGGGGAAAATAGTAATTTTACACTGGAGAAGCCTGACAAATACCACCTTTATCACGTGCTCAAAGTTTTCAACATAATAAATAATGGTGTTTATTATCTAATAATAGTGGGACAAATCTAAACCATGTGTCTCATGACATGATGTACTGAGAAGGGCAAAACAGCATTTGTGATACTCTTGTCTGAGATTAATCTTGAGGAAGCATCAGACAAACCCAAACTGGGGGATATTGTTTTTTAACACCTTTATTAGAGTATAATTGCTTTACAATGGTGTGTCAGTTTCTGCTTTACAACAAAGTGAATCAGTTATACATATGTCCCCATACCTCTTCCCTCTTGCACTGACCTGTACGCTCCAAAAATATCAAGGTATTTCATGATTTAGGTAATTGTATGATGGTTATGTAAAATGTTAATAGTTGAGGAATCTGGGTGAGGGGTGTCTGAACTCTTTGTGCCAATTTTATAACATTTTGAAGTCTGAAATTATTTCAAAATGAAAAAAATTGCAAGTAGTAGGCATTCAGTAAATCATGTTGTGACCAAGGGAATCTTCCTGAATCTGGGCCAGCCATTTAGTTGAGGTTGGCAGTTTTGAATACTGTGTTTATGAGTTCCTCTGCTGAAAGGTCTGGTAGCTCTGTGAGGATGTCATACATTTGCAAGGATGTTCCTGGGCTGGTCTCTGTATGGTCCTCTCCCTAGGGTATGTCCTTCATCTCCATAGCTCCTTTGAGGAAGAAGTCTGAGACAAGTAGGAAGTTACTCTCCGACAGTTTTTAGAAATGAGGCTTCTCCTTTTAGGTCAGTGAGATTGTCCAGTTGACAGAAATTCACCCAGAGCTCTCTCTGTGGCTCAGCCATTAATTTTGTCCTGGAATCTACCATCATCCTTTCACTTGCTGGACCTTGTCTCTCGATCACTGGGAACAGGAGGAATAATGATGCACTTATAAAAACTAAAAATAGAACTACCGTATGATCCAGCAATCTCACTCCTGGGCATATATCTGGAGAAAACCATAATTCAAAAAGATACATGCACCTCAATATTCATTGCAGCACTGTTTAGAATAGCCAAGACATGGAAGCAACCTAAGTGGCCATTGACAGATGAATGGATAAAGAAGATGTGGTACCTATATACAATGGAATATTACTCAGCCATAAAAAAGAATGAAATAATGCCATTTGCAGCAACATGGATGGACCTAGAGATTATCATACTAAGTGGAGTAAGTCAGACAGAGAAAGACAAATATCATATGATATCACTTATGTGTGGAATCTAAAAATATGATATAAATGAACTTATTTACAAAACAGAAACAGACTCACAGACTTAAGAAAACAAACTTACGGTTACCAAAGGGGAAAGGTTGTGGGGAGGGATAAATTAGGAGTTTGAGATTAACATATACACAACTACTGTATATAAAACAGATAATCAACAAAGACCTATTGTATAGCACAGGGAACTCTACTCAGTATTCTGTAATAACCTAAATGGGAAAAGAATCTGAAAAGAATAGATATATGTATGTGTATAACTGAATCACTTTGCTCTACACCTGAAACTAACACATTGTAAATCAACTCTACTCCAAAATAAAATTTTAAAAAAATACAGAAAACAATCAAAAAGTGTTGTGTCCAAATCTGACATCCACATTATCAATATAGTATGTGCAGTAGAAGAAACATGAGGATGTAGAGTTTTAGATAGAGACTCGGTTCCAGAAAACCAAACCAGAGAGAATATGATCTATAACATGCATAAGAGGGCTTCCCTGGTGGCGCAGTGGTTGCGAGTCCGCCTGCCGGTGCAGGGGATGCGGGTTCGTGCCCCGGTCCGGGAAGATCCCACATGCCGCGGAGCGGCTGGGCCCGTGAGCCATGGCCGCTGAGCCTGCGCGTCCGGAGCCTGTGCTCCGCAACGGGAGAGGCCACAGCAGTGAGAGGCCCGCGTACCGCAAAAAACGAAACATGCATAAGATCTTGGAAAGTAAACATGTTCTTCACCACCCTTGTCAGAAAGACTGCCTGCATGTCAAACTGTAAAAGGACCAGTTCTCAGAAAGTAGGAGAAAAAAATGATTTCACAAAGTAAACAAAACAAAGATGAGTCTTGTTATCAAGTAATAAGTCCGACAGTGATGAGGTTCAAGAAGGGTTTGAATTAACTCGCAGGTGACAGATATAAAAGACAAGTAAGTGAAGCTATGAAGAGTAGAGTTGCCAGCAAGGAGGCTGGGCATTTCCTAAGCATCTTTGATGTCCTTGTTAGAATTGCATCCAAAACTCTGCAATTTTCGTGTTCTTAATTTTGCTCATTTACTCCTAGCCCCTTGAGCATGGACTGCTCTGTAAGAGTGAATCAGTGGTGATGTTCTCGCAAGGCATGTTGTGAGGTTAACAAATGCAGTTTGTAATGTGCACTGCAGATATGACGTGCCATAAAAACGCTAATGAACGGTAATGCCTGTCCACTCGCTAGCAGCCGGTGCAACAGGCCGAGGAAAACAGAAAGGAGAGACTGCCTTTTGAACACACAAAGTGCTGTCCTATTCATCTGGCCTCATGCATGCCACCATGGGAGGCTCCTGCTTAGCCCTCATTATTCACCCAAACAACTTCCTTTCCTTCTCTGTCCGGGTCTGCAAGCTGCGTTCTGAGCAAAGAAAGATTCCCTGAAACCTTTTGGCGCCATCAACAACAACAGCAGCAACAAAAGTTTGGCTTGAAAAATATATTCAAGGAATGAAAAAATGCAATGGAAATCTATGATTATGGATGTTTGAGAGGGACAGAGGAAAAAAAAGACCTGGGCTTTGTTTTGCATTTTGGTAAGAAATGATATATAGCTACATAGTAAAAACAGTTTTATTAAAAAGATCCTCTAGCCCTGAATTCCAAATACGAATTGTACCCTCTTATCATCCAGTCACTTTAGAATGAAAGTTAAAAATGCTGATACTGTGGAACTAGCCCTTGGTATTATATCTCATAGCTGATATATTTGTCTAATACTTTGCTTTTTGAAGGCCCATTACTCAGGCCCAGTGCGCAGGGCTGTTCATTTTAATCCTTTCTGGTTAGTGAAAGCAGGAATGCTAGGAAGAGCTTATAGATAAGATTTCATTCCCTGCTTTTGTATGTAGGTAGGTGGTGGGGTATAAACCAGATAGTGAAACAAATGGAGCTCTCATCATCCTGAGAAAAGGGTTTTGACCTCAGACTTGTGGGCTTTTGTTTAGGGGAACCTTACTGAAAAGTAGGGTTCTCTGTTGGTCAGAAGGAATCCTTTCTCTTGCAGAGTGGGAAATTTTAACAGCCCAACAAGGGTTCAGGTAATATATATAACTGAGAGTTCAGGGACTTTGATCCCTTTAGTTTAGCAATAGAGCAGATGTAGGATTTTATCATGTTTATTCTGTCCTCTTAAAAGGCTCCTCTTTTTCTGTTCAAGCAATATTTTGAGGACCAGTCAGAAGGCTTGGGCCTCCTGTGCTGTCCTGTGCTGTGAAACACAGGGCAGTTATGGGGTTTTTACTCAATGGTTCCTTCTGGGCTCCATGAATAGCTCAAAAGGAGGGTGGCTAAGTGATCTACATTAAGCTGTTTAACAGGGCTAATACTTGTTTGGTTTACACGAAGCCGTCCAGCAATTATACTGATGCTTGACAATGTTATCATCGTTATTTATTTTGCTATAAGCTAGATTTATAGCATTTGTAATACTAAACATAAGAAACATTAATAGCTTTACTAATTATATCACTACTTTACAGATATAAATAGCGATAAAAATGCCAAGTAAAGTGAACTAGTAAAACATTTTTAAGAGAATTTTAAAATCGGTTGCTGATTGACAATGTCTTTGGTGAGCCTTGGGGTGTGAATGGAGAAGAGAGCCTTCTTTGTAGATTTAAGTCTGGCTTTCCTGCCTGCTCATAATGAACAGAAAGTAATTCTGCCTGAACCTGACCGTAATCAACTGAACCATGTATTTAAGGTGGTGTCAGCAAAATAAATTTTGTTTTGGATCAGAGCAAAGTGAAAATCCAAGTGTGGAGAAGGAGAGAGAGAGGAAGGGGGAGAGAGAAAGAGAGAGATGATCGTACATGATGTGCGGGATTAAAGAGAACAGAGTGGCTAACATCGTGCATCTCCCCGTCCTAGTATTGATCTTGCCCTGTGTTCTCCAGAAAACACCATCTTATAAATGAGGGTATTGAGTGAAGAGAAAGAGTTAAATCCACTGCCTTTGCCACAATTGCTAATGGAAATCCATGGGCAGTTTAAGTGCTGGACAAATAAAAAACCAAACTGGGAATGGAGGACATTGTGGATAAGGATGGGTAGGCAGCGTGTTTGGTCTGTGAGCTGAAGGAGTGGGCAACAACTTCAACGGGTTGCAAATTTTAGAATCCCTGAGGTCCTGACTGTTGACCTACGTAGCAATTCAGCTCCAAGAATGCCTACTCAGCTTAGAACAGGGGCCTCCTGATTTTGTAAATAAAGTTTTTCTGGAACATAGCCACACCATTCATTTAAGTATAGTCTGTGGCTGCTTTTGTGTTACTACATGGAGTTGCGTGGTTGCAACAGAGGCCTTATGGCCCACAAAGCTGAAAATATTTATTATCTGACCATTTATTTAAAAAAGAGATTGCTCTAAAGTGTCCATTTTTCTAATTATTTTTCACTGGGATTCAATATATGTGCCTGTTTCAAAATTTTTCACTGCCTACCCCAGGGCTATCTGAACATCAGAAGACTGAGATGGGGGTGGGAGGAGGGTGTGAAAAAGGAGGGCCTTCTGTTTGTGCAAAGCAAGAAGTGTGACCTTTCAAGGAAGGGCCTTAGGTTGCATTAGATAATTCTGATTTTCAATGTCTAATCTTAAAGCTATAACTCAGAGATAAAAGAGTGTGAGTATTTTTATTTGTGGTTTGTGGTAGGTCTTATTACATTTCTGTTTTCTTAGAGCTAGCCAAGAGGTTCATAGTAGAGAATAACTCACCTAAGCCAACTTGAATGAATTCTCCACCACCACCTCCCCGAAGAAAATTCCTAACATGGAAATTCATTCCAGCAGGAGAGGTCTCTATTTTTGAAATGTTTTGACCTGATTTAGAGGCTAGATATAAATAAAAAGGAGGGAGCTGTGTACTCACTAAACTTACGATAAAATTTTTGAGCGCTCACACGTACTGGATGCAATCTAACAGTATTTGCAAAGAGGACATTGTATTTCTGTTGCTTTCATTTTCCTGTTTACAGTTCTTGGGTTTTCCATCACATCTGATCTCATTGTTACCTCTGTAGAATTCTATACTCTGTAAAGTCTAGCTGAAATTTTACCACTTCCATGACTATTTCTCAACCAACTCAGCTGAGGATAGTGGAAAACTCACCGGCTTTGTAATCCTATGGTTACACCTGAGTTCACATCCTGGCTTATCCATGGCTGGGGGGCCATGAACAATTTACTCATCTCCTCTGAGTTTCCAGTTCCTCATTTGTAAACGGATAACAAACTGAAGTCTCAGAGTTCTTATGAAGATTAAATGGGATGATGCATGTAAAGGGCTTGGCGGACAATAGGATTTTAATGAATGCTGTTCAAATAAGTATTACTTTTTTAGGTGTAAGACTTCTGTTTTAAATGACAGCTATTGCCTGCACCAATTAAGTGACACTTTCTGTATACTGTCCTACATTTTTAGTTTATCTTTTCATTTACCTACCTAATTAAATTTAAATTTTGTTTCTCTACCTAATTACATTCTGGGCTTTTAAGAGTATGCATCCTATTTGTGTATTTGTTCAAGTGTATCGCAAATAATAGGTACTTAATAAGTATCTGGATTGATTCTGGGTCTTTGATATGTTGGGTAAATGTAGAGGGAAACCCAAGCAGAGACCATGTGTGTTTTGCAAGATCACTATATTGTCCGAGAGACTGCGCTGGGTGCAGATGAGGGAGTGGAGAGCTAATCTTGCCAAGGTGTGATGAAATAGCCAGGTGTCTACATTTGCAAAGTGGGAGAGATGTATTGAGTAGAGACAGTTTTGAAATGTATGGTCCTACTGACGAGGGCCTGTATCTCTGGTCTTTTCTCTGTCCACAGCCCCATGAAAATACTGCTTTCCCACACAACACTGAGATTAGACTATCAGTGAAGATAGCTTACTTAACAAATTAATTATTCCTTCAGTGGGGAAGATAGCACTAAAATTAATTTTAAAAATCTATCATCTTTAGATTCCCATTCTCATCTGAGAATGTATCAATATTGCAGTAAACATCTTTTGAGATATAATTTACATATAATAAAATTCACTTTTTTTAGGTATATAATTCAATGATTTTTGACAAACTGATGCAATGTATAACCTTCACTACAATTAAGATAGAGACTATTTCCATACTGTTCCAGATTTTCTCTTTGTAGCCAATTTCTCTCTTCCCATCCGTGTCTCTGGAAGTCTCTGATATTATTATTGACCCTATAATTTTGCCCTTTTGAGAATGAATCACACAGTATGTGTCACTTTGAGTCTGACCCCTTTCACCTGGCAAAATACTTTTGAATTTCCTCTATATTATTTCCTGTAGTAGCAATCATTCATTTTTGTTGTTGGGAATTTCATCATGTGCCTAGTGATTTATTTATCCAGTCACCATTTAATAGACATTTGGGTAGTTTCCAGCTTTTAATAAATATAAATGAAAGTGCTCTAAATATGTGTGCATAGGTTTATGTGCGTTCACATATGAAGACATGGGTGTGGAATTCTCCTGGGTGAGGGATCGCTGGGTCGTAATGTAAGTGTATGTTTAATTTCTAAGAAACTGTCAGTTATATTCCAGACTGGTCTTACCACTTTGCATTCCTACCAGCAATATATGAAAGTTCCAGGGGCTCCACATCTTTGTTAGCATTTTGAATTGTCAATTTTGTTAAAAAGTTGAGCAATTATAGTAGGTTGTAGCAGTTATCTCATAGTTTTAATGTGCATTTCCCTAATAGCTAATGACGTTGAGCAACTTTTCATGTGTTTCATTTCTATCCGTATATCTTCTTTGAAGTGTCTTTTCAAACGTTTTGCCTTTTTTGTTTTTTTGGAAGGAGAGTGTTGTTTGTACCTGCAATAGGCATTTTTAATTGTACCATATTTTTGTTGGTCAAAACACACTATTTCATAACATGAAACCACAGTGAATGAGTCAACCTCCCATCCCCTTGGAATATTCCTTTCAGTACTTCATATACGTAAACTTTATTCAAAGCAAGTTACCTAAATGTCCAGAGTGAGTAAATTACCACTAAGATTTTCTTTTAGCTTCCTGGTGAGATGCCCTACATGACCTAGCCCTTCATCTATTGTCTCAGCTCATCTCCCTCTTCAACTCCATGCTTACGCCTTCTCATCCTTGTGCCCTTCTTGCAGATGAGGGCATATGCCAAATATACTCTTGCCTCAGGGCTCACTGACCTAGGGCTCATTTTACCTGGTGAACTCTTTCCCCACAAAGTTGCATGGCTTTTGCAGGGCTCTCTCCTTCACTTCCTTCAGGTCTCTAAACAAATGTCACCTTATTGGCTAGGCCTTCCCTGACCAGCCTAAGTAAAATACATCTACTTCCTCCACATCATCCACCTTGTATTGCTTTGCAGCATTTATCACTACCTCGTATGCTATATTTTATTCACTTATTTGTTTACTGTCTATCTCCTCCGACTGAAATGTAAGTTCCATGAAAGTAGAAACATGACCTGTTTTGTCTCTCTGCTAGATTCGACAGCCTGGAAAACTACCAAGTATATAGCAGACATTCAGTAAATTGTGGGTGGAATGGATAAATCTTAAGGAGAAAGGTGAGAAAAATGCTAATTAGCTTGAGCTTTTAGACAAGCCTGCACATCCTTCCAGATCTGGTCTGCTCCCAGTACTTAAACGTTTATTAAGCTATCTCACATTTGGCCCAGGTGAGCTCCTAAACGGAGCTTCCTTGGCCTAAACCTGTGTAGTAACATTTCCAAATAGAGGCAACGGTCCTTTTCAAAGCAGCCCCAAGATGGCAGCAAACAGAGGTGGCAGTGGTTGCCTTTGTTTGAGGCTCACTGCCTGATTTCTTTTGCCTCTGGCTGGTTTATTGCTACCAAAAAGTAAAAGCAGGCTCCAAGAATCTGAGGGTTCCCTCTCGGGTACGCTTTGTGAATGGGTTCAGACTCTTTCTGGGACTGCTCCAGGCCTGTATTTTCTTGCCCTTGCTTTCTCCTGTTGCACACACATTTAACTGCTTGCTTTTCCCTAGGGTTCCTCCGAGTAGACTGGAGAAGCCACGAGGAAGGGTGGTTTTCCATCACGCAGTGGGTGGACTGTCCTTGAGTTACAGGTCTCCAGCGTTAGGACCTTTAAGAAATGCCTCTTCTTTTGGGGGATTTAGATCACAGTGGAGTCAAGGGTACCTTCTCCATACTTCTCCGTGCTTCTCGGTGTTCCTGCCCATAAATTGTTTTCCATCCCTGGTTCAAATCTAGAGACCTTCCTGAATGTGGACATGGCAGAACCCACTCTGGATTGGGACTAATTGGGGAGAGTAGAAAAATTCCTGGGAAAAATAATCAGCTATAACCAACCCATCAAATGAACAAAAACATCCACAAAACTGCTTTTGAAATGCAGAATATTTTATAATTACCAAAAAATAGGGAAATAATTGTTTCTAGAAATGTAATGTTTCTCTTTTTTATTTGATATAGATATTCAGATTTTCCAATACATTTTCAGCTCAAAAATGATTGGAAGAAAATGACAATCTAACCTCCATTAATAAAACACAAAACAGTATTTGGGCCTTTTTATTGTCAAGGCTTCACAAATAGGAGAGGGTGTTCTGTAGCCTTGCAGATTCTGGTTTCCAGAAATCTTTTAAGCTGAGCATGTTTCAGAACTGATCTTTGCCTCCTCAGTGATCTTAAGCAAAATTATGAAAATCTTCCCAAATCCTGATTTTATAACACAAGAAATACTGACAGTGACGCTTCAGGAGGTTAATGATGGTCTAATTATCTTGCACCAATAAGGAAAAAGAGTCAGCCTTTTGGCAAGATTGTGTCAGAACTAGTCAGATAATATAGATATTTCTACCTCCACACATTTTCTAAAGGGGGATGTTGGCGCTTTAATTAAATGTTATATGAATACATTTCAGATAGATCCAAACACAGGGCAAACTGTGTTTCAGAACTGCTGTTCCTACATTTAAAATATATTTGAAATGTAATTTAAGAAAAGATAATGGGAAAGAAAAACTAAAATAACTCGAAACAAGCAGAATATAGTAGCTCATCATTACACTAATATATCAAACAATGTGATCTTAGCTTAATTATCCCCTTTGAGAGTTGAGAAAACTAAGCACAACCTTCAATTTACAGCTGTTTGGTGCCGGGAACCTGAATTATTATTGAAGGAGAAGCGGGGAAAAAGTTTATTTATTGTGACCTCCACTCAGTTTTTATTCATCGTGGAAAATCTGTATATTCACAAATGAGGGCTATTCATCCTTAGACCACAGCATTCTTCAGCTGTCCAGGCCTACATCAACTGCACATCTCCAGCTTTTGTGTTCATCTCGAAGGCTCTTCATCCAGATTGTTCATCATCCTGATGGTCGAGCTTTATCTTGCTTTTGTGCAGCTGCATTCCGCTTATCCAAAGTGCTGAGGGAGACAGGGAGAGGGAGAGAGAAAAGAGCGAGCGAGAGAGCAGGAGAGAGTGAGTAGGAGAGAGTGGGAGAATAGAAAGGAGAAAAAGCAATGGCCAGTGCACATATGAGGATAATTTGTAGTTTCTCAATAATAATATAAAAAAAAGGAGGACAGGCTAATTACTGGCTTAACTAGGGCAGCCTGTGGATCTTCATGTCAAAAGGACTGCCGTAATTATTTGCCATCAAAGCACATTCATATTGTGGCACAAAAGAAGGGCCTTTTGCAAATGGATCTTGCTAATAAACAGGGCTGAGAGGAGCATTATGTGTCTCCCTGGTTGCAGGCACATTAACACAGTGACATGGAGCATAACTCGGGGCCTGAGGAACAAAACACCAGAATGATAATTATCCCCTCCCCTCCCCAGCCTCCCTTGCCTTTCCCTTTGTGTTGGACAAGGAAACAGAACATGACCTATTGGAGGGCCCAAGGCAGGCTATTAGTGACCCCTGAGCCCTGACAAGGTGCCTCTGTTCTTTTAAAAGCCTGCCTCTTGATGTCAAGAGGGTCACGTGGACTGGCCAGCTCAGCTCAAAATGGTCCAGCACACGCTTCACCCTTAAAGACACCTGGAAGGTCATGACCAATTTACCGCAGAGGAAGACAGCAGAGACAAGGCTCTGTTGAATCATGGTACTGAAGTTTCCCTCTTCTTCTTTGTCCACACTTGCTCATGTATTTAAGCCCTCAAAACTCAATTCAGGGGGAAAAGTTCACTTTTTCTGTTAGTACACGAAGAGAGTCTTAGTGGGGAGAAAGGCTGGAGGCAAATTCAGCCCCGTGGATTAACCGTTTTCTGGCAGATGTAAACACACTGATTTCCCGCAGGCTGGGGTCACTGGGGGAGCAGGGGCCTGCCTTTTTCGCTTCTCGTTAGGCAGGTGGTGAGAGACTCATCAGCAATGGAGAGTCACCTGTGAGCCAGGCTTGCCGGACACCGACAATCACTGGAGCTGCAAATCATCTCTAAAGGCTCCAGGCTTGTTCTCCACGCTTGTTTCACACAGAGCAGTTGATATTAAGAAAAAGGGCCAGGAAGCAGCTTGGAAAATGTACCTGAGACCATTAAGATTCCCTTTCCTTCCTCTTCCCTTTCCCTCTTGTGACTTTTCTGTGAGCGAGGGCTCTTCCGAAACAGAGGGGGCATCCCAGAACCCAGCCCACGGGGGAAGGTATTCTATTTTACACACGCTAGAAGCAAACTGGATCCCTGTTAAGTCTTATTTTACCAGCAGAGAAATTAAGGGCAGCAATTTGCATTGCAAAACGATTCTTGCTTCACAAATGTGGGCTTTCCTGAGTACTTAAATATTTAATTATTTGAAAGGTTGCAGGTTGATGAACTTCAAGTTAAAATGGTATGAGCGGGCTTCCCTGGTGGCGCAGTGGTTGAGAGTCCTCCTGCCGATGCGGGGGACACGGGTTCGTGCCCCGGTCTGGGAGGATCCCACGTGCCGCGGAGCGGCTGGGCCCGTGAGCCATGGCCGCTGAGCCTGCGCGTCCGGAGCCTGTGCTCCGCAACGGGAGAGGCCACAGCAGTGAGAGGCCCGCGTACCGCAAAAAAAAAAAAAAAGTTATGAGCCATTTCTAATGGAGGCTCTACTAGGAATGACTTAGAAACAATGAAAGATGTGTATCTGTGGGAAAATAGGATTAAGGGTTTTTGGGATTTCATTTAACTGTTCAAAAGTGTGCCCTCTATCTGAAGCAGATGTTTAGGGAAGTAACACATTCTTATCAATAGATTGTAAATCTCCCAATAACCAATCAATCAATTTCTGTCTCTTCTTGCCTCCCCCCTCTCTCCCTCTCTCTTTTCCTTCTTTCCACCCTTCTGCTTCTTTCCCCCTGCTCCCCTCTCTCTCTTTCTCTCCAGATAATCTTGGCATAAAGGGAATGGGGTAGTGACATACTAATTATAGACCTAAACTTTCCAAACTGTTAAGAGTGGTAAAGCAAAAAAAAAAAAAAAAAAAAAAAATTGAAACCACACTATTCCTTATTTTATTTCTAACCTGGACTCTTTCTCTGGAAACTTAAACTCTTATATGCAACTGCTGACAAGACCTCTTGCATATCTAGTAGACATCTCTTACTCAGCATATCCAGAATGGAACTCTTGATCTCACATTCCCCCCCACAACGCCCCCCAAAATCACTCTACTCACAGTTTTCCTAATATCAGTAGATGGAAGTACAACCTTCCAAGGCTTAAGTCAGAAACCTGGTAATCATTCTTGTCTCCTTTCTGTCTCTTTCTACATCCAGTCTGTCAGAAAACGCTGTTGGCTCTATGCACAAAATGCGTTAACAACTTGGTCACCTCCACTGATACCTTGGCCTGAGCCACTATCACCTCTTGCCTCTACTATTTCAGTAGACCCTAACAGGTCTCCTTCGCCCTTTCCTACACTCCTAACTTGGCAGCCAGAGTGGTTCTCCTAAACATGTCAAAAGTTTGTGAAAAATGCCCGTAAGGCTCTGACTTTATCTCCTACTTTTCCTTCCCTTGATCATTCTGCTCCAACCCACAGTGCCCTCTGATTTCTCCATGATCACATAGCAAGAGTGTACCCACCTGAGCTCACTTAACTCCCTGACCTCCATGTCAGTTTTCAGAAGTTACTTTCTCAGTGAAGTCTACCCTAAGCACCCTGTTTAAGCCTGCGACTGCCCACTACCCGCCTGGATCCCTCATGCCCCTGACGCATTTTTTTCAATCAAACTTGAACATACCATGTAATTTATGTTTTATTTATTTAGTTATTCTTTTTGCTGTTAATTTTTGTCTCATGAGCTTTAAGAGGGTAGAGACCTGTGGTTTGTTTTTTTGCACTGATGTATCCCTGAGTACCTACAATATTGTCTGGAATATTAAATGCTCAATAAATATTTGTGTCATGAATATTGAATAAATGAATTGTAAAGTTTAAGAAAATGGAGACCTAGAGTAATGATGAAAGGAAAACAAACAAAAAAAACACCAGAAATGTTCAGAAGAAAGAGCAGATCTTGCCATGATAAAACAGATCTAGAATGAGAATGCAGGTCACTAAATTACTCCCTAGTTTTTATAGTTTTCAACTCCAGCTCCCTTTCTCCTTCCCAGAGGTCGGGAGGTGGGGCTGGACGTTCCAACCCTCTAATCACTGGGTCTCTGTGGACCAGCCCCATCCTGAGGCCATCCAGGCGCCTCACCCTAAGTCACCTCATCAGCATAAACTCAGATGTGCTCAAAAGAGCACCTTAGGAGTAACCAGAGACTCCCCTATTGTTCCCGACCCTCCCAAGTCATCCCCAACAAGGGTCCTTCTGCCTTACATCGTCGGAGCCAATAGAACAAGACCGAACTCAGTTCAGAAGCAAAAGAGAGCTTTATTCTTTGATCAGAGAATGAATAGAGAGGTGGGAGCACACTCTCTTCCTCCCAGAAGCCGTAGGCAGGTGGTACTGCTTTACAGGGATCTCGGGAGTGGGGGAGGGGGCATTTCTTCCAGGGCCGGCACAGGTGTGCTCACTATCACAGTGCCGGGTGCAGCAGCTCTGCACACGGCCCACTGCCGCCATCTTGAATTGAGGTATAAAGCACAGCATTTCTGCGCGCAGCCCACGGAGGTGAGGTATCAGCACGGCCGTTTTTGCACCAGGAGCTCTGGTCTCAAGTGCCGGGTACAAGGCCTCTGCATGCAGCCCCCTGTGAGCAAGTGGAACTAGACAGAGCACAAAGGAAAAAAAGGTTAGACTTTATTTTATTATCCAGATTCTATTTTTATTTCCTGGGAATTGTTAATGGGCTTTGCCAGTGACACTATCACTCAGGAAAGGGGTTTAGGAGTTTTGTGCCAGGAATGGGGGGACAGAGACCAAATACATTTCTTATTATACCCCAGTTGCTGTGTAACTGTGGGCTCCGTCAGCAACCTGGAGGACATTAGCAAGTTCGTGAATCAGCTTACACTGCTATTGTGAAGGAGAACCATTTGTTAGCTTAAGTAAAATCTGGATTAATTACAGCTGTCTGTTTGTGAAAATATTGACTAAGGAGGCCTTTAGTATACGTTTAAGAAAGGTGAAAATCTCAGAGACTCGTGAAATTCAAGCTCCTTTTTTGTTCATCAGTAGTAGTTGGGGGAGTAATAAAAACAGATGCTTTGGTTTAACTGAATGATGATATAGGGAAAAATAATTAGGGTTTCAAATGAATGATTTTGCAAAATGTAAATGTTGGTTTGTTTTCTCTGAGTTGTCTCTGAACAAATGGGCTGTGTGGTTGGGTGGACAAGCAAGACTAACAAATGCGACCAAGGGTGACTCTCCTGTGAAGTTGTTCTTTCATTTTTTCCCCCTTTTGTGTGGCTTTGGAAGAAACAGTCCTGGAAAACCTTGTGAGAACAGCTTGAGGGGAGATCTAAAAACCTTTCCTCTCTGTGCGTTAACATATTAGGGAATGGGGATTGATGGCACGTTGTGACACGTGCTTAATGCTGACCCTGACTTTCCTGAAGTTTGACTTTGTGTTTGGTTCCCTGTTCATGTTTTCAGCTTCTGAATATGTTACTGTCCAAAGTCATTTACTTAGGTTTAAAATCATGTATGTGATGTCAGTTATTTACTTAAGAAACATGCTTTGATTCAAGTGTTTATTGATACTAGCACATGCAGAAGAATCTTTGTTGAAGAAATAGTACTATCATCTTTCTTTGAAGATTTGAATGTAGAACTAATCGGGGCCCCCAGTGTGGGCCTGAGCATCTTGAGCTGGGCTGAACAATCTTCCTAGGCTGTGTTTTCAGGGACCCTCCCACAAACAAAGGGGGACTTCTTTTCCACTTCTATAGCTCTCTTATAGCCAAGTGGAATCTGTCACATAATTGTTTCCATAAGGAGAGGCCTCATTTTGTGTCTGAATCCTTTATGCCCTCGTATCCCTGTGCTTGCCTTTCCAGAGAGCAATGTGCAGAAAGTCATTGGCACAGCCCAAAAAACTCCCACAAAAGACAGAAGAAAATAGAATTCCAATGCGTAGTGTGTGGATCAGAAAAGAGGCAAATAGAATAGTTACATTTAGCTGTATTATATAGATCGGGCTACTTATTAACACCATCAAGCAATATGGATGTATTTATTCTTTAATGAAAGCTGACCACCCACAGAATTTGAGAAAGACTAATATTTAGCTCAATATTTTAGGGTAAAGCTTTTTGTTTTTGTTACAGTAGTGGATAAAATCACTTAGTATTTACTCTTTTCTTAGAGGGTAATATGTATGTTTGTGTCCTCTTTACCCATGTTTAAACCTAAATACACACACACACATCACATATATATACACATACACGCATGTGCATATACAGAAAAAGATATGTATACATATGTTTATACAGAATAATATATATGTATACATATATGTATGTTATATGTACATATATGCGTTCATATGTGTAATTTTATTTTTAAATTTTTAACTTTTTAATCATTTTTTCAATTGAAGTATAGTTGAGTTACAATGTTGTACCAATCTATATATTTAAAATATAAAATATTACAGAATTCTCAAGACTTCCAACAAGGCCTGCAGAATGCTTATAATATGTATTGTCTTTTATGCCTGTAGAGTGATATAATACATTTTTCCTTAAAACATTAACGTTTCATATGCTAGTAATATATGTTTACTGTGGAACATTTGGGAGGTATAGGAAAGTACAAAGAAAGAAAGAAAAATCACACAAAAATTCCACAATACCACTATGTAAAGAAAACCACTGTTACTCTGTTTTTATTTTTTTCTAAGCAGGCTACTTTTTTTTTTTTCCCCAAATGAGTGAAGTTATTTATTTATACTCTCCCCCCAGAAGAGAGAAAGAAACTTTTTCTATAATCAAATGCATTTAAGCAGGCTACTTTTTAATTTTCCTCAACCTATTCTCCTCTAAGATGAAGGTGGTATACCTCTGTGTGAAACAAATTGTGGCAAAATTGGTTTATTTATTTTGGTGTTTTAAGACAATGCACATTTTTTGTTGTTCAGCAGGTTTCCTTCTCTGAAGTACATGCCCGTTCTCCACCATCCATCCACCCACCATCCACCCATCCATCTCTCCCATTGGTACTTACAGAATTCAAGGATTTTCTTCAGTTTTGTTTAAGATTTTGCTCCAATAGGTCTTCTTGTCTAACCAGTCTCTTGCAGTATCCTGGGTCTTCCCAAACTCCATTTTGATAGTGCACTAAAATGCTGCTGATATATGTTTCTCTGGTGTTCATTTTTCCCACTGTCTTCTCTCACCTTCAGTCCTTTAGCAGCTCATCTGAATGGTTTGGATTATGATGTTACTGTTCAACCCTTTTAACCTGTTACTCTGAGTTTTTCCTTTCTGAGTACTGTGTGTAGGCCATCCCTCCCATGCCTTCCTGTTAATTCAACTCTATCAAGATCTTTTCATCTTTATACCCATCCTTAATCTCCCTTTTATAATCACTTTCTCCCATCTGACCTGGGCACAGCAGTCAATCATTTCAACTACACTCTATCTCACACCTTCAGTTTGTTATCGACTTTGCCCACACCCCCGCCAAGTCCAGATCAACTCAAATACCCTCCTCCCTTTTCTTGCCAGTGCTGAGGGAAATCTCATGATTTCATTGGTTGATAAAAATTTATGATTTCCAACCTCAGATGAACTTTTAAAGTTGCTGAAAATAACTTTTTAATGGCGAGTTAACTTCTTTCCATTCCTTTCTGATATGGTTGCTCCTCTGTGTCTGCAGTACCACACCTGAGGATACAACCTACTCTGGACAGAAAATATTCGGAAACAAATTCCAGAAAGTTCCAGAGATCAAAACCTGAGTCTTCTTCATGCTGGCAACTGTTTACACAGCACTTACATTGTATTAGGTATTATAAGTAATCAGGAGATGATTTAAAGTCTATGGGAGGATGGGCGTAGATTATGAGTAGATACTCTACCATTTTACGTAAGGGACTCGATCATCCAAGGATTTTGGTGTCCTCAGGGGGTCCTGGAACCAAGCCCTGGAGGATACTGAGGGATGACTATTTTATCACTTCTTTAAACAACCAATTCTGTCCTTAGCCTCCTTTCTATTAGTGGGCAGCCTGCAAGGTCATGGATGACAGTCTTGGTATGGTGGGAAAATGATGGACTCTGGACTTACTAAGTTAGAATTCTGGCTCCACCATTTACCATCTGTGTGACCTTGGCCAGTTGACTTAGTCCTAAGTTTTCATTTCCTTATTTTGAAAACCTTACTTATTTCATATGATTTGTCAAGAAAATTCAATGACATGCTGTGTTCAAAGAGCTCAGAAAACAGTAGATCCTCAGTTGTAGCTCTTACTGTTTTTATTAGGTAACAGTGCTTCCAAATTTCTTTTCCATTTAGTTTCAAGTTTATTTATATCTTTGTCTTTTCTTACTCCTTCCCCACTTGTTTGGAAGAAGATATAGCAACTCCTTTCAAGACTAATTCCTGGAGACTGCAGCCTGCATCATGGACCATTTGTCCAGCTATTCTCGTTCTTTCTTGCATCTTCAATCTGGGTGGCCACACATCTTCCTCATGTGAACATCCAGTCTCTCTCAATTTTTCCTTTTCAAGGATACTTTTTGAAAATAAGTTTATTCGTAGCTCACAAGTGTACTCTTCTCGCTGTCAGTCTCCTGCTCTGTGGAATCTCCTTAACTCTTTACTGAAACTGCTTGCAAAAGTTCCCAGTGTCTCCTGATTGGCAATTTCAGTTGGGGCTGGACCTCAGTTCTTAGCCCAGCTCCAATACTCCATCCTTAGGAAGCACGAGGGGAACATCACCATTACGGTGCTTCCATTAGACTTTATTTCTACTCATACTACAGCATTATCACATTCTATTGTTATGGGGTTCTGTCTGTCTCACTTCATGGATAATGGATGTCTTCAAGAGAGGGACTGGGCTTTATTCCTAAATGCAAACTGAGTGAGAAACACGCACACACACTCCCTTGTTGACTCCAAGGACTGTTGTCTCAGAGAGAAACTTGACTTAAAAAGATTGCCCTTGGGACTTCTGTGGTGGTCCAGTGGTTAGGACTTCAGGCTTCCCATGCAGGGGAGGGTGGGTTCGATCCCATGTGCTGCATGGTGCAGCCAAAAACTAAAACAAAAATTTTTTAAAAAAGATTTGCCCTTATATACACCCTGAGGTTCCTAAATGCTGAGAATGGGCATCCTTTCAAGGTTAGTGGGTGTTACCAAAACATTTCTGACATTGCTATTAGCCAGCCAGTCAGCAAATATTTATTTATTGACAGTGCTAGGGACTGTCATGAGTAATGGGAATTTGGGTCTGAATAAGACCTAAGTTAGACACAGTCTCTACCTTTTGGGGCTGGTTGAAGGTTCAAGGATTTAAATTCTGTATATCTATCCTTCCCCATATGACATATTAAATACTTGAATTTTACAGCTTCACAATTAGAACTCTGTGGAGGAGAGAGTTACACTAGAAATTTCTATAATTTTTCACTTGGGTAGGAAATATATTTCTCTCCAAACTCATCTGAAGCCAGGGATGATTTAGTGAATTCAATTTAAATTTCAATAAGTATTTTTGACTTCCACATAAAAATTACTGCATAATATGGGAATATATATACTTATTATTTAAATACTGGATACCTGGAAACTTAGTCAAGCCCCTGCATTAAGGTTTTGTGCAGATGGCACAGGTCTAGAAAGGAGTCATAAGCACTGGGAAAACATATCCAGATTGGAACGTTTTACTTTTTTAAGGTCCTCTGTTTATAACAAATTATGGAAAAAAAATCTCTACTCTGAAAGGATGAGCTTTAAAAAAAATCTTTAAAAATATATATGTATAAACAGAAGTAGTCTATCATTGCTTCAAATCTCAATATGTGATTTTTCCATTCTGAGGTTTTTATTCTGAGATTCCTGTGTATATACATGAATATATATATTTCATAACTTAGTAGCCTGCTAGCTATTGAACAAGAGATACATTTGAAATATCCTTATCAAGATCATTATGTAACTTCTGAAAAACTGAGTACCTTACTTTGAAAATATTTAAGACGATGTAATACATTATCAGTACAAGATGATACTGCACAGTTTGTGTTGAAACAGGTGTTGTTGCTGGAGTACAAAACATTAATCATTGCTACTAGGTTTTTTAAAAAATATAATCAGAAAGGAAATATGATCCCTCCCAACCAGAGTGCTGGAAGAACTGAAGCCACCTATTATCTTCCAGTTGATAACTTTGAATGAATGTCAGTATTATCAGGTCTCTGTACACTTTAACAAAGCTGTGACCCTTTTATCGTCTTTTCTGTGTTGCCCATACTTTTACTCTCTTTTGTCTTCTTTTTGCTTTTTGGTTCCACTTTTTCAACAGCTTGGGAAAAGCAAAGTTTTATGAAACTTTGGCCATTGAGATCTGGGGATGGTGACTTAAGGGGACTGTCTTTTTCCCTTCTGATTTCGTAACAGCTTGAACAAAGTCTGATGCCTTGTAGTTGTTCAACAGATATTTGTTGTAGGACTGAATGGAGGGGCATGATTGCTTTTAAGTCTGTGTAATCCCCGTGGACTGAATTCATGGTGCTTTCCCATTTGAAGGGCACCTTCTCCATTCTCCTGCTTCTATTCTCAAAAGAGGAATGGCGATCCCATGATTCCATAGAAACCATCTGAGGCTCTCAGAGGTGACCCTTAGGGAAGTTACGGCTGTGATGAACTTTATTTTCAGTCTTTTTAGACCAATTCCCTATCTATCTAGGCCCTCCTTCTTTCCCTGTGCTTTCTGTTCATATACTTCTTTTACTTCTTAAATCTTAAGAAGATTTTGCAGGTAAGTTTGAACTAAACTAAAGGAGTAGCTATCTAACTCAGGTAATTTCAGGTATTGGTCAGCAGATAGGGGAAGAAGGTGATTGCGGCCAACTGGGATTTCCTGCAACCTCTTGAAATCAGTTGAGTTATGCCACTGCACCCTCTACCAACAGATTAGGCAAGTCCTAAAGCTGGGTAGATATTGTTTGATGCTGGACAAGGGAAATTCCACAGGGTCATGGATTGGGATTTTCCTTATTTATTAAAATTTTTTAAAAATGACAATGGCAAGGAATTTTTAAATTACTTGGATAAAAGCTCATTTTCTTTCTGACTCAGAGGCCCTACCTCCACTGCCAAACCCTCACTCAGGCACACACAGGCACATACTTCTTACATACATCTTATAGCAGCATTGTCTTCTGTCTCGCTGTTGAGCCTATCCAGATATTTGGGCAAGGGTCCAGGTTGGGAACGCACCCCCTACCCAAGTACCCACAGTTGATTGAGTCAGGATTCTCAGACCAGGGACTGTGTGTCTCTGATAGCAAATGCCAGCCATCAGGTCTATGGTGCACCTAGAAAAAGCTGGGAAATACACTCTTCACGTAACTGTCTTGTAGAAAATAATTTGCCCCAGACATTTTCATCTTTGAAAGAATGTAGATTTATAGGCTTGATTTCTTAATCAGGGTGAACTTTTGTTAATGTTTCATGGCTAGGATATATATGGTTGTGCCATGGACCCAGTGGTGATATTAGTAATAAAGACAATATTATTAATATCACTACCTCAATATAAAAAGAGTTATAGAGTTAACATTTGTAAGATGAAAAAAAAAGAAAAATCCCAGGTTAATAGTTGCCTTCACTGCCATTAACTCACTCGTTGGTAATATTTTATGCACTCATATAGTTTATGTACCAGGACTAGTATTTGGCAAGAGTAATCAAAGACATACAAAAACAACCAGTTGCTTCTTTTTTTTCTCTTTTTTCCTTTCTTTTTTTTTTTTTTTTTTGTTTCTCTTAGCTTTTCATTTCCCCACCTTCTCCTTATGATGCAATTTTATTATTTCTTTGAAACTCTGAATCGCACTCCGGTGGGGTGCTGTGTCCTTTTAGAGCCAAAGTGCAGTATTTGAACTTTGCTATCACATAACACTTTCTGAGGCTGCTTGTCTGAAATGACTTAATTTGCACTGCAGGACCAGCACTGAACCTGCAAATACTCCAAAAAGCCACAGTGAGCCAGGGCAGCCGACCTATTACTAATTTTTTATTAAAATCCCTGAGGCACCCAACACAGGGCCCCAAAGCAGCTTTAATAATAGACAACATACAGCACATTTTTCTTGTATTGCCATGTAATCAAATCTGAGGCTGCTGTTCACTTTCTTTGTTTTACCTAGAGGACCAGCTTCCAATTTAGTTGTGGCCTACTCTAAACTGATTTTTCATTGTAATTAATGCCTACTTTGGCCTCAGCCACTTACAAAACTTTCCATTAGAGGTTTGCCGCCATCCGCTGAGTATTTTACTAAGTTACCCTCACAGACCTGCTATAGCTGCAATTTTGTTAGTCTTTCTTTTTATTATTATTTTTTTGCAAAGAATTTTTAAAGTGCTTAGCTAAATAGTTAAAAAAAATTTTTTTCTTCCTTCTCCCTGTACTGTACCTATTAAAATATTTCGGCAAAGGTCCAATTTGGGGAAAAATACACACACACACACACACACACAATTCAGCCCCTCTAGTGCCCCCAACAACACCTCAGCCTTTAAATGGTTTTAGAAAGGCTAGTGGACCTCATTTAGATCCAGGGTCTGCTGTGGCTAATTTTCTGTCTGTGTTTTGTGCCGTCCATCTCCTCTGAAATAGTACCTGAGGTTTAAAGTTCCTCAGCAGAGGATGTTAGGAGACCTCTGCAAACATTCAGGAGGCAACCTTCCCACCACAGTAACCTTAAAAAAGATTATGGCACTGGGCCCAGGGTCAGATTGAATAGATGAAAAAGTATATGCCATGCCTTTGCTGCTCCCTGAACCTTTCTCTGTTAACTGGGCTGACATTTTCAATGACTTTTCCTAGAGCCTTGTTTAGACTGTCTTCCTAGAAAATTCTGGATCTGTTTACCACCCATCTTCTCTCACCACCACCCTCCCCCCGTTGGCATTACTAAATCACAAAGAACAACTATCAGAAATTAGAGCCCTCTGGCTCTTTGGGCAGTCCCCTTTCAACCTGAAGATGTAGTTTTTAAAAGGACCCCGTGAATTAGTGAGGGCAACTTCGTGGGGCAATTCCTTTAAAGGCTTTGGCTAAGAATAGTCTGAAAAGAAATTATGAGATGTTTGTGCAGTTTTAACTTTTACATTTTAAATATTAGTAGTTTACCTCATGGGACTGATAAGGAAAAATCTCCTACTTTCTGGTAATGAGCAATGGATTTCCTTGTCTTAGCTGATAGAGGCTACAAAAAGTCTGCTAGCCACTGGATACAGTAATTCCCTTTCTAATCTTTAGTAGTCATTTCTCCTTGGATAACGTTTTGCACTGTTGTCTAATGCTGTCAGCCTGTTAAATAGCATTTACAGACGCTTGTTCACATCTACAATGTGAGTTGAAATTGAAAAGTACACAGTCTTAATGAAACCCTCTATCTATGTTGTGGCTAACTGTCAATAACTGTGTAATGTTTTATGAAGGAGAACACATTTGCAGGTTGGGGAAGGTGAGAGCCAGGTCTGCTTCCCACCCCATTGTTTGTGTATTGAACAAATAAGGCCTGCATTATTTGGTGTGGCCTCATCAAATTTAAGGCAAATCCTCCTCTCTTTCTCCCAGCAGGGACCCTCAGGCGTCAAAGGATAACAGAAGCACCTATAAAAGGCACTTGATAGTTCAGTTTTTGTTTTTTTTAACATAGACACATGGTTCCAGTGGTTATCATTTACATAAGAAGTGAGACTTAGAGAGACTGATTTGTGCGTGAGGCTTAAGAAATCAGGTAGTGTGCTTATATTCACACCTCATGCATCTTATGTTTGCATTCATACATATAAATCATCTAAACTCATTTAAATATAAAGTGACACTGAAAGCGGAGTAGCTTGGTAATTCGTCAGGTGATACATTTTCCTTCTAAAGTGGATGCATCTTAGGTAGGGTAGAACATGTTGTCGGTTTTGAACACCAAAAAGCAATCTCAACCAAGATTGAGAACCAAATTTCTAAAAGTTTAGTTAAGAAAAATTCTGTCTCAGTGTTAATTTTACCCCTCTATTTTCCCCACACTCTTCCCCTTGGCATACATAATCAAAATGATCTATCCTGCCTGCTTTCTGGATGTGATAACCCAGTCATACCTTTACTCATTCAGCAGTTTCCCCTCCCACCTGCCATTCGCTCCCTGTCACCTCCTCTGCTTGCCCCAAAGACCCCTCCATCCCTTGTATACCAGCTGGCTCTGATTTTAAAGAACTGCGGGCAGCGCATATCAGAGACTGCCTAGTGCCAGTTCTGGCAAATAAAGACAGCCCTCCTCCTCTTACCTTTAGAAACATCAGGATGATTTTATTATTCCACCCTACTTTTAAGTTAAAACATGAAGCGTGACTCTCTGGTTTTAGAGTCTCTCAAAAGAACAATTGGTGATTCCTTTTAGTAGGTTTTCCCAAAATGTGTGTGTGTGTGTGTGTAAGTGTGTAAGATGTAGGTCAGAGAAACATTCTATTTGGGTCATTGACAGATGTTAAGATTTTCTAACAAACAGAATAATTGTGCATCCTACCAGGTGCCCAACCAAAACATCCCTTACCAGCCTTCTAAGTGGAATCAGCTAGACTTAGCACAAATGCATTTTTTTCCCAATGTGAATGGGATATTTTCTTGTCTTTCTGACACAAGATAAGATGCTAAGCATTAGGCAGGGGTGCCTGGACCACATGATATGACTGCCGGGCTGCTCAGAGCCCTTTAACAATACTAAATACAACTGCAAGGGCTCTTTCACATTAATTGGAATGACTTGGTATCACAAAATATCTGAGCCCAGAGGGACTGCAGAGATAATCTAATGCAACACGCTCACTTTACAGATGGGGAAAATGAGACCCAGAGAAATTAATAAAATTGCCAAAGTTTCCACAAGTAGTTAGTGACTCGTGGAATATAGATGCTTGTAGAATATTCTCTCCCTCGATATGCACAAATAATTCTGAGGCTTCCCATCAAAGCCCAAGCCTAAACCAGAGATGGATATATTGAATTTTGGAAAAGCAGTTTAAGGTATCACTTCATCCAAGTGAAAGCCCAGTATGACTTTCCAAACAACTATTCTGCTAAAGCCGCTGTTTGAAATAGACCAGCCATTTAAAAACTGCAGCTCGGTGTGGTGGAGAGCGTACCACTAGGAACCAAGGGTGTCTGTCCAGCTCTGGCTAAAGGATTTGTTGTCTGGACTTTGAAACATTAATGTGCTTTGAAATCATCTAGGAAACTATTTAAAATGCAGATCTCCAGGTCCCTGCTCCTAGGTGGGGACTCTGTAGGTCTGACAGGGTGTCAAGTAGGCTGCATTTTTATTGAACAATAAATGCTTTGCACTGTTCTCTGTTGTCTGAGTAAGACACACAAATTATTGCCTCGTGAAGCTTTGCGTCAAATATGTGTATGTGTGTGTGTGCGCACGTGTGTGCGTGTGAGAGAGAGGAGGCAGGAGAAGTAACTCATGAACACACCACGAACAAATGTTAAATTCAGAGATTGCTAAATGAGATGAAAAGAAGATATAATAAATGCGTACACAGGTGTGTGGGGCTGCACTTGCTAGTACGGAAAGAGATGGCTTTTCGAGGGCTCCAACAGGGAGAAAGAACCTGCCGTTTGGAGAGTTGAGGGAAGCTTCCAAGTAGAGGGAACAGTTGTGCGAAAACCTGAGACAGGGACACGTTTCAGGCGAATGATAGCCAAGAAGAGAGCATGGACGAGGGGAGAGGAGCAGCCATGAGGTCTGAGGGAGGACAGGGCCATGTCCTGGGGTCTGTGGTGTGGAGTGTGAAATCTGAGTGCGGATTCCTTTCTAAAAGAACGGGCAGTGATTGAGTGGCTGTTAGGAGGGGAATGATATGATCCAATTTATGCTGTAATGGGATGCCCTTGAACAAGTGTCCCAGGTGTTGCTGATTCAGGGGCCCCTCAAACACACACTTTGACATTCTCAACTCACCTGTGATCTTTATCAGTGCTTTACCTTTCTGGGCTTCAGTTTTCTTGTTTATACAATTTGATTTCTGACCATCTCTACATCACAGGATTATAAAAATTAAGTGTTCCCTTGGTGATACTGTGCACAGGTAAATTAGAAAACAATAGGTTATTCATTTTGCTTTACTTTTGTCTCAAGAGCCAAGCTGGGAGACAGTTGACTAGGAGATAATTCAGAATTTGGCCACTGGGTTGAAAAAGTCATATGCTGCAGAACACCCACTTGTAACCAACTTATTTTTCTTCTTTCCAGTATTCATTGTAAGTGGATTTCCCTTTTGTGTATGTGTGTGTTTGAGACAGATGGCAACTTTACAGCATGATGTTAGAAGAAAAAGTGTTTGGAAAGGGAAGAAGGAAGGCAAACAAGAAAAGCAAGCCTTGAATAAGCAATTTTTCTTAAAAGGAATACATTCTGGGACAGTTTATTTTTGTGCTCTGCCTGGAATTTGGGGACAATGTGCTAGAATTCTCTTTCTGCCTTCAGCTGGCAAGCAGCCTAAAAAAGGTGGGGACTTGGAAGAGAGACACAGTGTTTCTATTAAAATAAGACTTTATTGAAAGCAGGACCAGTGGCTAAAGTTAGTCCTTGGCTTTTTAAAGGCACTATGGCTGGGTCTATGTGAACATTGAAGTGGAGAATGGAAACTATTATCCAACTAGGGCACTTGGGCTCAAATATCTAAGTACATATCTTCAAATCATTGCAGGCCAAGTGGTGTGCTGTTCTTGGAAGAAAATATGAGTTATTTGGATTACTTCCTTAATTTCCCACTTTATTTATGGGGTAAATATGGGCTATATTTGAACTGAGGATGAGTTTAATGTATTCTACTCTTCCAGAAATACTTCTCTGTTGTGTTTCTTCCATTCGATTTGGGGTTGTCACTGCTAATGCCGATAGGAAAAGATTTCTGTGGCCTGGGGATCATCCTGGGGTCTGGTCACATCGAGCTCTTTCCCAACATTGCAACCCTCCCCTAGGTGTGTAGGGCTTGCTTCTAAGCCAAGTTTTCGTTCTTACAGTTTCCAAAAGCAAATACTTCTCTGTCACAATCAATAGTTGTTTTTATTTTTATTTTTATTTTTTTTGTGGTATGCGGGCCTCTCACTGTTGTGGCCTCTCCCGTCGCGGAGCACAGGCTCCGGACACGCAGGCTCAGCGGCCATGGCTCACGGGCCCAGCTGCTCCGCGGCATGTGGGATCTTCCCGGACCGGGGCACGAACCCGTGTCCTCTGCATCGGCAGGCGGACTCTCAACCACTGCGCCACCAGGGAAGCCCAATAGTTGGTATTTTTAAATTTTCTATTTCTGTCAACCTTAAAACTTTAGACTCATGATCAGTTCCTCATTTTCCCTATGCTTCCATTTCTGGCTGCAATTTATTGATTCTTCCTTTAACACCCTTCCCAGATAACCATAGCATTCATGAATATTTATTGGAGCTTAAGATATGTAAGTTGCTGTTTTAAGTTGATGAGGTAATCCCATTAATTCTCATGATAATTTTATTAGGTTGATACAGTTATTTCACCATCTTACAGTTGAGGAAACAGAATTTGAGATGTTCAGGCACTCATTTCAGGTTGCAGAGCTAGTAAATGGTAGAGTATGGGCTTGAACCTACAAATTAGTTACTTTAGTAGACAGATAATGATAGTGTGATTTCTGTGGGCCAGGGATTTGCTAGACACTGGGAATTCAGTAGAGGGTAGCATAAAGGGTAAACTATATGAATTAAAGCATAAAACTTTACTGAGGGGCATTAAGCACTTAAAGATGCAACTTGTCATGGATGGGAAGGTTGATTACTGTAAAGATGTCTATCTTCCCAAGTTATTTTTATTAATTTAGTGCAGTTTCAAGAAGGAGATTATTTAATTAACAACATGATTGTAAAATTCATTTGAAAAAAATTGTCAAAAATGCACAGTTGGGCTTCCCTGGTGGCGCAGTGGTTGGGAGTCCGCCTGCCGATGCAGGGGACGCGGGTTCCTGCCCCAGTCTGGGAGGATCCCACATGCCGCGGAGCGGCTGGGCCCGTGAGCCATGGCCGCTGAGCCTGCGCGTCCGGAGCCTGTGCTCCGCAACGGGAGAGGCCACAACGGTGAGAGGCCCCAACAGTAAGAGGCCCGTGTACAGCAAAAAAAAAAAAAAAAAAAAAATGCACAGTTATTTTATAAGGAGAGAGTACAGATATAAGAATTCTCTCTTTGACAGTGAAACCTACTACTAAATATAAATAATCAAAATAGTGTAGCTGATAGATACATGGAGTAAAGTAGATAGCCATGAAACAGACTCAGATCCATGAGAATGTAGGATGTGATACATAGAATATCACAAATTTCTAGAGAAGGAAATAGTTGATCAATAAATGGTGTTAGGAAAATCACTTTACAATTTGGAAGTATAAAATTAGAATATTACCTCTTCTCTTATACTAAAATAAATTATTAATAAAGATATTAATTTAAAAATATAAAGTCATTAAAGAATATGTAAGTAGATATTTATATCTTTAATGGAAAAGGATTTTGTATGTATAAAAACAGTCACAGGATTTAAAAATATATACATGTCAAAAACATAAAACAATTGGAAGACAAATGACATTGAGGTAAAATTTTTGCAATAATTATGCAAGACAAAAGGCATACTTACTGTATAAAAAGTTACTGCAAATGGATACGAAGAAATCTTAATCTTCTTTTAAAATATAAAAGTAAATATAAGTGAGCATATATGTGTGTATATATATAGAGAGAGAGAGAATAAGTATATCAAATACATGTAACCTTACAGCCCATTAAAAATATGCAAACAAAAATAACAAAACCCCACATTTTGTATTAAGTCAGCATAATCTTAAGCAAGTTGTTATATTACTCACCATGGTCATGAATGTGGGCAAAAGGGCTTGCTCACTTAGTGATATGGGGATATAAACTGTTACAGTCTTTCCGCACAGCAGATTTTTAACATGAATAAAGAGCTTTGAAATTTTCAAACCTATGACTTGATAGTTGTCTTTTAAGATTTTATTGTAAGGAAATAATAAGAGATATTCAAAAAAACACAGACAGACATATTTGTTGCACCATTTATCAGATAAAGAAGTTTAGAAATGACATAAATGTCTAACATAAGGAAGTAGTTAAATTATGATATATACAGCACTGTTATGAAATATGTCGCTATTTAAACTCATATTTTGAAAAAATATTTTATGGTATGGGGAAATACTCATAATAATACATAAAATAAGACGCAACTGTATCTATTTCATCCTTTAAAAAAAAATCTCTGTTTTTTCACCGAATAGGCATGCTAAAATATTAAAAGCAGGAAAATGAATACTTTTTGTATGTAAAGGTGGCTAAATGGACACTCTACATCATATATGTCTGTAATTTGCAAGTTTTTTAACTTGAAAAATGTTGTTTTAAGCGGAAGAAAGCTGACCCTAACATTAGGTCAGGTCAGTTTCCTAGCCTAAAGGGGAAACTGCTCTTGGACAGTATTTTCCCTGAGCAACCGAGTCTCTCTTAAGATGTGGCAATTCCTGCTTCATCGATAGAACCTTTTTTTTTTTTTTTTTAATCGGGGGAAACTTGAGTTCTCAGCATACTTAAAGGAATGTTTGGCTCACATTGTCATTCAAATCGGTTTAATTTCATTGAATTTTGTTTTATCTCTCATAAAACATTTTGAAATGGTCGTATGAAAGACCCTCTATAGCCAAGCTATTGGCTGATCAATTTGATTAGCAGTTAGGAATTATAAATGGAAGATAAAACGAGTCTTTTCTTGTTATACAGCCCTGGTAATAAATGGCAAGTACATATTTTTCTGAGGCTTTTATTCTTAGAAAGAAAGCAAAAGGATATAATAGGTTTTTTAAATACATGGCACATAATTTATTCTGACAAACAGATGTATTTTGTTGTTGCTATTATCATTTGATGAAATACTTTAAAACTAGTCCAAGGTGGTCCATTTTCAAATATAATACATACAGTACATCTAGCAGTTAACAAAATTTGGATGTGTAGCATAGAATGGTCATTATTTTTACTGAAAAAAAAATAAAGGCACTAATTACTTACAGACAAGATACTTAGCACAAACAGATAAGCTTCAAAATGAAAAATTCTCGGTTTATGATAATTATGTTCTCTGCTTTGTTTTCAGAGACTGATAATTTGAGGCTTTAAAATCACCAGGAAGCCATTAATTGGAATTCTTCAATAAAAAATAAATTACATAGAAGTTCATGATGAGTTGTAAAAGCGGAGAGACTGTATTATACAGTGAACGACATTGCTTCACTATTTATAGCCTCGTGCAGATATGTCTAACAGAAAACTGTAAAGAATTTGAGATGTGCAGATAGCAATTATTCACAGATCCAAACTATCTGCAGATATTTCAAATAACAGCTTTTAGCAGATCTCTGCACCAATAAAGGCAGGGCTTTAATTTGAGGCAGGGATTTGCTCAACACATTGCTTCTTGTTTTTGATATCGTCCTTGCCTTCCAAAGTCCATCTCAGATCATAGCTTCAGGAGAGACAGATCTTCACATCACGTGCACAGTACAGCCCTGCATTTAAGTGTGATACAGCCCTGTGTACATTTTGGGGATGTGCATTTTGGAGATGGTGCCTGCCACTGGAGGTCTGAGTTGCACTCTCTGTACAGGTTAGCTGAGCAGTCTCAGCTTCAGAATATTATCTTTTTAATCCATCTAAAGAAAACCAAATCACTCTAAATCCTAAACTACCATGCTCAGAGCTAGGGGTGAGGGTTAGGGAGGAGGTGGGGTTGCCAGGAAACCTCTTTGGGATGTTCCGAGAGAAAAACAAAGCCACACTGGGTAAGGGAAGCAAGCAGGTAACAGTGATAACAGGTGCTGTGTGGTGAAGGCCCGTGGGTAGCCCACATGTAGCAGTCTATGATCGGATAGAGAATGTGACTCTGATACTGAAGTCTGGATGCTTTGGGCCTCCCTCTCCTCTGATGTCAGCATGAAGACACTGACATCACTCATGCCAATTGCACTAGGAAAGAGAGGGATTTCTATGATGGTAGCAAACAAAGACCACCCTCTAGTGAAAAGAGAACAGTGGGACCTGGAGGTATAAGAAGGAAGTTGGGGTTCAGTTTCAGTTTTTTGTTAGGATACCTGCCTCAACCATTCAGTCAGTGATTCCGTAGGGTACACCACAGACTTCAGAATTGTGGAGGATTCAGGTAAAAATGACCTTAACATATTAGGAATATGATAGGAGACTGGGGAGAGTAGTCAGATGAACATGTAGGCATCTTGGTTCTGTGGAATGAACACAAATTTTATAATCTGTATTTGTCAGGATAGGCTAGGTTATGCTTCAGTGAAAAACAATCACCAAACCTCAGAGGCTTGATACAACCAAGGTTGACTTCTCCTTCTGCTATATGTTTAGTATAAGTTGCCGGGAGGCTCTGCTCATCGTAGTCACTGAGGGACCAAGGCTGATGGAAACTCCCTCTTGACCACAGACGTGAAAAGGGAAGGTGATGCATTGTGCACTGACCACTCAGAACTAACATGTCTTTGCTGCTCACACTTTATGGGTCAGAGCAAATCACATGGTCAGTCACTCCTAACTTCCGTGTGAGACAGAAATACAATCTTATCATGGATTTGGGAAGAGAACTGGAATATTTGTGAACCATCCTAACCTGTGGCTACCTTAGTTTCCTATGGCTTCTATAACAGATTACCACAAACGTGGTGACTTAAAACAACACAAGTTTATTCTCTGACGCTTCTGGAGGTCAGAAATCTAAAATCAGTTTCACTTGGCCAAAATCAAGGTGTCGATAGGGCCATGCTCCCTCCGTAGGCTATAGGGGAGAATCTGTTTCCTTGCTTTTCCACTGTATAAAGCTGCATTTCTTGCATTTCTTGCCTGTGGTTTCTTCCCCCCTTTTCAAAACCAGCAGTAGCCTCTGATTTCAGTCCTCACACTGCTGCCTTCTCTGGAGTTCATTCTCTCTGCCTCCCTCTTGTAAGGACATTTGTGATTACATTTGGGGCCCCCCTAGATAATCCAGAATACTCTCCCAATTTCAAGATCCTTAACTACATCTGAAAGTTCATTTTGTCATATAAGGTAACATTCAGAGGTTCCAGGGATTAGGACCTGGATATCTTTGGGGGATGTTATTCAACTCATCAGAGTGTCGTAAAGTCAGAAGTCCTAGATGTGATCCCCACATCCATCACTTACTGGTTCTATAACCCTAAATAAGTATAATTCTCAGGCTCAGTTTTCTCATTTATAAAAGGAAGGTTAAAAATGCTTCATGGGAGTTGTAAGGATTAAATTACTTCTCTACGCATAAGTTCTCTACAATGATTTTTTTTTTAATTTTAAGATTTTCTTTCTGTAGTCTAAAAGAATTTGTAAACCTATGTATATATATGTATTCACATTCATCTGGGTCATCTGGATGACTGCTCTTAGATGCAGTATCTGGATTTGTATTTATTTAAAATCATATAAGCACCCGTGATCACCTGTCTCTTAGCTGTTAATATTGTGCTTCTTAGACTTTATTGCGCAACAGGTAAAGCTTCTGTATTGGTAAATAATGTAGATCCCACGGGCTTAGATAAGCCCAATGATCTGCTAGAGGAACTCTGGAGTAGAGCTCAGAAATATGCAGTCTTTTCACCACCAAAGCTGATTTTCATTGGATGCTCTGTAGACCTCCCTTTGAAAAATACCATGCTGGTAGGCATGTCTGGATGTCCTTGTACCAGAATGAGAGTTCAGCTTCCTCCGTGGCTATGCTCATGTATTCAGCCCACAGCGAGCTCTATTGTATAAAGGAGAGGATTATTGAGGTTAAAAACCTATACAACACAAAGGAAACCAATGTTACCTACTGATGTGAATCAGTGTGGTCCCTCATTCATAATTGCATATGGAAAATCAAGGATCTATAAGATGTATTTTTACAAAATTAAGTGAATAACTACAAAGGAAAAAACAGAACAACTTTTCTCAGAGGGAATATTAATAGTGCAAGGACAGAAGAGAACGTTAAATATACAAATTAATGTGTTTAGACTAATTTAAGAAGGTATTGCATCCATAATATATGAAATCAGGCTGCTATGAAAAATAAGCAGTCAGAGAATAAGAAAGGGTTCTTAGAAATTAAAAGTATAATTTTTGAAGTTACAAAGGAAAAGCTAAATAATTGTCTGGGAACACCTGAATTAACGATCTGGATGAGAAATCTGCATATACCTCCTAGGACAAGAAGCAAAAAAATAAAAAAGATAAAGAGATGGAAAACATGAGAGAAAAGTAAGAATAATAGAGAATAAATCCAAGAAGCTCAATACATAATTAATAGTGGGTATAGGTATAGAAGGAGAAACAGGGAAATTTTTTTTTTTAATTTCTGAGCTGAAGAAAATCTTTTCATTTTGAAAGCGTTTGTTTTCAAAATGAAAATATTTCATTTAGAAAGTACTAAGCAGAATTAATGAGTTAAAACATGGTGAAATACATTTTTTAAATTGCAGGAGTATAGTTGTAAAAATTCTAGAATCTTCTGGGGTGACAGGGAGATGAGAAGAAACCCATAATTAAAGGGCTGAGAAGTAGATTGGCATCAGACTTGTTACTTACCATACTGATAATAGAGGACAATGGAACAATGTCTTCAGGGTTTTAAAGGTATAGAGTCAAACCAACATTCAAGCAGGACAGCAAAATACACTCTTCAGATAACTTTCAGACCTACTTTGGAAACCGACTCATCCATACAAACAAAGCAAAACAATATAGAGAGGAAAGGACAATGAGGCATAGGAGCAATGATACTTAGAAATCAGCAGTTATTGACACATATACCAACATGTGATAAGATCATAGTATGTTGGTGGTGAAGTAGTGAGTAAGAAGGTGGTGGTTTCTGAACATAAGATGAGGAAAATAAAATCTTGCTAAGAATTTTTTGTCTTGGTGTGTGGAAGGATATTAATTGTAATAAATTCTACATATTGATAGAAAACTTTAAGTTTAAAAATGTGGCTTAAACGTTTGATGGTAACCATTAGGAATAGGGTTTATAACTTTGAAACCATTAGCATAAATAAAAAATTGGAGCAAGAAAATGTTATTTTAACAAAAGGCAAAATGGAAAAAAAACAAAGAAAATCAGAATATATGGCTCATTAAAGTATAAATGCAATGAAAGGGCTATATCTCAAAGTATCAGTAACTACATTACATTTGAATGGATTAAATTTACTTTTAAAATATTTGCTTTCTAGTTGTCTGATAATGATAATAATAACCAGCCAGATGTTATTTAAAATAAATATACCAAAACCATGTAACACAGAAGGATTGAATATAAAAGGATTGAAAAATAAAACATTTCAATATTAATATGACAAAATTAAACTAAAAATAGATACATTAGATCCAGCGAAGAGGACTATCATATATTAATTGAAGATACAATTTGGTGAGGATATCCAATAATCATGAATTTTGTGTATTTGAAAATATGCCTTTGAAATATATATAAAGCAAAACCTTTTGCAAACAAGGAGAAAGTGACAAGAATCTGTAAACAGAGATGAAAAGTTTAACACACCTCTCTAAAAAACAAACCAGTGGGCAAAAGTTAGGTGAAGCTGTAGGTATTTAAATAATATAATGAAAAGACTTGGTTATATATCTCTGTGTAGATGTATACTTGTTCTCATATTGGGTATAAGTGTACTGGATATAAATGATAACACCCAATAAACAGAAAATAAATGATCTTTTCAGATTCAGTGAAATGTTAAAAAAAATTGAATAATGTATTAGTCTAGAGAAAAATCTCAGTGAATTCTAAATCATAGAAATAACTAGTCCAAATTCTCTGAGTACAAAAAATAAAATTAAAAATTAACCCAAAGAAGTATAGACAAAAGTTCTCTTCACTTAGAAATTAAAAATTGGAACAAGTAAATGTTCTCATTTACTGTAGGAAAAATTGATGACGTGAGGTGGATTTTGGGAATTGTGAAAGAATGTATGAATAAGAATATTTCTATAAATTTAGATGAAATGGATGGTTTTCTAGAATTGACCCAATAAAATTGACCAAATAAAAATTAGTAAATTTTAAGAGACCTATAATGATAAAAATAACTGAACAATGTGTCAAGAATTTGGTTCTACAGAAACATGAAACTCAGAAAGTTTTAGAATGTGTTCTACCAAAAATATAAGAAAAAGATAATTTCCTATGTTTTATAAACTTTTCTAGAGCATTAAAAATCACATGGAAATGTACCCAAGTGATTTTGCCAAGTTTATAATCATGGCACACATGAATAAAACTACAGACCAATATTGCTTCTACTATAGATGTAAGTACCCTAAATAAAATGATAAAGCAAAAACTAAAAATTAAATTCAGTAGTACTTCAAAAGAATTATACATCCTTACCTGCTAGGGTTTATTCTGAGAATGCGAGAATATACGATGTTTGGAAATTATTAATGACATTTACTCTGTTAATAGATTAAAAGGGTAAAATAATATAGTAACCTAAGTAGTCTCTGGGGAGAGGTGGGGAGGATTTGATAAAATCAGTCCCTATTAAATTTGGTAGTATCTATCAAAATATATACGTGTGTACATTCTATCCCAGCAATTACTATTTAAAATTTATATCTTAGGGGAAAAAAATCCTTGCTAATGTGTACAAAGAAACATGGACAAGAATGTGCATTTCAGTACTGCTAGTAAGAACTAAGAAGTAAAACCATTCAAATGACTACCAGTGGGAGATACCAAAAGACATGGAAAGATCACCAAAGCATTTTGTTTTGTTAAAAAAAAAAAAAGCAAATGCAGAACAGTCCATGTAGTATGATTCTTATTTATGTTAAAACAAGACAAAACCCACCTCCTAGAGAAATAGAAATAAAAACAAAAATAAACAAATGGGACCTAAGGAAACTTAAAAGCTTTTGCACAGCAAAGGAAAACATAAACAAGACGGAAAGACAACCCTCAGAATGGGAGAAAATATTTGCAGATGAAGCAAGTGACAAAGGATTAATTGCCAAAATTTACAAGCAGCTCATGCAGCTCAATATCAAAAAAACAAACAACCCAATCCAAAAATGGATGGAAGACCTAAATAGACATTTCTCCAAAGAAGACATACAGACTGCCAACAAACACATGAAAGGATGCTCAACACAACTAATCATTAGAAAAATGCAAATCAAAACTACAATGAGGTATCACCTCACACCAGTCAGATGGCCATCATCAAAAAATCTACAAACAATAAATGTTGGAGAGGGTGTGGAGAAAAGGGAACCCTCTTGCACTGTTGGTGGAAATGTAAATTGATACAGCCGCTATGGAGAACAGTATGGAGGTTCCTTAAAAAACTACAAATAGAACTACCATATGACCCAGCAATCCCACTACTGGGCATATTCCCTGAGAAAACCATAATTCAAAGAGAGTCATGTACCAAAATGTTCATTGCAGCTCTATTTACAGTAGCCAGGACATGGAAGCAACCTAAGTGTCCATCAACAGATGAATGGAAAAAGAAGATGTGGCACATATATACAATGGAATATTACTCAGCCATAAAAAGAAATGATTTGCATTTCTCTAATGATTAGTGATGTTGAGCATTCTTTCATGTGTTTGTTGGCACTCTGTATATCTTCTTTGGAGAAATGTCTATTTAGGTCTTCTGCCCATTTTTGGATTGGCTTGTTTGTTTTTTTGTTATTGAGCTGCATGAGCTGCTTATAAATTTTGGAGATTAATCCTTTGTCAGTTGCTTCATTTGCAAATATTTTCTCCCATTCTGAGGGTTGTCTTTTGGTCTTCTTTATGGTTTCCTTTGCTGCGCAAAAGCTTTTAAGTTTCATTAGGTCCCATTTATTTACTTTTGTTTTTATTTCCATTTCTCTAGGAGGTGGGTCAAAAAGGACCTTGCTGTGATTTATGTCATAGAGTGTTCTGCCTATGTTTTCCTCTAAGAGTTTGATAGTTTCTGGCCTTACATTTAGGTCTTTAATCCATTTTGAGCTTATTTTTGTGTATGGTGTTAGGGAGTGATCTAATCTCATACTTTTACATGTAGCTGTCCAGTTTTCCCAGCACCACTTATTGAATAGGCTGTCCTTTCTCCACTGTACATTTCTGCCTCCTTTGTCAAAGATAAGGTGACCATATGTGTGTGGGTTTATCTCTGGGCTTTCTATCCTGTTCCATTGATCTATATTTCTGTTTTTGTGCCAGTACCATACTAATCATTAGAGAAATGCAAATCAAAACTACAATGAGATATCATCTCACACCAGTCAGAATGGCCATCATCAAAAAATCTAGAAACAATAAATGCTGGAGAGGGTGTGGAGAAAAGGGAACCCTCTTACACTGTTGGTGGGAATGTAAATTGATACAGCCACTGTGGAGAACAGTATGGAGGTTCCTTAAAAAGCTACAAATAGAACTACCATATGACCCAGCAATCCCACTACTGGGCATATACCCTGAGAAAACCATAATTCAAAAAGAGTCATGTACCAAAATGTTCATTGCAGCTCTATTTACAATAGCCCAGAGATGGAAACAACCTAAGTGTCCATCATCGGATGAATGGATAAAGAAGATGTGGCACATATATACAATGGAATATTACTCAGCCATAAAAAGAGACGAAATTGAGCTATTTGTAATGAGGTGGATAGACCTAGAGTCTGTCATACAGAGTGAAGTCAGTCAGAAAGAGAGAGACAAATACCGTATGCTAACACATATATATGGAATTTAAGAAAAAAAAAAGGTCATGAAAAACCTAGGGGTGAAACAGGAATAAAGACACAGACTTACTAGAGAATGGACTTGAGGCTATGGGGAGGGGGAAGGGTAAACGGTGACAAAGCGATAAAGAGGCATGGACATATATACACTACCAAACGTAAGGTAGATAGCTAGTGGGAAGCAGCCGCATAGCACAGGGAGATCAGCTCGGTGCTTTGTGACCGCCTGGAGGGGTGGGATAGGGAGGGTGGGAGGGAGGGAGACGCAAGCGGGAAGAGATATGGGAACATATGTATATATATAACTGATTCATTTTGTTGTGAAGCTGAAACTAACATACCATTGTAAAGCAATTATACTCCAATAAAGATGTTAAAAAAAAAAAAAGAAATGAAATTGAGTTATTTGTAGTGAGGTAGATGGACCTAGAGTCTGTCATACATAGTGAAGTAAGTCAGAAAGAGGAAAACAAATTCTGTACGCTAACACATATATATGGAATCTTAAAAAAAAAAAAAAAAAAAAAACGGTTCTGAGGAACCTAGGGCCAGGACAGGAATAAAGATGCAGTTGTAGAGAATGGACTTGAGGACACGGTGGGGCAAGGGTAAGCTGGGATGAAGTGAGAAAGTGGCATGGACAGATATACACTACCAAATGTAAAATAGATAGCTAGTGGGAAGCAGCCGCATAGCACAGGGAGATCAGCTCGGTGCTTTGTGACCACCTAGAGGTGAGGGATAGGGAGGGTGGGAGAGAGACATGAGAGGGAGGAGATATGGGGATATGTGTATATGTATAACTGATTCACTTTGTTATACAGCAGAAACTAACACACCATTGTAAAGCAAATATACTCCAATAAAGATTTTTTTGAAAAAAAGACAAAAATTAAGCCTATGTATATAAATAAATAGAGAAAGCCTTAAATAATACATGCCAAAATGATAATCCTGGTTACCTTTGGTAAGGGAAATGAGATTGGAGTGCGGAAGCAGGGATACTACTCTATATACATAATTTTTGCTTAATAATCGTAACTATAACTCTGTGTGCTCTTTAAAATCACCAAATTACATTCAAATATTAATTGCATAAAATAATTTTAAGAAAACACTAAAGGAAGAGGGGCTTCACTTGTAGAGCCCTTCACTGATCCTGCTGCATCAGGCAGAAATGTATTTCCTCTGTAGAAGAAGGCTGTCCATCATTCAGATCATGTGCAAATCATTCTTTCTGAACATGTAGCTGCCATTACTAGGATTCTGTGTCCAGCAGCATCCTCAGATGTATGCTTGAGTTTAGTGATTCTTTCTACCAGAAGGAAATGCTCTGTTCAGTTGCTTGATTCTTGTATCAAGTTTATTCTAAAATGATTAAACTAGCCACTGGTTGGTTTAAATAATGAACCCATGCAAACCAAAGCCACAGTCCCTGGAATTCTCAGTATTGGACTTTTTTGTTTGCCACCTTCACATACCTAGGTTTGCAGAACACACCCAGAAGCTTTTTTATAATGTTTTAAATGTAATGCCGATTTCTCCACTACTTAAATGTGACAAGTTCATATCTTTTCATAACCTAATGACAGAGCCAGTGTGATTTTTATGGAGAGAGGGTAACAATGTCAATATAAGATAAAGCTATATTGGCCGTGTCTGTGAACATGTTTTAATGTCATGACGGACTAGGGCAGAGTTGGGGACAGTGCCACACAATAAAAATATTGGGTCTCTGCAGGCATGGAAACAGCTCATAATTCTTGTTGAATAAAAATCCACAGTAAGTCGTATGAAATCAGTTGATAAGAGGTCCCCAGCAGATGAAAAATTGTCTCCTCCCCGTCCTTAATAAGTGGCTGCAGTCCAGAGCTGAAGGTCGACGAGGCTCATTTTGATAAATGCCTTCTTACTCATTGAAAGGAAATTTGCCATAATGAAACATTGTCTTCTATTTCTTCTATCAAGTTTATATTTCTGTGTTGCCATCCAGCAAGGCAGAAGAGGGAGAACTGACAGCTCTGGCCAGGGAATTTCTTCTTGACATCCAAATTGTCTGCACTCTACTCTGTCCATTTTCACAAATTTTACCATCAGGAAACTTTAACAAAATCACACACACACACACACACACACACGCACACAAAAGCCCATCCAATCATGCGCTATAGGACACCTGCAACACTGGAATAGGGACCTCAAAGCTACCTTCAGGCTTTGAATTCTGTTTCAGATGATATTCTCTGGGAAGCAGGCTTTGAGGTGGAGATTAGCATGAAAGAGGTTGATTGGGGAATGTTCTAGGAACAAGACCTGTGAGGAGTGAGGGGAGCAGGGCTGGTCCAAAGGAGCAACAGGATTACAAAGCAAAGACAACAAAGCCCTCATCTAGTGATCCCTTGGAGCACTCGGCGGTTGGGATATTCCTGCATAGTTGTCTCCAGTTGGTTCAAGGGGAAGATTCTTTAGAGCTCGCACTGGATGTGGTTGTTTCAGGAACAGGACCTAACCTTGATGAGGTGGCTGTCTGCAGCCGAGGACTCTCAGAAGGGATTTCCGGCTGTCACTAACCACATACCCAGCTGCTGGGGAAATGAGCGCTTCATCTTGGAGGGCGGGACCTGGCCACAGCAGAGTCTATTCCCTATCTAGTTAGTTAATGCTCTGCTAAACTCCTCCTGAGTTCTAACCTGAATGTTTATAGGAATAGCACTGCATTATCAGTTATCTCAGTTAAGTCACTCCACCTCTATGTAAATTGCAAAGATCGAACTCATGACTAGATCACTCTATCTATGAATTTTGTGTACTGAGGATTTTCTTGCTGGAATGTTTCAAGCATCAGGGTTTAAAATAAAAATGCGACAGTTGATGTAGTTTCTCATGTCTTTGGTGGACAAACCCACTTTGTTCCTTTTACATGCTTTTGTTTAAACCTCTCTTGGGTGACTGGGGTGAAAGGAGGTCACAGGCATCTTTGACAGTCTGAAATTTTCAGGAACTGTTCCAAAATTTAATTAAGTACTGATTGTCTTCTATGCACATGAGAGAGGAGAAAAAAATCTTCAGAAATAACAGAATTAAGCATGCTCTATTTTGTAGCCTTGTAATGACCTCCAGCAAATGCCTGACCTACTTCTGAAGGCCTTGAGTCCACTTGCATGAACACGATGTCTTAAAAAGCTGACTTGGAAATCAAAGTCAAAACCCAGCACCATCCATGGTAACGGAGCAGGGAGGGATGTCCTGTGCTATTGGTAGAAAAGACAACATTTAAAATAGAATGGAAATTGCCTCCAGCCACTTACTTTGGAGGAAGCACAGGAATTGTGCAGCACTTCAGTCTGGTGGCACCTTGAATTAAAAGAACTAATCTGCAACGTATTTTCTCAATATACTGATGGTGTTAGGAACGGATATTTCCCCAGCTATATTAATGCCGAGAGGCAGTAACTCCTGCCTGCCCCCAAGAGGTTGACTAGTAAGCAGTGCTCTGTGAAGGCCCCCAAATGCCATGTGTCAGATTCTTCTCTCTCCTCCTGCAACTGAAGCTGTCATTGGTCAGCAGAAACAGTGCTTTTGCTGCTTTACGTTAGAAGGCAAGATTCACATCAAGAGGCAAAGAAGGGATTATGTCAGAGAAGTCTTGGACTCAGAGCTGATCCAAGAGTTATTCCTTTGCACCATGGGAGTGGCCCAAGGAGAATGACTTTTCTACCTTGTCAGTCCTGGGGTAAGTCACTTATACGCACTAGCAACGTTTCCCATACTGTGGCTTATTTAACACTAGTCTTGTGACTGTCTTCAGTGAAAACCTTTCTTTCCATTAAATAAATTTGGGAAATATTATTTCCTACACCCCTTTCCTGCAGATTCACAGTGACTATCAGCATATTAAAAGACCATGTGCTTCTGCCTTAAAAGAAAAAATCTGGTGAATCCAGGTTCTTCCAGTCTTACTTGATATGCAGCCCTCCTTCCCCTTCCCTCTTTTGGTCACACCTTCATAATTCCCACAAAATGTACTGCAGACCAGTCTGGGAAATGCTGTCTGAGCTGAACTGCCAGGCTGTCAGTCAAGGTCAAAGGCTCTTCAGTGTTCTTCTTACAAGTCCAACCCGTCTGCCTCCTCCAGGAATCCTCCCATCTCCCTGTGAAGGTGCACCTCAGGTTTAGTAACTCCTCATGATTAATAGTCAAACCTCCTCTTGCCTCTCCTCCCCTCCCTTTTCCTGCCTTCTCCCCTTTCCTCCCCTCTGTCTTTTTCCTTTAAGCATACTGGTACTTTCATAGCAGAGGATCATCCCAGCTTGGTTAGAAGCTCTCAATATGTTGCAAACACCTTTAGGTCCCCACTCTGCTGTGCTCATAGTAAGCCCTCAATAAATATTGATGGATAATTGAAGAATGCAAAGCAATGGATTAGATGACTCTGAGAGACTCCATCCCTAAGAGCATGTGTGTTTAAGAACACAGTTAATTCAGAGGCAGGGGAATCCTGGGGATGGGCAGCGGCTCTGCAAAAGGTTGTCTCGTCTTCCTGGAGCTCAGTCCGGGAGGTGTGGGATTCAGAGCAGCGTGATTGGGATCCAGAATGACATCATCAGAGCTCAGTAAATATGTGTGGTTGATGATGTATTCCCCTGGAACAAATTACAGTCCATTTGACCACCTTTATTCTTTTAGTCAAAAAGTTACAAGAAAAATCTCATTCCTTTCATCCCAACTCTAGATTTTTATCCCCCAAGGAAGCTATTCAATTCTGAAAGCCCTTGAGAAGCTCCCCGAGGTACACTGTTTCTTCCTTTTACCACATCCCCACTTAGAACGTTTTTTTGTTTTGGTTCCTTGAAAAACGCTATAACAGCCTTTTACTGTAAATAGTGGCTACTACCCTCAAATTTACCTCTCCCAAAAGAAAGGCACAAAAGCAACTTCAGTGTGAAGTATAAGAAGGAGGTGGTGGCTATTACACCACTAGGATTCATATGGCATTATAAATTTCTATAAAAATGGGAATTACAGAGAATCTACTTTGCTTTCAGACAACCTGGTTACCTTATAGAACATTCCACTTCTGTTCACTGCAGAGCATAGGTGGGTAGTATTTTCAGCCATGAATCTACTAGACTTCTCTTTAGATAAATAGATCAATAGATAGAGATGTATGAGTTTTATATATTCTGGGATTATTACATCAACTTTTATGTTGTAAGTATAAATGATATTTCCTATATAATCTACATTTATTTTTTTGAAAAAAATATTTATCGAGCCTGTGAAAGCACCTACATACAGAGACATGAATGCGTAAACCGTTCAGATTCGTACAATGTAGTGTAATATTTTTTTCACAAATATGGTTATGAGAAATTTTATTTTGTACTGTTCACTATAGATAGGAAATTTAACAGAGAAAATGCAACATCATGGAATTCAACTCTGGACTCTAAAGCCCCAGTATAGCCATCTAATTTATTTCATTCTTAGCATTTCAAACAACCAAATGACACATACTGCTTGCCATTTAATATAGTCTCTGTGCTCAAGGAGCACTTCCGACCTTCAGGTTTACTCGATGGTGAAGAGTGTGGATGGGTGTCATCAGGGAATGCTTCCTGGCGGAGGCAGCATTCGGGCCTTGAATGGTGGTTAACATTTGACAGGCATTCCCTAACTGGGAACAGTGTGGGGAGTGTTTTTAGGCTTTGGGAACACCATTATGAATGGTGCAGAAATGATGAGAGCACTACCTTTGCCAGGGCAGTGCTCCAACCATGGACTGAAGTGCAGCCCCTAAGCAAAAAGTAATGGAAAATGATGCTGGGCATGTCCACTTTGGAAATTGCTGGGTGATGGTTTTGCTTTCCTCCTGTGGGCCAGCCACTTTTACTTTAGTATTGCAGCATGCTGACCTGTCATAATCCATTGTGAGGTGTATCAGTAATTTGATTCTAGGAAGACTATCTAGTAGAGATTTTCTTTGACCTACATTTGCTTTATGTAAATTAAAGTTGCTACTTTTATAATCACGTGTGGTAAGAATCTTAGCATACCATGAAGTCTTCTACTGTCCGTTGCTGGAATTTAGGTCTGACTGAGCCAGCTTGGCCAATTAGTGGGACAGAATGAGGAACATGCAGTACCATATCCATTACATCCGTTGGGTGGGGTTGAAGGCCATCAGTCTAAGGGTGAGTAAATCCAGCATACAGCGAGTGAGACTGTGACAAAGGCTTCATCATCACACAGGAGCCTGTGTTCACATGGCGGCTGCTCCTGGAATCTGCTTCTGTTCTAGCCCCATGATGCGTATCTGGGCCCTGATATGACAGAGGCTATAAATACACATCCCGTATTGGGGCTCAAAGAACATTGCCTTTGGGGTCCTCTAATAGAATGCCACGCAGAATGCCACATACCTCCTCACCAGTAAAGGACAGCTGAAAGAGAATTACTGTCCTTAATAGAGTAGCTGGAAAGACTGAAGCACAAAGAACAGCTCAGATGCTGTGAGACACTCTGGAAGTTTCCAGAAGTACTTGAGGCAGGGGCTTCAGCAGATGGAGAGTATGACTTCCTACCGAAGCAGGTAACTGATTACTTGGGAAAGCAGTGTCACTCACATTCTTTTGCATACCAGTGCAATCACTGAATGGTAAGAAAGAAGGTGGCTTTAGAGCTACAAGGCTTACTGTGTCAGCACAAGAAATCCAGTGCCATACGCATGAACATCACCCATCAGGCGTACAGAGGCGGGGGAAACACCTGAGAATCTCAGCTATAAGTAACTGGCCTTGGAGCCATTGAAATTTCAAATGGGTGATATCTAGAGGAAAGTGATTTTCTATGATGAACCTAGAAGCCAGGTGAAGCAAGGATTAATTAGAGCATATATTACAGGCCAGGAGGCCAACTTAGAAGGGTGGAGTTTAATGCAGCCAGTGTTGCAATTGAAATCAGAAAGCATTATGTTCACCCTCTGGCTCTCCCAGTTAGTTGCTGAGTGCCCACAGGTAAGTTTCTTTGCTTTCTGAGCCCACCCACTCACATACTAAGTGGTCCATGAGATAAGAATCTTGGTTTACCTCTCCTCCTTTTCTGCATGGACATTACTAATTCTGCTCAGAATGTATTTCTTCCTTGTTCATGGCCTATGGGGTATTCTTACCTGGACGTGCTCTATCTCTAGCTATCCCTTTGAAAGTATGAAAATGTTGAAGAATATTCTAAGAGATTTTCAGCTATTACCACAGGGAGATACACAAGGAAGAAATTAACAAGTATGTGAAAGTTTAGAAAGCAAGAGGGGTAGTGAGTGCTCATGGGTCATTATGGCCCAGGAGGCCCAAGGAGGAAAAGCATGACCTCCACAGGGAGCTCCAGGTTAGGCAGCTGCCGAGTCATATCCTTCTTCGTGCAAGGAGCATGGGGTCCCATGCAGGACCATCATTACAGTGGTTGTATGGTAGTTTGAGAAGCAGAGCTGATCACCTCTCCATCCCATAGCCCTTGGAGTATTCTAAGCTGAAATCTACCTGATGTGAGTTAGGAAAAGGGACAAAGAGATAAAAAAGGAAACTGAATGTGCAATTGTGTCTATGTCTTTATGGGGTGTGATTACGTATATATATATATATATTTGATGGAAGTATTCAGAAAATGTGTATGGGGAGGGGGAGAGAAATGGTTCTAAACACATATTTCCACTCTTAGATAATGTAAGATAATCAGGCCTAGCACACAGTGGGGGGCTAAGGAATGTTGGTTCATTTCCTGGTGAAATTAACTATAAACGTGTGAACAGGTCATCTATATTGGGATTCCTGTTACATATTGAAGTATATAACACAAATCCTAGGACAAAATATTGAAAAGTTATTTTCAGCTCAGGTTGTCAAGTTCTCTTTGTTTTTTTCCCCTCCCCCCTTTTTTGGGGACTAGGGCTGATGCTGTCCCCGCACATAGATCATATTCTCTCTTTTCCCTATACTTGATGGATTCCCATTTCTGTAAAGTGTGACCTGCTTCTGTATGTTACTTAAGTTGCTTAGAACTTCATGGCCATGTGGATTTTCAGCAGGAAGTTATTTTTCTCTCCTTGTTTGACATGGAGGCAGTGGGTGCTTGAGGAAGGAATGTGAGAGCTCATTAGAGGTTATTGTATGGTGCAGCAGGGGGAAGTAAAATTATTCAAGCCAGGGGGCGTGGGGGGAGAGGCAATTGCTAGACCAGGGCTGACACCAATAACTTTTTACAGGGTGAGTCAAAGCGTCAGGGAGGCTGGAACCAAGTTTCCGCCCTCTTGAACCTATTACTGTAGATCATGACGCGGAATGGAAGGAAGGCAAGCCTCTCACTCAGGCTGGGTGGAGAGAAAGACTAAAGTTATGGAGACAGATGTCAAGGCATTTGAACTCAACTAGTGGTTAGGGTGGGTGGGGCTATTAGGAGAAACCATTAGTGTAGCAAATATAGTGAGAGTTAATACCCAATTGCCTAGAATAATGGGGGCAGGAAGCACATCCCTCCTGAATAAAATAGCTACAGTGGGTGATTTCCACAGACACTTGAGATTGTAACGTCTTCCCTCCATTTTCATCTCCTTGTGAGAACAAGGAAGTAGTGTAACGCTCAAGCTGCCAGAGAAATATGGTAAATCTTGGACACATACAGCTTGAAAACTAGCCCCCTTGATGGAGGCATTGTGATATCCCATCTTATCAACTCTTTGACCTTGAGAGTTGACAAGCAGAGTGGCCTGAACTGACCAAGTTGCGACCTACACTGTTGATGAGGCTGGTCCAAACTAACCACTCTGCCAATTCCCATGAGACTCATTTCTTCAGTCCTCGGAAAGGCCACAGTGAGGAAAAGCATGAGTGGGACAAAACTTGGCTCTTCTCTATGCCGGTGGCACCTAGATCTTTGCATTTACCAGAGATATCATTGTCCTAGAACACTTCTAATCCATCAGATGTCCTCAGCTGTGTTAAGCACAATGGAGAACCATTTTCTTCAATCAAACAGGAATAGAACTAAATTAGTAAAAAACTTCTGATGAATGTCTTTACACTTCTTCCTTTCTGATGTCAGTACTCTACGCGTTTTTCTGTTTATTTATTTACTTCTTTCACTAATAAACATAGCTGCCTCTGGATATTACTAGCAGAAGATTCAAGACACTGTTAAGTGAAATCCCTTAACCCATCTACATTGCCCATTTTATAAAAAATCCCAGTAGCAGCAACAGCCAACTATAGAGAGTGTGTCTGTGCCACAGAAGGTATCAGATTGTTGGTACTTACCTGCCACTGCCAACTCTTCATGGCCTGTGAGAAAACGCTCCAGCTGTGGTCAGCTTCAGGTGGACACTGGCAGGGGGCAGAGTGTGAGAAGAGAAGGGCTCCCTCTGAAATTTCTTAGAGCAGCATCCTGCCCTGTATCAAAAGAAAGCTGCATTGTGTGGGCGTACAAAGTGAGGTCACAGACACCCGTTGGGACTGGATGGCGGGCCTCTGCTTCCCACTGGGTCATTGTGCCTGCCCTGTGTGTGGTCACAGTGGCGGTGCTCCATTAGGATTCTTAGAGAGTGAGGACTTCTTGGATGGCATTCAATGGTCTTTTGTGCAGACCTAGAAACCAGCCTTGGTGAGGTTTTAATGCATGTGAAGAAGAGGCTGTGTGTAAAGGAAGCAGTGAAATGGAGCTGATTCCAAGGCCCTGGGGTCTAGACATTTTGCCTTTAGCTTACACTGACTTTGGCATTCGAGAGTCTCATCTGACAAGTCTCCTGGAGACAGAGGTGGATTGGTCCCCTCTGCTGGCATCAGGAAATCCATTCACACCCCAGCAGTGTTACCTCCTGGGCTGAAGGCAGTGGGAACAATGCACATATGCTTGACAGCATCTTCTCACTGAGCACCAGACCCTACTCTTCTCTCTCTGGGCTTGGGACCTTTGGTTTGGGCATACTCCAAGATGAAAGGTTTTCTCTGGTGGTTGTCATGGACAAAACCAGCAATGGGAGAGCGCCCCTGAGAAACATTTGTCCTCAGGCTGCCGTCTCTTCTTCCTAGTTATTTTCCTGCAGAACAACACGCTGCAAGAGCTATCCTCCTTTTTCTAGGCTCCCTCTGACCTTTAGTTTAAGTATCTTGTGACATGTGTACATGTGTTTTTATTGCAGACTGCCTCAAATCCATTTGGATATGGATGCTATACAAATTATAAATAAATAAATACATGATAAAGAGAGGATCTCTTCCCTGCCAGCTCGTTGCTTAAAAAGCAGCAAGTTTGCACTTGCGTGACTCTGCTTTTGCTGGGCCCCATGCCGGCAGCCAACAGGAGTGAAAACAAAATCTGTCCCTTTCAGCACCACACATTCCTCTCCTGAGCCTAGGGGAAGAGGTGGCAAGTATCATTTGCCAATCATGAACCAGATAGCCTTTACTGAATCCCACATCTTTAATGAAATTCCACCCAGTTTTGGAGAGTCATGCTGGTAAATAAGATAGCCACGGCTTTTCCTAGCAGGTACAAAACATCTCTATCTCATTCCATCCCCACAATTCTACCCAGCGTCCTGGGTTCCTCTCCTGTTCTGCCCCTCTGCCTATCTCTTAGGAGCCTTGTTTTTCTCATAAGCAAATGCTACACCATCCTTCATTTATTCTACATGTGAATCTCTCAACGCCTGCTTTAATGAAATCTAGGCTTCCCTTGAACTTCCATTACTTCCAAGAGGGCATCTGCTTATTGTTTTAGTAGTTCCTTTATTCCTCTCTTGTTTCCTCCTTATCTTGCTGACTTTCTCTTTCAAATCACTTTTCTGCCTTTGAGCCCCAAAGCCACCTCTCCTCTCTTCAGTTTCATCGGAGAACATTGGGCCTGCTGAATTGAGGCTGTTGAAGTCATTCTGGTGATTCGTCTGTGTCGTCTTTTATTTAGGCTTTCATTTCTCCTGTCTCTGTTTTAGAAGTTGTTTTCCTCTTCCCAGGGCTAGGTTTTCAGCTTTGTCCTGGATTTCAGTCATTCTCTTCTACTCCATTTTCTTGCCCCCTTCAATTTAGCCCTTCTCTTCCCATGAATTGATTTACTTCTCTGTGAGTTTTACCTCCACCTTTATATTTAAAAATATTAATAAAATAGAAACCCTCCTTCTGTCTTGTTACCTCCACAGGCCATTTTCCTCTTGTTGTTTTTCTTTTCATTATTAGCCTTTGGGAAGGAATTGCCTGTATTTTAACACCCCTGCCTACTTCACCACCTTCATTCCATTGCTGTGTGACTCCCAGTTCCATAACCACAAAGAAATAACTTTCTTAAATATTATTCATAACCCCTTATCTCCCAAATCCAAGTCACTCCTCCCACCTTACATTCTATGGAATATTTTTTGCCCCTCACTCTGTGCTTGCTTTCCGTGCTATCCTTTAGGTTCTACTACCTCTAAAATTGGTCCTTTTCCATGTCATTTGCTGCTGCTTTGAGTCCTTTGCTCTGTCTTCTCTCCTGAGATTTTCAGCTTTTGAATCTCAGTGTTCTACTTAAACTCTTCCTATTTAAGGTTCTATCCCATTAGAACCTCAGACTCCCTTTTCCTCCATTCTGTTCTCATCCTGAAAACAACTGGTTTCTTTCACCTTCTTCCAGTCTCTGTGAGCTTTGAGTTTCCTTCTTCCATATTTCGGACTTCTAATCAGTTGATAGATATTATAGTTATCCCTCACCAGTGTCACTTACATTCTTTCTCTTTCTATTCCCGCCATCGACCCCTGTTTCAGATATCTCTGCCTCCCCCGAAAGCTGTCCACTGAATATCATGGCTGTTTGGAGCCTGACCAATGATATGCAGATGATTCTCTTCTCCACTCTCTTACCTCACTATGCATATGTAGACCATGAAAAAACTCAGTTGTGCATTCCTAATGAGGGTTTTGTTGTGTTGAATCATAAAACTTTATTTAGCTTATGTTAGGTTTTACAGAAAAATGATGCTTTTTAAAGTCAGGTTGTTCTGTGCTGACCTATTTACTCAGAAAGCACAAAGTTAATCAGGAGTAGCTTGGGGTAGGCAAAGATTGGAGTTCGAACTCATGGAGAAACCCAGAAGAAAAGGATGCCCTCAGAAGACAATAGAATGCAGGAGACATTTCAGCAGTGGTAGACTTCAAATAAGACAGGGAAGAGAATCTTAATGGAGTTCATTGAAACATTGCTTCTAAGCAACAAAATAGTGTTGATGTCATATTTAACATTTGAACACTATAGAAAAAAATAAACAAGAAGGAAAAAACCATGAAAAGATTAGACACAATATGTGTTGAAAAGCAGGAAAACACATGCAAAATTATAATAACAGAAGCTTTATTGCATCAAAAACATTGTATACCCTTTACCCTATGTGTTTATATGCAGTGTTTATATTTGTACATTAATTTTATTCATTTCTATGTTGCTTTATGGATAAATAATTATATTTCTGAATGCAAAAGAGTAGGCCATTATACACACACACACACACACACACACACACACACACACACACACACATATTCCACTTCTTCTTCCATAGATTTTCTTGTGCTAGCTTAAGGAGAACTTTGCTAGATTATTGGATATACTAAAGAGGCACCACTAACCCAGTGACTCAAAACAGAAATAAAGGTGAAGCACTAAGGAATATTGAACAGCCTCCTTAAATCTCACCCTATTAAATTTTTTTATTGTGGTAGAATGTATATTCCAAACTTTGCCATTTTAACCATTTTTGAAGTGTACAATATATTGACATTAATTACATTCACAATGTTGTGCAGTCATTTACTACTATCTATTTCCAGTTTTTTTCCTCAATCCAAGCAGAACCTCTGTAACCATTAAGCAACCACTCAGCATTCTTCCCACCACCGAATCCCTGGTAACATCTAATCTATGTTCTATCTCTATGAATTTACCTATTTTAGATATTTAATACAACTGAAATCATACAGTATTTGTCTTTTTGTCTCCAGCTTATTTCACTTAGCATGTTTTCAAGGTTCATACATGTTGCAGTATGTATTTGAACTTATTCTTTTTTATGATTAAATGTATTCCATTGTGAGTATACAGTTGTCAGTCCATATCTGTGGGTTCCATGTCCTCAGATTTAACCAACCATGGATCAAAAATACTAAAAAAAACAAATTCCAGAAAGTTCCAAAAAGCAAAAATTAAATTTGTTGCATGCCAGCAACTATTTACGTAACATTCACGTAATTAGGTATTATAAGTAATTATAAGTAATCTAGAGACGATTTAAGGAATACAGGAGGTCGTGCATAGGTTATGTGCAAATAGTACACCATTTTTAATAAGGGACTTGAGCATCAGTGGATTTTGGTATCCATAGAGGGTCCTGGAACCTATCCCCCCAAGGATACCGAGGGATGGCTATATCTTACATTTTATTAATCCATTAACCCATGGATGGATACTTTGGGTTATTATAAATAATGCCTCCATAAATACTGGCACATAAGTATTTGTCTCAGTCCCTGTTTTGAATTCTTTTGGGTATATACTTAGGAGTGGAATTGCCAGGTCATATGGTTATTTCATGTTGAGATTTTTGAGGAACCACCAAATTGTTTTTCACAAGCAGCTGCACCATTTTACGTTTCCATCAGCAGTGTATGAAGGTTCCAATTTCTCTACATTTTTGTCAACACTTATGATTTTCTGTTTTTAAATTAGAGCCATTTTAGTAGGTGTGAAGTGGTATCTCACTGTGATTTACATTTGCATTTCCCTAGTGATTAATGATGCTGAGCATCTTTTCACGTGATTGGCCATTTGTATATCATCTTCAGAGAAGTGTCTATTCAAGTTCTTTGCCAATTTTTGAATTGGCTGTTTGTCTTTTTGTTGTTGAATTGTAGTGGGTATTTGTCTGTTTTAGATCTTATACCCTTATCAGATGTAAGATTTACAAATATTTTCTCCCATTCTGTAAGGTGACTTTTTACTTTCTTGATAATGTCCTTTGCTGCACAGTTTTTAATTTTGATGAAATCTGATTTATTTATTTTTCCTTTTGTTTCTCATACTTTTAGTGTGATTGTTAAGAATTCACTGCCAAATCAGAAGTCATGAAGATTTACCCCTATGTTTTCCACTATGACTTTTATGCTTTTAGCTCTAGTATTTAGATTACTGATCCATTTTGAGTTAATTTTTGTATATGATGTGAAATAGGGGCCCAATTTCATTCTTTTGAATGTGGAAATTCAGTTGTACCAACACTATTGTTGAAGACTGTTCTTTTCCCTTTTGAGTAGATTTGGCATCCTTGTCAAAAGTTAAAGCAGCCTTAGATGTATGCATTTATTTCTGGACTTTCAGTTCTATTCCATTGGTGTTTATGTCTACCCCTAAGCCACTATCAAACTGCTTTGGTTACTGTAGCTTTATAGTAAGTTTTGAAATAAAAAACCTGAGTCCTCTGACTTTGTTCTTTTCAAGATTATTTTGGCTATTTGGAGCCCTTTGCACTTCCATATGAACTTGAAGGATCAGCTTTTCCATTTCTGCATAAAAGGCTGTTGTAATTTTGAGAGGGATGGCATTGAATCTGTAGTTTGCTTTGAGTAGAATTGCCATCTTAACGGTATTGCCTTTCTAACTCATGAACATAGGATGTCTTTCCTTTTCTTTCAGCAATGTTTAGTAGCTTTCAGTTTACAAGTCTTTCATCTCTTTGGTTAAATGTATTCCTAAATATTTTATTCTTCAGGTGTTACTGTAAATGGGATTGCTTCTTACTTTCCTTTTGGAATTATTCATTGCAGGTGTACAGAAGCACAGCTAATTTTTGTGTGTTGATCTTGTACTCTGCAACTTAGCTAAATTCATTTATTAGATCTAGAAACTGTCTTGTATGTTCTTTGGAATTTTCTACATTTAGAATCATGCCATTTGTGAATAGAGGTGTTACTTCTTTCTTTCTAATTTGGATGACTTTTGTTTCTTTTTCTTGTCCAATTGCCCAGCACAGTGTTGAATAGCAATAGCGAAAGTGGGCATCCTTGTCTTCTTCCCGATCTTAGGCAGAAAACCTTCAGTCTTTCACCACTGAGTGTGATGTTAGCTGTGGGTATTCATGAATGCCCTTTATCATGATGAGGAAGTTTCCTTCTATTTCTAGTTTTCTGAGTGATTTATCATGAAAGAGTATTATATTTTGTCATATGCCTTTTTGGGTTGATTGAGATGATCATGTGTTTTTCCCCCCCCATTCGTCAATGTGGTGTATTACATTGATTGATTTTTCTCATGTTTAACCACCCTGCATTTCTGAAATAAATCCCACTTGGTCATGATACATAGTTATTTTGATACGCTGTTGGATTTATTTGATAATATCATTGAGGGTTTTCACATATATATTCATAAACAATATTGATTTGTAGTTTTCTTTGCTTTTGATGTCTTTTATCTGGCTTTAGTATTGAGGTTATGCTGGCCTTATAGAGTGAGTTAGGAAGTGTTCCATCCTTTTCTATTTTTTTCATGAGCTTGAGAAGAATTGTTGTTAATTCTTTAAATGTTTGGTAGAACTCAGCAGTGAAGCCAACTGGTCCTGAACTTTTCTTCGTTGGGAGGTTTTTGTTTACTGTCTTGATCTCTTTACTTGTTATAGGTCTGTTGAGATTTTTTATTCCTGAGTTTAAATAATTTGTGTTTCTAGGAATTGGTCCATTTTATCTAAGCTATATATTTTTTTTTTTGCGGTACGCGGGCCTCTCACTGTTGTGGCCTCTCACGCTGCAGAGCACAGGCTCTGGACGTGCAGGCTCAGCGGCCATGGCTCACGGGCCCAGCCGCTCTGCAGCATGTGGGATCTTTTGTTAACCTTTTCAAAGAACCAACTTACAATTTCATTGATTCTATCTATTATTTTCCTATTCTGTTATTGATACCACTCTGATTTTTATTACTCCCTTACTTCTGCTAGCTTTGGTTTTACTTTGCTCTTATTTTTCTACTTTCTTAAGGTACAGAGTTAGTTTATTGATTTGAGATTTTTTTTTTAAATGTAAATGTTTATAGTTATATATTTCTCTTTGAATACTGCCTTCACTGCATCCCATGAGTTTTGTTTGTTTTTGGTTTTGGTTTTTTACCACCAGCATCACTTTTAACAAAACATGGAAGATTTTATGACAGGGAAAGTGGGAAGAGTAAAATATGACCTTTTTAAAACCACAAAAAGCCTTCTGTACATGTCTAGCACTTGGCAGAGGGCAGGGCAGGCACTGCAGTAGCAGGCCGGAGCCAACCTTTTTTATAGATGATATCATAGTGTCCAGGTCAGTAGAGAAGTTAGACCTTGGGTTCTGAGCCCTTGAGGAAGATGTGTGTGTGTCAGTAGTGCCATAATCACTGCAGGACATGTACTCCACCTGGATGAAGATGCTGAGGGCCTGAGTCAGTGTGATGATGTGGATGTGGTCATTCTCCTTGCACATGGCTTCCACTTCCTGATGGCAGAACTCCTTGACAGTTTTCCCACTTTCCATGAAGTGCTTGAAGAACTTGCTCTTAAGCTGCAGGTAGCTGAGGTGAGCAGCCCCAGACAGACCACCAGGTAATCAGAGTTACTCTGGTTTTTGAAGGAGGCCAACAGGTCTGCTACTGAGGTTCACTTCTCTACATGCTCAATCAAGTTCATGGATATGTTGTGGAAAGCCTCAACAGTGGACCTAGCCCTGGGACACCAGGTCCTCTTTGCTCTTAGCAGGCATATCCTTGAACCACTGCAATTCCTTCCTGTCATCCAGCAGTGCCTCCAAGTGGGAGAATCTGAAAGCTCAATAGATACAGTTCCCATCAGGCCTGATCTTGCCAATATACGACTACTTTTCGTGGAGGTTCTTGATCTCATGCTGCTAGACACTGTCATCCTCAGCATACTCTTTGCACAGAACTGACAGCTCCAGATGCTCAGAGACCAGAGAGTTCTGCACAGCATTCTCTTGCTGACCCATGATGGCTTCAGCACAGACAAGACAGTTAACACCTTTGGAGCTGCTGCCCAGATGTTTCTTCTTCTGCTCCATAAGTTTTTTTTTTTTTAATTAATTCATCTCTAATTATTTTCTAATTGCCTTTGTGATTTCTTATTTGACCCAGTGATTACTTAAGAGTGTGCTTTCCATATATTGGCGAATTTTCCAGTTTTCTTACAAAACTATAACTTCATTGTGATCGGACAATATATTTTCTATGATTTAAATGTTTTAAAATTTATTGAGGATTGTGTTGTGGCCTATTAATGTGTCTCAGTGTATGTCTCTTTGAGTTTATCCTACGTGGGATTTGTTGAGCTTCATGGCTTTATAGATTCATGTTTTTCATCAAATTTGGGAACTTTTCAGCCAGTATTTCTTCAAATATTTTTTTCTGCCCCTTTCTCTCTCTCATCTCCTGCAATCTGGAAATCAGATTCACCCCCTTTCCCTAGGGTTTGATGATTTTTTTGTTTGCTGAATGCTGTAGTTCATTTGTTTGATGACTTCCCCAAACTGTTTCTGCAAAGGCTTGTTGTGTATTCCTTGTTGTGTGTGGCCACTGTGGTCTTTATACCTTAGCTTATGTTCAGCTAGAAGTTTGACATGGATTTCTTTGAATGCCAGTGCTGAACAAACAACACCTCTCCAAGTATTTTCAGGTTGACTCTATGCCAGGGCACTCCTTCAGCACTCAGGCAGGCTTGCACTGACTGTAGGGATCCGTCTGAGGTAAAAGCTTAGTGTATTCTCAAGTCTTCTCTGAGCATTCATCATACTCTGGACATGCACATGATTTTCTGTATTTCCCTGCATATATGCCTGCTTGTACATGTTCTAATTTACTAAAGAAACTCTCCTCAGCTTTTGTTCTCAGGCCTTAGGTGGTCTTTTGTATGTTTTGACTATAATCCTTTGCCCCAGGCAACTGAGGTTTGTTAGTTTGGCTGGCTGTGTTTTTGAGCAACACCCACTGTTTTTATGGCTTGAGTTTCTAGTTAGATGAAACAGAGGTGAGCACCTTGTACTAGTCCTTCAGGTCACACTTGGTGGATAATTTCTACTCTGCTCCCTGCTGAACCAGGGACCAGGGTCCTATGGTGGGAATCTGAATTGCTGCTGCTTTGATATCACCACCATTCTGGGGAGGGGATGGTGCGTGAATGAGTAAAAATGCCATAAAGCTTTCCTACTGTCTCAAAGTTGCCTTTTTTTTTTATTCGACATCCACTTAGTTGCTGTAAACCTTTGACTGTTTTCCAGAGCTCTGATAAAGTTGATTCTAACAATTTCTTCTTGTTTTTCAACGTTTTTTTTTTGTGTGGGGAAATGAGAGCTCTGCCATTTTGCCAATGTCACTCCCACTCTAAAATTAACCACTTCATTCTTTTGGAAAGGTTTAAGAGACTCCTACAATTTCAACTGGAAGAAGCTTTTGTGATCATGTAGTCTGGTAGTTTGTAACCCTTCTCCCCAGAGCACCAGGGGTTCCATGGTATTCCCTCAGGGACACTCAGAATGTTTGAGGCTCTTTACTGTCACTCTCCTCCATTTTCACCTGTCATTCAGAGTTTGTCACTATTATTATTATTTTTTAACGGTAAGTTTTCATTTGAATCAAGAATTTTTAGCTTAAAAAATTTTAGAAATCATTGATTTATATCAAGTGCTTAGTTCAGAGCTAGGCAAAGAAGGTTCAGGTTCCTTATTCAAAGTCATCAAGTTTCCAGGCTACTCAGCCAGGTAGCTGGACTAAGACATGTAGGCTTGCTTGGCAGGATAATAACTTGGTGGCTTTGTTCCACAGTTAACTAGGGTAAAAGCACTGTGCTATGTAGGGGAAGGCAGGAGAAGGAGATTATTGTGGCATTTCTCAATCCTTTTCTAACATCCTGAACAATCTAGTTTTTGCTCCAAATGTGCATCCTCTGTCAGCACAGTAGGTCTACAGTTGACCAGATTTGAATCTTCTTGGAGGGTAGCTTGTCAACTATCTATTGTTACTGTAGAATGCCTGCCTCACTTCCTTCACCGTCATCCCAGGAGTTAGCAAAGTATTTTTTCTTCCCACATATATTTCTCTCCCCTAGAGGAGATATAGAAAATAAAATTTTCTCCATCTTGTTACATTTTCTGTTCCACTTATCTACGGCCGCTAGCTCTGAATACGTAAGAATATGACATGGTGGTAGTGAAACTCTTTTCTGTTTTTCACTGTTTTTGAGCAATAGAAGGGAGATTAAGTGATTACTGAACAAGACATTGGTACCCAGGAAGAACATGGGACACCACACATGATATCAAGGTAGACCTAAAGAGAGACTTTCTAAGGTTGGAGAATTTTCTGCTGAGAGAAAACAGCCGTCTTTGTTGGATGAATTTCACCTCAGTTCTTAGAAAGTGAGTTGATCTGCTTTACTTAACCTCTCACAGTCTCTCAGAGCCCTAAGATTCCATCTTTTGTAGTACAGGTAATTAAATAATTTCTGATTCTGCATATGTTCTGAATGATGAATTTTATTTTCTTTGGTACAATTATATATATTTATATATGTAAATATATAATATTTATGCATATATATACACACACATTTTTATTAGTTGATTGTATAAAAGTATGAAAACATGGTACTATCACTCAGAAGTTTGTAGGAGCAGCAGTTTTCAATCCATGTAATATTATATCTAAACAGAAACAATCGCCTTGGAGGTTTTCTTGCTGGCTGGTATATTGACATGATTGTGATACCTCCAGCTGGCTTTTTCACACTGACAATTACACGCATGCCCCATGATACTTGATGCTCACAGAGCATAAAGAGGAAGGAAAACAGTGATCTTAGGTCCATGAGGGAAGGCTATAACCACGGACAAAGTAAGCAAACGGAAACCCAGCTAATTGAAAGGGAGGGTAGTTAAAATTTAGCAGTGTTGAATTGGGAATAGCATCAGTGTCAAAGGGAACTTGAATTTAGCTGGGTGATTGAAAAATCACATGGCAAATTATTTCTCCCTCTGAACTTATGGTACCAAAGTAAGGCAAAGATTTTTCACCCTGTGTCTTAGAAGGGGGTGTTTGGAACAAGTGGATAAAAGCTGTTATTTTCTAACATCAGAAGTAGATTTAATCTTTTTGCATGTTTTAACTGTGACATTATAGGTGTGTAGCTTTATGGTAACATGGACATTGGTGGCTTCTGTTTGAAGGTTCTAAGTATTTGACCTCTTTACCACCATGTAACTCCCTCCCCCACCCACAGTAATAATACTTCTGATTTTTAAGGTGAGGAATAATGGGCGTGTATTACATTAATAATAAAAAATGAACAGTGACATATTAAGGCAAAAAATACTAAAAATCCTCCTTTGCATGCTTCACAGAGATAACTTGGAGTATAGTGGAAAGACCTTGAACTGGGAATTCAGAAAACTTGGATTCAAGTGTGCACTCTGCCACTTACCATGTGATTTTGTCAAGTTAATTTTCTTCTCTTAGCCTTTTTTCTCCCAACCCTAACACCCCCAATTTGCACTACAGAGACAGGATCTACTCCCTGGTTTATTTTGAAATAATATGTAGGGACCATTTGGAAACAAATGATATGGATGGTGATGGTCTCAACTACAAATTAATGTTTTCAAAAATTATTATTCTGATATAGTATTTTATATTTTTTTGAAGGTGAAACAAGACCAATAACAAACCATGTTTTTACAAAAAAGCAAACATTTAATTACTGTTTTCACCTGAATTGGCAGTGAGGCATATTGGAAAAAGAGCTAAGTAGAAGCCAGAATCAACTAATTGCTGTCAACTAACAGAGCTTGTGTGTGTTGCTTCAGACCCCTGAGTCTTTACTTGTTTATCATTCAAATGCAAATGCTCTATTTCCTAAGTTCCTTTAAAATGTTGGGACTTCGTTTTATCCTCCTTTATTCTATTGCCATTACCCCCAACCCTCCTTCGCACACATACCTCTCTACCACTTCTTTCTCCTGGCTAACTTTAACAAGGTCTTCATAACTCAGCTCAGATGTTATCTCTTTCAAGAATTCTTTAATTTCTCTTGGCAACAAGAGGCTGGCTTAACTAATAAGTCTCCTCAGTGTTATCTTAACACCTACACCTACCTATATCATTGGACTCTACTATTTGGTTATAAGTGTTTATATATCTTTTACCCCAACTACAATCTAAGACTCTTGAAGGTAGGGTCATGTGTTGCTCATTTGGGGACTGGCATTTAGTAGATTTTTAATGAATGTTTCTTTTTTTTTTTTTGAAGATGTTGAGGGTAGGAGTTTATTAATTAATTAATTTATTTTTGCTGTGTTGGGTCTTCGTTTCTGCGAGGGCTTTCTCTAGTTGTGGCAGGCGGGGGCCACTCTTCATCGTGGTGCACGGGCCTCTCTTGTTGCGGAGCACAGGCTCCAGACGCGCAGGATCAGTAGTTGTGGCTCACGGGCCTAGTTGCTCTGCGGCATGTGGGATCCTCCCAGACCAGGGCTCGAACCCCTGTCCCCGGCATTAGCAGGCAGATTCTCAACCACTGCGCCACCAGGGAAGCCCCATGAATGTTTCTTTAATGAGTGAATAAATTAATGAATGTATAATGTATGAGAAGCTCTTTGAAAAGAATAAAAGACAACGTGGAAATGGTATTTTTCAAATATAACTACAGAAGGAAGGAGCATTTGTCTAGTGAAACAGTACTGTATTTGGAAGTCAGTTATTGGGCCATCTCTACTAATTTGGTGAGTAACTCCAGGAAAATCACTTAAGCTCTCAGCATTCAACTTCCCATCCAAAATAGGGCAATCTGCATTTCCCGTTGCCTGACATTAGGAATGTCACAGAGGCCAAAATTAGAGCGATTACGTGACATCTGCTGATTTTTTTTTAAAAAGAAAGTATGCTGTGTGTTCTTGGGGGGATACATTAACACCTGTTCATAATCAAATTGCTTTATACTCAAGATATTCCTGAAGTTTTCTCTAAATGATTTAAAATTAAATAACATTTTAAATGGACTGAAGGAGATTTGTATTTAAAGCATAGTTTTGGTCTATACCAGTTTTATAGAGTACAAAATCCTCTTGAAGGGGAACAATTATTTTTAATTTAGATTTGTAATTTGTATTTGTTTTGTAATTTAGAATTTTCTTGTGATACCAACCTCTTAAAGCAGCACCCTCCTATATTTCTCTGACTGTGTCTCATCTTCTGTTTAATGAGCCATAATTGACTGGCAGTGGAGAAGAAATATCCACCACTGAACTGCCTTTTATTGTCTTTGGGAAGCTGAACTTATGTTCACGAACACAGCCTCTGTCCTGCAAACAATAATTTTCAGAATTGTGAACAGATATTTGTGTCTTTGAGAAATATGTAAAGAAGCATTAAGGTGATGGTTCCAGGAACTTTGGGAAATCTTAAACTAAGACAAGAGGTACATCGCTCAATAATTCCCCAGAGAATTGGAGACTTTCTTTCTTTCTTTCTTTCTTTTTCTTTTTAACTGACCCCAGATGAGTAATTAATCCAGTTAGTTTCTCATGTAATTATGATGTTACTTACCCCTACTTTATCAGGACACTTCTTGTCCTCACCTGGGCAAGAATGTAATTTAGGCCTTGCTTACTCTCCGATTAAGAATACAAACTAAATAGTGTTTAGATTTTCCTTGTTATGAAATTAATGTGGAGCTGGGTTCCTTCTTAGGTGTCCCACTATGCTTCTGTATGAAATTCTGTCTCACGGGAGTGTGACACCTATGTCTTAATTGCTTCTTTTTTTGTTGAGTCAACTGGATTGAAGTATACTGTATGTACAGTAAACTGTACCCATGTAATATCCTTGTAGTCACCACCATAATCAAGGTGCAGGGCATTTCGACCACCTCCAGAAGATCCCTCCTGCGTCTCTGCAGTCATTTCCCACTCCATTCCAGCCCTAGGCAACCGTGGATCCGCTTTCCATCACCGTAGATTAGTTTGCATGACTTTCTTCTTGAGCCCACCTTTTTGAGGTTGAGTTCTTTCATGAAGAGATAAACTATATGGTTGGGAGGACGGAAAAGGCAGAGCTGAGGCATCTATTCCAGTAAATCACTTCAGATCTGATAAGCACTAAATTTTGTGGAAGCAAGGTTTATCTGAAGTCATAGGCTGGTAGTTACCTTTAGAACATGGTTAGCCAAGAACAACAAAATTGGAATGGAATTTACATTTGGGCCATTTAATGCAGAAGCATCTAGGAGGAAGTTCAAGGTTTCCAGCCACTTTGATGAAGTAAGTTTTCCATTCTTCATATGAACTCGGTCCCATGCTTTTAGCCATCACTAAGCTAAATGGGCTATAATATCTATTTTTTACATGTTCACCATTCAGAAATAAGGTGGTGGTTGTCCTTGGACTGTGTAAACTTACAGGATATAAACACTTATTTTTAGGGGTGCAGAACTTTGTTGTATTTAAATTTTGAAGGTGGTCAAGGTACAGGGCCAAGATTTCTCATCTGCATTTGACCTTTTCATGATAGCTCTAACCACTGGACATTTAACTTTTTATGGCCAAGAGTCAAGTGCTGTTGGTGAAATGTTTGCAAAAGGGTTGGCATGAAACTGCCTCACTGGTATTTTATGCTTGTGCTACAGTCCAGAAATAAACATTACGTTTCTTTCTCTAAATATATTTGTGTCCTGGATAGCCTACTGACAACTATTGTCTTCATTTTTTTTCCCCCAGTTAAATAGCAATTGTTCTGGATGAAGGAATGGCACTGTTTAAAACACTTTCACGCTAAGAGTCTCCTGGTAGGAAGGAAAATAGATTTCCAGTCTTAAGAATCAAATGGCCCTATTCAATGTCAGTCTTATGACTCTCCTCCCCCCATATTAAAATTTCGTTAAATTGGGCTCTAATCTGTTTCAAAGCAAAGTTGAGAAGCTCCTATGTCAGGACTGTCCTAGATACAGGTATCTTTCCAGCTTATAGAAGTACCTTTTTCTTGCTAATATTTAGTGGAAGAAGTGATATTTAACCTTTGGATGCCAGGGTTTCCTTTATTCTTTTCAAGGAGGTTTAATTAACCCATCTCTTTTTTCATTTACCCTATTGTTTGGAAATTTCTGGGAACATAATTTACTTAAAGCAGTAAGTCATATTTTTGTCCTCTCTCCTCTTTTTTGTTCTTCCATAGGCGAGAACTGTAGTATATGCAGATTACTGAGAGAGGAAGAATAATATCTGAAAAGGTGGCTTTCTTAAAAGACACCAATAGCATTAGTGTCACGTCTGAAGCACCCATTTGTGTCAACTGTAGAGACCTTTCAATGGAAAATTGTGCAGTGCTACCTTTTAAAGTATGAAATGCTAATTTGGGATTTACAGTTTTTGAACTGGAGGGCTGCATTTTGCATGGGATTTTGTTTAATTTCCCAGTGAAAAAAGGCATTTGAAACACAACTGCCTACAGCCAACTGTCAACAAAAATCAACTGTAATAGCACAGAGCCTGTCACTGATGTATGTGGTGATGTGGTAATCTTCTCAATTTAGCTGGATATTTCTCCTTCGTACAAAATAGCTGAAAGTCTTGCTAGGCATTTATGAATATCGGGAGGTATTATTAGGCTGATAATGGGGCCAGATTAAGGAAGTGTACACTGGTTCAAAGTGTCCGTTAAAGAGACACAAAATGGGGTGGTGCTTGGCCCTCAGTGTAAGGGAATCTTCGCATTTCAGGTTTGCTTAAGATTTGGGCGATAGCAAGCTGAGTTCCATCTGCTGTGAAAGTGGCTTTCTGGGGAAAAAAATAAAGTTGTTATGCTATTTTTCCCCCAGAAATCTGTTATTGTTTATCAAGAGGGTGAAATTAAAAATCTCTAAAAATGGAAGTGAGGAGGGCAAACTAGGGAAATCTCCTGGGGTGAGACTGGTCAGTGTTCTTCTCCCTTAGACATTGAGAACCAGTGGTTGAGGGCTGGCATCTTTTCCCTCTCAATCATGACTCTCTTAGAGCTGGGAGAAGAGAATTCTTTTGGAGTGTCTGTATTTTAGTAGTGGGACACCCTTGGGTTCTAAATAACTGGCAAATGCAAGGCAAAAAATAAAGCTGCGTATAACCTATTCTTTTTTTTTTTGCGGTATGCGGGCCTCTCACTGCTGTGGCCTCTCCCGTTGCGGAGCACTGGCTCTGGACACGCAGGCTCAGCGGCCATGGCTCACGGGCCCAGCCGCTCCGCGGCACGTGGGATCTTCCCAGACCGGGGCACAAACCCGCGTCCCCTGCATTGACAGGAGGACTCTCAACCACTGCACCACCAGGGAAGCCCTAACCTATTCTTTGGCAAGGCACAAAGTTGGCACTTATTAATAGCTGTCATCAACACATGGCATTAAGTGAAGCTTCTTATATCAAAGGGGAATTTAGAATCAAATAGCACTTTATGTTATCAGTTACTATTTTTTTAATTTAGTATTTAAAATGAGCCATATTCAGGTCTGGCCACACCATTTACTAGCTCCATGGTAGCCCATCTCTCTGTGATTAAGTTTCTTCATCTCAAAATTGGATTAATAATCATGCCCACCTTATGGGGATTTTGTGAGAGTTAAGTTACCTTGTAGATATAAGGAGTTTATAAAACTGTTTGACATATAATAAGCATCATATGATTAGTTATTACCATCATCATCAAGACAAGCAACATATTCACTATTATCAAGTACTCATGCTAGAAGGGTGAAAAGTAGAATATGCTAGCACATATACTACATAACCTATTGTGAAACGTATATTCATTTTTCTTAATCATTGTGTTTTTATATATTGGTGGAAGACAGGAGTGAACCACATTATCTGAGCTACGTGTAATATGTTCTAAGATACTTATAAATAGCACCATGGCTAATAGGAGCTTGACAGTGCCATGACCTGTTTTGTGCACTGCCTTCCCACTGCCCCTTTCTCTGAAGCTCTGCCCTTCTGCAGCTCCTGCTTCCCATATGATCCTGATCTATTCTCTTCCCTGCTTGTGTTGGCCAATGATGATAGACCAAGGATGGACCTCTGATGGAGGGGTGTGGCTCCAGAGAGGCATGTCAGTAACATGGTACACCTCTAAAAAAAAGCTAGATTGAGCCAATCCAATTCCTTTCTCTGCAGTTCTGTGACTGTGCACCGAGGTACCATTGTTGATTATCAGCAGGTGCCGAAATTCAAAAACTATGAGATGGAAGGGAGAGTAGGGTGAGATGTGGCCTTGGCCGTTATGTACGGATTAAAGCTATGATAAGACAGTGGAGCAAAGAGAAAAGCAACCACACCATGAGAGACACACCATGAGAGAGAATCTCTGAGGCTGCATGTTTTTCTCTGTTTCCTGAGCTTTCACAACTGGCTCTGCAGTTTTTCCAGATCCCATGAGACCTCTTTATTTCCCTACAACAAAATTCCCTTCCTCTCAACTTCCCACTAGTGTGAGAGTATTTCTGTTCATTGCAGCCAATTAGGGCACAGAGGGTCTAAGGTTTCTTGTGTGAGTAGGAAGTAAAGTTTTCTGCTAACAAGTAAAAAAACACTGCATGTAGTAGAATTAAAATAAAACTGAAAGTGGTCAGTGAGGGAGATTCTTATTTGCCATATTCGAAGTCTTAGGGATGAAGGGGTGCTAGAAATAAGGGGATGGACAATTATCTCTAGGTTCTAATGGACTGACAAGATCTCTGCACACACGGTGATGATTACTTTTTAACAGAGTAGACATAATCAACAAGAAAATATAAATTAAGGTGGTAACATGGTAATCATAGACTGAGAGGAGTTTTATGAAGGAAATAAAGAGTAAAATTAGGAGATCCATTGGAGGCTTAGTGAAGTGTATTCCTTAGCATTAAATTATTTTGTTGGGTAACTGCCAGTGATCTCTGAGTAAAAAATTCCCATATGACCTTGATTCATTCTCTTCCTCTGCTTTGGCCAGTGATGAAGGACCAGGGATGGGTCTCTGATGGAAAAGTGTGGCCCAAGACAGGCATAGGTACAGATACAGAGATACTGGATCAACATACACTCCACTCCTAACAGGACATAAAGCTTTTCTTTTATATCAAAGATGATACCAAAACCCATCAATGTACTACTGAGTTTTTCTTCTCTATTTGGAACGGATTTGGATGGTGGATAATGGAACAACCATTTAATGAGCCTACCTTCTACTAGGCAATATCTTTTTCACAACTTTCTGGTTTAACGGACAAAGCCAGCTGCTCTCACCTTGGAATCATTGACATTCACGTGCAGTGACTACCTGGGATTCAGGCTTCTGTCTGGATCTGTTCTGGACCAAAGGTGCTTTAATATGCTACTTGTTTCTTCTAGCCTCAAGTTCTGGCCTGAATACAGACTTTAATGAGCAACTCATATATAAATAGTATAAAAGAAGAATTAACTATCATTACTCAGTTGCTTTCTTTCTCTTTAGAAATGAGTTGCTTTTCAGTTTTAAGTTTTCCAACTATTTGTTACTATTTTATTTATTTATTTTTGGCTGCGTTGGGTCTTTGTTGCCGAGCATGGGCTTTCTCTAGTTGCAGTGAGTGGGGGCTACTCTTCGTTGTGGTGCACGGGCTTCTCATTGCGGTGGCTTCTCTTGTTGTGGAGCACGGGCTCTAGGCGTGTGGGCTCAGTAGTTGTGGCTCGCTGGCTCTAGAGCACAGGCTCAGTAGTTGGCGGCGCATGGACTTAGCTGCTCTGCAGCATGTGGGATCTTCCTGGACCAGGGCTTGAACCCGTGTCCTCTGCATTGGCAGGCAGATTCTTAGCCACTGTGCCACCAAGGAAGCCCTCCAACTATTTGGATGGAGATTCAGGTTGGAGAGAAGAAGTGTTTCTTTGTTTTCATTATCACTTCCTGCTAAAAGTTATGTAGTTAATTTCCAGAGTTAGACATCCCCTTGAGTACTCATGATATGAAGTAGAGAGATTGCTGCTCTGTGGCTTTAAGATCATTGAATACCCAGAATAAACCACCTACAGGGTACCAGACCCATAGTTGTAAAAGCAAAGAGGGATCTAGAGCATTGGAAAGGGAATACACCAAGCACAAGGTTGCAGTTACAAAGCAACAGAATTTACTGAGCATGGAAAATTCTCTCACTAAATAGATGAACAGTCCTCTGAGTTCTTCCCAGGATGCCAGACAAGTGGTCTCAGCAAGAACTTTCTCTTCTTCAGGATTTTTATTTTTAAAAAAGGACGGTTAGACAGATACAAGCACACTGACAAGTAAGCCTTTGGATGGAGAAGTGAGGCCAGGAGCACCGTGCGCTGCTTCTCCAGAGGATGAGTATTGACTGCTTACAGTGTTTCTCCAGGGTGCTGACCTTGACATCCAGATGGGTCTTTTGGTTATGATATTCTTAGTGCTTCTTTACTGTGCACTTTTTATTCAAAGGTACTTAGGTATGATGATAAGAAAATGCAATCACCACCTCCCCCGTTGTCCATCAGAAATGACATGTCGTGAATAATTATTTCAGGCAAAGTGGTGATACTTCTTCCTTGCAGTCTCATTTTATCCCCGTGAGAAGACTTGTGTCTACTTCTCTCCGTAGACTTAGACTTGGGCAAAGTATGATACCAGTACACATTTTTCTTCTCATGAGGTCAGTATTCTCTGATGTTTGGCATACATTTATTCAACAAATACTGATCCAGAGCCTACTTTGTGCCAGAAACCACTGGAGATGCAGCAGTAAACAAGACAGACAAGGTCTTTTCTCACATGAGATTCTAGTGAGGAAGACAGATCATCAAGTAAATATAAATAAACAATGTAATTATAGATTGTGACGATTTCCAGGAAAGAAATAAAGAATAGAACTAGGGTTTCTTAAAAGTTTATCCAGTTGGTGCTAAGGCCCATCCTCTCCTCATACCAAACCTCTAACATGCTTTCTTAATCTTTGAAGTATGCACAACTAACATTTATTTTTCAGTTTTACACACACAGCTTGAAGTAATTGAAAATTCAAGCTCTTCTGTCCTTTCCAAACAAATTTTAATCCCTAAGTCTCTCACATATAGACATTTTAGGACTGCCAATAAGCCCAGTATTAAGCAATTTCCTTGGGAGAAAAGACACAAGACACAAATTCTACATTATCCAAGTTTGGAACCCAGAAGGATGAGTAACTGAGTGGCAGTTATTTGCATACATATCTGTCTTCCCTATTATACCTCCTTGGAGGTAGACACTAATCTGTTTTTTTTTTGTCACCTGTGATACTTAGCATCATGATATGCACATAGTAGGAACTCAGTATATTGTTCATTGAATTCAACTGAATTAGCAAAAACACAGGCACTTGCCAAAGGTATTAGTGAATACATGTTTGAAGAAAATTAACTAACAAGTTAAAAAATCAGTATTCACATGGATTTTGGCTAAGCAGATACATTTCCTTACTGGTGAACATAAGGATTTTCAGACCAATGAATCTGGTATCCTAAAGTCCCTTACCAACAAGGCATGGCAGGGATGGAGGAAAAGGAATGTGGGCTGAATGCAGACTTTGGCAAATGGTTGGCACTTGAATCTCTCCTGCCATAGTCATAAGCTCTTGGTCTGCCTGGCAGGAGCTATGAGAGATAAACTGAGAGGTCCTAGGATGAGAGCGCCCTATGAAGGTGCTGAGGCTAGTTTCATCTTGGCCTGAAGTTTGTGAGAAGGCCCTGCCCCTACCGAGTGATTTCAGGGTGCTTCTCCTCTGAGCCCTCCCTTCAGGGACCTGGTTCAGATGATCCCTTTGTTGAGACCTCAGATGTGCAAGTCCTCTTCATAGAGCTGGGGATACAAAGATGGAAAATCAAGATCCTTGCTCTTAGGTAACCACTATTCCAAATAATTGGAGAGGAAGGACTTAACATTTAACCAGTAAAGGAGCACCAGCAGTGATATTCTTCCTGCCTTGAGAGTTCACCTTTGTACACACACACACACACACACACACACACACACACACACACACACACA
>NW_020837984.1:5546936-5557649 GCF_003676395.1 Aethalodelphis obliquidens | reverse complement strand
CACACACACACACACACACACACACACACACACACACACACACACACGTTAGTACTTTCCCACATGGAACATATCAGTGCAATTGCTTCAGACCACACCTTTCGGTAGTGGAACTTGGGGATGATTCCAGGCTATGGCAGGGAGCAGGTTACAGGGCTAGGACCAGAAGAGACAACTGATATGGAAGAGGGATGTGGCTTTACTAGCTGGCCTGAGTTTTATGGAACTAAATCCTTCTATGATACAAATTCCTATGAAATGAACACTGGGAATACACAATTCATTCAATCATTCATTTGTTATTCATTCAAGAAATGATTGTTGAGTATCTACTATGTGCTAGGGAATAGGGATGCCACAGATGGAGAAAAAAGAAAGATGTAATCTACAGGGGAAATAGACGTTAATCAAATAGTTTGACAAATGTAAAATTGCAACTGTGACAAGGGCTAAGCTACTTAGTGCTGTGAGAGATTATAATAGGGGCATTTAATCTGTCAGGGAAGGCTGTCTTTAATTTACCTGATTTTGCTCATATGCTTTTTGGAGTGGGGGAGTGGGCTTGCCTTCCCCTTTGTGTTTCCCAAGGTCAGTCTTCGCATCAGTCTGTGAATGCACGCACATGATTTAAATAAACTGGCTCTACCTTTTCATCTCTTTACTTTCATTTTGTTTATTTATTTATTCATACATAGGTACATACACACACCCTTAGAACTATTTTTAATGTAACCATGTTTACTCATTATCTTTGGGAGACTGTGGGAATTGTGTTGAAAATGCAGTTTCTTCAATCACTCACCAGACATGGGAGGATGTTTCCAATGAACTGGAAAACAGAGCTGAGTGATGTATCACAAAACTTAGCTTTTATGTTGAATGGTCCTCTTTTGAATTGGGGTATATTAAAATGGAATGCACTGGAGGCAGCATGGTATGTGGAAAGAGTAAGAATTTGGAGTCAAGAGGCTCCACCACTCGTCCATAGGGAGCCCTGGGTAATTTATGCATCTTCCCTGAGTCTCAGTGACTCCATCTGCAAGATGGGCATTATAATAACCACCTCAGTTTTTTGGTGAGGATTAAGACAGAATATCTGAAGGCTCTAGGATAGTACCTTGCACTGGTATGGGCTCAAAAAATAGTTTCCTTCCCTACATTCATATTCTTGGGCCCCATTATCATAGGTCTACTTGGAGACAGCCTGCTGATTTCAAGGAGGGTTTCCTCTACCATGGAAAGGGGGATAGAGGAGAAAATTCAAGAGTGATTCCCATCTTGACCTAGGGAAGATGAGACGCCCATACTCCAGTTTATAACAAGATTCCATAGAAGAGGGGATAGAAGATGAATGTACATTAAAGTGATTTAAAACATGAGCACACTCTGTGTTACACACAGATGAGTTAATTGTTTTGCCTTAAATATATTTCCTGAAGAACAGAAGCCTGATCACAGCACACATCGTTATGTATTTCAGACAAACAGCACTTTGAATCAAATTATAGTACGTACATAAAATATTAAAACAAGACATTTATAACAAATCTTTCTAACTTAGTGCTCAGCTCTAAAATAGATTTATATATGGATAAGCAATAGGTGCGATAAATGTGGTACAGATACCACAATTTAAATTGCAAATCAATGGGGCATCATGGGAAAAAGGAATGCAGACTTTGAGTACTAAGGGAAAAGATCCAGCTATGCAAGAGTTTTAGGCCTTCTGCCTGATTTCCTTTTGCAATGTCTGTATCTGGACTCCACATCTGATACATCCCAATATCTGCTCCCTAATACAGTTTTTTTTACACGCCCAGGTTAAATGATCTAATTAAAGCTTTCATTTATTGTTCTTTTTGTTGATTGTTGAACTTTTGCCAATATACAGTTCCCCAGAGTCTTCAGGATATTTTAGTTAGTTGGGAGATTTTGGAAGACTGTTATTGTTTCTCAGTTAACAAAATAGGCAAATGAGACGGGGAACAATATCCTTGCACGTGCTGGAGTGCTGCCTACTTCTCCAGATCACCTTGCACTCTTTTCCTCCCCTATGGTTTGTTGGACAGTGTGTGGTGAATGTGTCGACAACTCGTCTACAAGAATGATCCCTGCCCGAGAATATTAAACTTGTTTCATTTATTTTAAAGAACTTTGGGGCTATCAAGTTGGCTGACTACAGAGCTGAATGTTTGTAGGCTAGCTGGCCTGCTAGAATTCGAAAGATTCCCCCATATCAGAGGCCTTTGGAAGAGCCCTAAGGGTTGAAGCTGTACTTTGAGACTGTCATGGTATCCAATTCATTTTGGGGAAGTAGACCTTTGCTCCCAGTGTCATGTCACTAGATATAGATGAACAGCCATGACTTATCCAACAACTAACTATTTTCAAGGCTGGAGGCCTGTGAATGGAGGAGAGGAGGGCCAATCACAAAGGGTTAGTGACAGATTTCTGAGTACTGATAATTAAAGAGATCTCTCTTAGTCAAAATTGTACATGCAGCTACAGAATTGAAATATCTCTCCTCCACAAGGGGTAAAGTTGTTTTACTTGGAAACCATTCTTCTTTGCCTGATCTATATGCTGAAAACTTCTCTTCCCATTGAATATCTGCAATATTAGTTTTCCTTTACAGAGAAAGTTTGGCCATATTTCATTTTCTTGTAATGTATTGTATTCAGTTTTTAATGCTTGGGTTCTTGGTGTAGTTACCTCACCTACCTCCTTCCCACTCTGCTTACCATGATTGTTTCCAATACTTTTTTGGAAGTTGTTACATTAAAAATAATAAAGGATATGGTATTTGTTTTTCTCTTTCTGACTTACTTCACTCTGTGTACTACCAAATGTAAAATAGATAGCTAGTGGGAAGCAGCCGCATAGCACAGGGAGATCAGCTCGGTGCTTTGTGACCACCTAGAGGGGTGGGATAGGGAGGGTGGGAGGGAGACGCAAGAGGGAGGAGATATGGGGACATATACATATCCATATATGTATAGCTGATTCACTTTGTTATACAGCAGAAACTAACACACCATTGTAAAGCAATCATACTCCAATAAGGATGTTAAAAAATATAACAAAGGAGGAAATAAATGCCTTCATATTCAAGATTTCAGGTGGTAAGATTCAACTGTACTTTATGTCAGCCAACCATGCCAGAAGAGAAAGGTATGGCTATATTCCTGCCAGAAAGTTGTATCCGTAAGAATATATCTGTCAGTGCTTACCTCCATGTAAGTCAGTATAATTAGGATAGCTCTTAGAGAGGAAGATATTAAATATAGGTAGACAACAGATTGTTTCTGGAATTAAGGTGCTAGTATGGGTTCTCAATAGTCTGTTCCAGTAAAAGCCAAGTGTAACCTTAAAATAGAGATATAAAGAGTTAGATCTGTGCCATCCATTACAATAGCCACTGGCTGAATGCGGCTATTGAGCAACTGAAATGTAGCTAATCTTAGCTGAGAAGAACTGTAAGTATAAAATATATACCAGATGTTGAAGGTAATACAAAAAAGTAAAAGTGAAAAAAATATCTCAATAATTTTATATTGATTATCAAAATAATATTTTGGACATATTGTATTAAATAAAATATAATATTAAAATCAATTTCACATATTTCATTTTCTTTAAAATGTGGCTATTATACAATTTTAAATTATATATGTGGCTAACATTTTATTTCTATTGGACAGTGCTGAGCAAGGTTGATGTAAGGTAATATTGTAACTGATTGGCTTAAAAGACTTTGGTATTAGGCAACTCACTTTGTTCTTTGTAGCATGCCTGAAATTCATTGTAAATGGGGGCCTATTTTAAGTGTGCCTAGAGATCTTGCTGGTTAAAGTAACCCCATGGTGAGAACTGCCTTCCTGTGAGTAATTACTCCTTAATATACCTGATTAATAGGTTTAGATTTGTTTGTTTGTTTGTTTTGTTTTTGCGGTACGCGGGCCTCTCACCGTTGTGGCCTCTCCCGTTGCGGAGCACAGGCTCCGGACGCGCAGGCTCAGCGGCCATGGCTCGCGGGCCCAGCCGCTCCGCGGCACGTGGGATCTTCCCGGACCGGGGCACGAACCCGTGTCCCCTGCATCGGCAGGCGGACTCTCAACCACTGCGCCACCAGGGGAGCCCAGGTTTAGATTTTAATAGGGTTTTCCTGAAGCGAAGTCCACCGATTTCATCATATGCTCTCCAGTATAGCCGTTGTTTATCTCTGTGAGAAGCGTCTCTGGCCTTTTATTATATACCTCTTCTTGTTCATTCATCTTTCACGGTCACCCGTTCTTGGAAGGGAAGTGCTATGTAGCTGAACACGCTTGGACTCTGAAGGTAGACTGCCTGGGCTCAGCACCAACACTCACTAGTGACCCTTGGCACATTCACCTCTCTTAGCTGAACTTTCCTCATCTGTGAAATGGAACAGTAACTCACGGGGAGTAATGAGCACACCGTGAGATGGCTGCCGTACTGGGCATATGGACTTAATGAAGTGAGTCCCCATTCACTTCCTCTTGTTTTATGAGTGCCTGGGGGCCTAAGTTTCTAGGACTCTGAGTCTGTCTTGCTGATCACTGATTTTTTTTCCCCAAGAGAAGGCCATTATTATGAGCACTGTGTACCTGTATGAAGCACAGATATGCTCATGGCAGTTAAAAAGGGAATCACAAGTTCTTGGCCTTTGTGTCTTTGTGTTTGTGATTCTCCCTGTCCAAACGACCCTCCTTTCCCCATCATTTCCTTTTCTCCTTGTCTTGTCCATCTTTCAGTGTCCAGATGAGGTGCCACCTCTTTCATCAAGCCTTCTTTGACTACTCTGGACAGCACTAATTATCAACTTTATACATCTTATTGCCAGTACAGCCCAGTTTAAATCAAGTACCAAATATGTATCTGGTGTTTCAAATTCCAGTGCTCACTGTCAAGGGATTTCAAGCCTATTCATTTGATTTCATCTGCTGAACTGTAGGTGTTTTGGAGTCAGTGGCCATGCTTCATATCCCTTTCACAACTTCTATATCTTGTTCAAAAAATACTTGCTGATTGATCAAATGATTGATTGAGTAGGGCTTGACTAATAGAAAATACGTTAATGTGAGAGTCATTATTCATGATAGGAAGTGACCCAGCAAGGAAAAAACCCGTATACCATCTTTATAGATATCTATGTTAAATAATTTGTACATGTCAAAATTTAAGATTATCATGTAAAGCATCTTATTTAACTGCTGAGTTCTAGGAGATACCTGAGTTAGAAAAAGATGACTTAAATAAGTTTCTGATTCTAAATTCTTTAAATAAGTTTCTAATTCTAGAATCTTTTTATTACAATTGCCCTGGGCGTATATTTTACACTCCTCCAAGCCTCAGAGTACCGTGAAACATCATTTACAATCGCACACAGGGTATACGGATCAACTTTCTTTATAGCCAGAGGATTCTATATGTAGAATACATATCTCTATGTATTCTAGACCTTTTGAGATACACACACACACACACACACACAAATGTATGTAAATGTATATGTGTAAGTAGAGGTGTTAAGATCTCTAAGGTGCCCAGTTTCTATTTGTGGTCTTTCTCAATAAGGCAGTGAAACATTGGTGCTTTCAAGTGAACTTAGAGTTGTTGAATATGACATTCATGTCATTAAAAATAGTTAGCTGTTCTTGGCTACATTCACAAAGAAGTCCCTTAATGCTTCTTTTAATTGGCAGGATCCACACTTGGTATCTCTTTTGCAAATGTACCCTGCACTGAGCAGTTAGAGCTGTGTATGTGTCCGTGTATGTTCTCTGTAGGTGACACTACACCCTAATCAGACAACTGGGTCATTGTACTAGGACATACTGTATGCAGACAATGCCTTGCCTACCACTCCCCCCGCCTTTTCTTAAACCCTGAAATATGGTTGATATGGTCCATTGCAAAATGAACCTATATTGGAAATGGCAAAATTGTAATGTACAATATACCGGGGTCAGTGGGGTGTGCTGTTTTTTGCATATATTTTTTCTCCCCTGACCCATGCCATTCCCCTGCATACGGGGAAAAAAGCTTCATCTCGCACAGAAATGTGATGTCCTTTACTGCCAGAGGCTGTTGCTGTTTTAAATGAGGAAAAGGCACAATGCATGAAGAAGGAAAATTAAAGCATATTCATTTTGGAAATTAGATATGGTGTCAGGAGACTCGCAGAAAATAGCCCCGTTTGAATGGAACCCCACACTACAAGACAGTTCACTGAACTTTTGACCACTGTTTATACTATGGAAGCTTTCGAAATAGGGAAGAGAGCAAAACATTTTATAGCTGCTTAATAGCTGAATTCGTATTTCTTTCTTTCTTTTTTTTCCCACCAGGCATTTGTCTCTCCCTTCAATGTGTATAAGATATGCGAACATATCTCATATGTTATATGTTAGCTTATCGGCAGGCCTTTGTGTTAATGTCTCCAGGTTGGTTCCAGAGCACACAGCTACTGGACGAGAGTAGCTCCTGGCCAACCCGGCAACCTTCCTTACGCTCCGCGAAGCAGTCTGCTGTCTGCCTGTGGCTGGTCTGGAGTGGCCAGTCCTGCCAGGGCACACAGGCCTTGGGAGTGACAGTGACCTCTTTAGAGGTCATTCTGCAAAGGCAGAGAGAATATACCTTTCACAAGTCCCAGGGATTCCTTATGCAAAATGGGACAGGAATGGGGGCGATGATGGAAAAGGCACTGTGTCTAATTTCCCCCTTCCCATCATTTGGAAGAACAGTTCTCAATTTGTGATCATCCCTGTTCTGCTTCATTGCTTCCCTCCTGCAGAGCACATCACACCAGCCAGGTTAAGTGGGATTCAAGGGCCCTCCAGGAAGGACAGCCTAGATTTTTGACTCAACACTGAATAAGGAAGTACCTGCAAAAATGAGGGAGAGGAAGAGTTAATCAGGAGTGGAGGGCAGGATCAATTAGAGGCAGAAAAACAAATCCAATTTGTATTGGTATTAATGAAAAACATGCTTTAACGTTTATACAGCTGTGCAGCGTGGAGCTAAGTGTTACAAATTGCAGGTTCTGAGTCTGTGTCAGCTTCATTATTGTTATTACTATTAATGCGATGATATCAAACCTAAGGGGCCACTGTGTTTGTTTAATTTATTTTCTGGGAAAGCGTAGCATTTCATTTCCAAGTGAGGACCTTTTGTTTGGCCTCTTGGTGACTTGACCACACTGGCACAAATTGGACCCCGCCTCTCTCAGGGTCTGTGAGCTCCTTAGCGTTCTCTCCTTTTGATCATTACCAGGTGTATTCTCATATCTTTACCCTCACTCCACTCCCCAGTCAACTGTGGGTCTCACTTCCATTAGGAGGTGATACAATGCTGAGGTTTTAATGGTGGCTTGAGGGGGTATGAGGACAGGGGGTGCTGAGAAAAGACTTAATCATGATGGAATCACCCTGTGCCGCAAAATCCTGTAATGTGTCTCAATACTGACCTTCTATGTGTCCTTGGTTTGGGAAATAGGGACGATCTGTCCCCATACATGACTGTGAGCTCTTTACAGATTCGCATTAGGACAGACTTCAACATGGGAACACATTGCTATTTTCTTCTGCCTTTTGCTCTGTGATTTTAACTTGAGAGAGCAAAAGAGTGAGCGAGCGAGCGAGCGAGAGACAGAGAGACAGAGACAGAGAGAGAGAGAGACCATCACTCCCTCTTCCTCAATCCCAGCATTATTCATTAGGAGAGGATTGTTTTTCTCCTTTGGATGGGAAACGTCTCACCTCTCACTAGCCAGTAACAACCGTTCTGTTCATCCTTATGCGAAACCTTCACAACTGCACTAACATGATCTCTGACAATTGGAAAGGAACTAGGAAAATAAGGACCACTGTGAAGTCAGGAGTTAGCCCAGGGTCTTCTCAGGGCAAGAACTCTTCCTGACCACCTGCTTTTTGCCAGGACTAAGAGACTAAGATCTGTGTGCTGACCTCAGGCCACAGGCTGAGAGAAACCTGAGAAGTGCTTTAATCAAAATCTTCTTGGCCTCAAAAACGACCCTCTTTGTTTCCTGTTCTGCCTGAGGCTTCTTGGCACTGCCCGTAGCCATGTTGCTTTTGCTCTGGTTTTGTGAGAGGAAAGTCCCAGGGAGCCCTGGGGGACTGCTCTGTGCTCCTGCCCAAGCTACCCACCCACTTCCAGTCTATAGCCCAATGAAGGGAGCTGAGATAGGATGCAGGGGATGCAACATGGGTGAGGTCATGCAGGCCACCGCTTTAGCCGCTGGCAAAAACCAGGCCTCAGAAACAGTGACATCAGGGAAGTACTTCACAGTTTAGAGCTGGAGGTGGGGGAAATAAGGGATCAGGTTTGGAAAACTCTCAAGCCCTCTCAGTCTGCTTCACCCTCCTCTCCCTACCTCTGAGGACTTTGCTGACGTGGACCCGTGGACGCAAATGCCCTGCATTTTTCTGTCACCACTGCCTTGGCATTTGTGGTGGCCTGTAGTTCCCCTGCCACTGTGGTGTCTGACAGGGACTGGGCATTCACGTGGTGATCAGATCCAGCAATATTAGTCATAATGATTTTTTCCTCTCTCTTTTTAAGCCTGTGGAAGAGAATGAGGAGACAGGCCTGGGCAGGATTTCTGCTTTGTTTAATTACAAATGGACATATTATAGCAAATATTAATGATTTCATTAGTTTAGGCATTTCAAGTCTGACTCAAGTCTGAATATCATGTTATGATGACCAAGCTTTGAATAAAAATCCATCTCAAAAGAAAAAATTCCATCAGGTGCCATGTTGGTAAGATTACCTCATTGCATATTGGGCATGTGATGGTGAGGTGTTTTCTGGGTCACAAGGGGTTTTGCTGGTAGTTCCAGAGTGTTTCTTTCATACTTATGGTAGTCTACGAAATACGAAAAAATTTTAAATAGTTAGCCATTCCTTTCTTTATAAAATTGGGTGTCAGATAAAGGTTTCATGACACAGTAGACTAGTGAGGCAACTTGATGGAATCAAGAGAGGGCAAACTTGGGTTCAAACTCCACCTCTGCCACTTAGCTGACTTCAAGGCCTTAGGCAGGTCACTCTTGCCTGACTCTCCTGGTCTCAGTGATCTCATAAATAAAATGGGATAATCTCAGTGATAATGGTTATCATTACAGTAAGAGATCTTAGAGCTGGAAGATGTCTTTAATATCTATACGTTCGTTCATCCCTCCCCATGTCACAGAAAAAGAAACTAAGTTTTTGAGACTCTAAGAACTTATTAGACAACATGCAAAATGGTCTCAGAGCTTGGTGTGGTCCACATTCTCTTGATGCCCAGACAAGTGGACTGTTTGTGTCCATTCGGGCTGCTATACAAAAATTAAAGAGCAAACATTTATTTCTCACAGTTCTGGAGACTGGAAGTTCAAGATTAAGTTGCTGGCAGATTTGGTGTCTTTGATAGCCCTCTCCTGGTTCATAAACAGCTGACTTCTTGTTGTGTTCTCACATAGCAGAAGAAGTGAGGGAGCTCTCTGGGGTCCCTTTTATAAGGGCACTAATCCCACCCTGAGGGTTTCTCCCCCATGACCTCATCATCTCCCAAAGTTCCCACTTACAAATACCATCACGTTGGGGATTAGGTTTCAACATAGGAATTTTGGGGATACATAACATCTAGTCCATAGCGAGGACTTATTTATTCCTTATCATCTCTCAGGTCAAGCCTTTCATGTTGTTGATGATGAGTGCTATGTAAGAGTTTTTCTGAAGTGTTTTAATTTTTTTCCCCCATTGGGTTTTTATAATATATTCTTTCAGGTCTAGAACCTTGCATATCACTTGTTTCTCTGATGTCACAGTCTTTATTGGTCTACCCCTGTGAGTCCCTTCAGCTGGAATACTTTATTACTTTCTTTGTCCAATGATTCTTTGATTGTTTTCTGTCTTGGCCTTATTTTCCCCAAAGAAAATAGAATACCTAAGCAAAAGGACCATATAACACATTTTACCTAACCTTGTGGTTCCCAGATTTTTGCTTTCACTGATTAGTAAAAACATTTCTCTCTTCCTTTCTCCCTTTCCTCCCTCCCTCCCTCCCTCCCTCCCTTCCTTCCTTCCTTCCATTTTCTTCTTTTTAATAAGGGATACAAGTTTGTCAACATTTTGGTTTTCCAAGAGCTTTAAAAAGGTTCCTTTTATCTATTGACATCACTTCATGACTATAAAAGACTTTCAAAGATGATTAAGACATAGAAATAACATAATATTAGACTTAAGGAGAGTTTTTCTCAAGAAAAAAATATCAGCAGAAAGGCACGGGCCTTGTCTTTGGATCACTTAAAATTTTGTCACAGACCAACAGAGGCCCATAAATGAGTAAATGGGAGCTGTTAGTCTAAGGGGCAGGAGTTGGGTTGCGATGCAAACTGAACAACCTTAACCCATCAGAAGCCTAGAATGGGGACAATTTGAACTCACTTCACAGGGCTGCCATGAGGATCAAAAAAAGCGGCATGGAAAATGCTGTATATATGTTTTACATACATGAATTTATTTTCTTCCCCTCTCTCCCTCCCTCCCTCTCTCCCCCCCCCCTCCCTCCCTCCCTCCCTCCCTCCCTCTCCCTCTCTCTCCCTCTCTCTCTCTCCCTCTCTCTCCCTCTCTCTCCCTCTCTCTCCCTCTCTCTCCCTCTCTCTCCCTCTCTCCCTCTCCCCC
>NW_020837984.1:5453922-5546836 GCF_003676395.1 Aethalodelphis obliquidens | reverse complement strand
CTCTCTCTCTCTCTCTCTCTCTCTCTCTCTCTCTCATCTAATTATATATACCAGTATATGAGAACTCTGAAGGACAGTCATACATCAGCACTGGGCTAGACAACAGAAGTGACAATAATCCTGGCTTCCAGTCATAGTCTAGTGAACACAAAAGACTTTGGGAGTACAGACGACGAAATTATTGTGGCCCCTTCCTCATAGAATTTACATGAATACTGCCACCATCCCATCATCTGCACTGACTCCACACTGGAGGAACTTAGTCCAAATACTAGACATAGCCTCACAAAGAACTTTTGACTGACTGTCTAAAATATGTAGGCTAGCTTCCTGGAATGGGGTCTTGCCGGCAAGGCAGTAATGCTAGAAACTAAGTAATATGGAGCTGTGCAGAACCTTTAAAAAGAAACAAAAAAGATTACCTTTCTCTCATTGTTACCATATACCTGATTCCTAAACAGACTTTGAGCCATGTTCTTCCCAAGCTCATAGATGACTGAGTGTACGATGATCTTGGGAGCACTACATATTTCAGGCCACTGCAGCTGGGCAAACGTCATGATGAGCCATTACTGCAGATGAGAAAACTAAGGTTCACAGAAACTTGCCAGTACCACATGACAAATAACTGGTAGGGCCGCAGTTTAGAACAAATCTGTCTGACCCAACCAAACTCATGGTCTTTCCAACAAACATACAATCATATATGTATGACAGTTATATATCTTAATGAGTACAATGAGTGAAGTTAATATAGGAGTAATGGACTTCTGTTTCTCCTCTCTTCCCCCAAATGACTTGCCTTTCACCTTTCCCATGACTAGTTCTCTAACTGTAGTCACAGTTGAATTGCTTTTTCCAAGGTCCAGAGACAGATACTAATTTGGGGGGCAATGAGTTCAGGTGTTATGCGGGGCCCAGCTAACCTATGCTTTCTCAGATATCAAACAAGTCAGGTTACCCAATTATTTCTGAGAGTAATTACTGTGTTTTCACTTTAGCCCATTTCTACTCTTTGGCCCATTGTTTACCTCAGAGAGGAGCAAAGAATGAATTCAAATTAAGTCTGAAATTACAATGAGATTGCCAATAGAAATCAATGACTTGTCCCATGACAAGCTAGGGTTTATGAGGCAGCCTAACAGTGCCCTTATATCTTTGCCTACCTCATTGTACTGCCATTCAAGCGGATTATACAATTTTCCTGTTATTAAGGGGGTGTAGTCAGGGCAAAAGAAAGTCTAATTGAGTTTAATAAGGCTGGAAGTGGTGGTACAGAAGCCTTATAGAGAAAAGAATATTACAAATAGGATATTCCAATAAGAGTAGTCTGGGCTGTCTGTTAAGGTTGATATTTATGTCCACATTTATTGACCTTAGAAAGGAAATATAGACAAAGCAGATAGAGGTTAAAGAACTCACCTTTTCAGCAGCAGGAGCCTAGATCTCAGTGGAATTGAAAAGAGTTATACTCAGTGTAGTGAAATACCATTCCATCCATTTTGTACTTATGAGAACTTCTGCTTATTTGGGTAAAGTGGCTGAAAAATACACCCTTCTCCAAACAAAGCAGAAAAGCCATAATGGAGACCGTGGAGTCACAGAAGATACACATAGTTCTAATGCTGTGCTATCTGATATGGCAGCCACAAGCCACATGTGCCTACTGAGCTCTTGAAATGCGGAGTTTGAAATGAGATGTGCTTCAGTTGTAAAATACATAGCAACTCTCAAGGACGAAGCATAAAGAAAATCATGCAGAATATCTCACTGATAGTTTGTATTTTGCTTACATGTTAAAATGATAGTATTTTGTATGTATCTGGTTAAATAAAATATTAAATTAATTTCACCTGTTTATACTTTAAAAGTGTAGTTACTGTGTACAATTACATACGTGGCTTGCGTTATATTTTTAGTGGATAGCAGCGCTCTAATGCAATGCCTAAATGATATCATCTGAGCATCAAATTTCTATACTTTGTCTCTATTTAAGTTAGAGTGTCAGTATTCACTCTGCCCGTGTGGGACATGGATTTGCACCCACAAGGATGATGTGCATCTACACACACACCCATATTCATGCAAGTGTGAAGAATCCCGTCACCTTTGGAATGAGAGAAATCATCCCAATAAATCCCAAGTTGTTGTTTGCGCACATAGAAATGGTGTTTTTTCTCCTGCATCTCTTTGTTTTAATAAAACCCACAGCCCCAAAGAGCACCATTTGGAATAAGCTACTGGAACAATTTATTATTTCCTCTCCATGGATTAGAGAGGTGGTACTTGGAGCAGCTTGTTAAAGAGGAGAGCTTGGCCCTTGCCCTTGCTCTGTGTTTAATGATCCTCTCTTCACGTGCCACCTCTCTAATCTGCAGAGAGATAGGTACAAATTGTATCTATAATGTTATATTACTTAACAGTATAATGTATGATAAATCATAGAATTGCATCCCTACCTTGTAATTGGTGAGATGTGTTGCATGAGAGATCCCCTAATTCAATAGAGAGTGGTTGCTCTTATATATAACTGCCTCTCTGAATCAAACCAGTTCAGCCCACAAGTGATGAGGGGAGAATTTAAGCCTTTTTAATTAAAAAAAGAAAGCAAAAATATGACTTAAAATGACTTTATAGGCCCCTGGATTCAAACAACTGCTAACTAATCCTCTATTTGAATGGGCCACTTCTTTCTTCATTCTGTAGGCAGCAGGAATGGAAGCATCTGTAGGAAATGGGTACCTGAGAGGACAGACATTTGATGACTACATGTTATCATATATGGTAATCATCACTTTTAATTTGTTCCCCTTAGCCAGGTGTTACTATTTTTGAAAATTACTGTCTTCCTACTGTTAGCCACACACATATGTTTCATTAGCAACACTTTTTGTTTTAAATCCATTCCTTTTATCTATATAGACCACTCCCTAATTCTTCAGAGTTCTTGTATCATATTTTGTTTTCTCCTCTTATTTCCTTAAGCTTCTGGGCTTATTTTATTTTTTAGCACTGCCTGTTTTTGTGGCCTCTTTCCCTAACTGCTAACCTTCTTAACTTCCCAAGTGTTAATGGCAAAGCAACCAGCATCAGGGTTATTGCTGCAGAAGGATGGAGTACAGGTGATTGTACCTCCACTCCTAAGAATGCACAGAGGTTCTAATAGCAATATACATCTATACAGAAATAAGGGACAATGACATCTAGATCAAGATTGTCAGTAGCCACAGCTGTGTTCTTGGCCACTGAAAATCTCTGACCAACACTGAATATAATTTGATCACTGACTGTTCAGAAATTAGTTATGAAGACAACTGAAATAAAATTTGACAGGCAAGTTTAATTAAGTCTGTTACAATTGCTATGACTTGTACAAATTAGACTGTTCCAGCTGGATGAGGCCATGGACATGGCTAATCTTTCAGTAAGAACTGAGGAAACTTGGCTGCGATAAGTAGTACCAGGTTTACTGGTGCCTTGAAGGAGATCTGGTTCTAGAATGAGTTTTCCTGCCCTCAGTCATCCTTCTTTCCATTCCTTCAGAGTCTATCTCAGAAAGCTTCTCTTTAGGAGCTGAATTCTAGGACTCATTGTTTGGGGCTGAAAAATATCCAATAAAAGTTGTCACGTACTTGCTGCTTATATTTTCTATTTATCATTAAGCAAATGAGTGAGATTCTGTGACCTGATTTTGCACTTAAATTTTTTTCATATGTATTTTCTTAAGAAATATAAAATAGATTGTGTGGTCTTATCTTAATTTGATCACTTTCCAAGTCTGACTTTCTGAAAAGAGTAGAAAGGCAGCTTTTTGACATGAGTCATTGATTCTGTCCAAACAGACATAGGAAAATTGCAGCTTAGCACAGCCTACTTGAAAAAGTGGTGGGATGGAGGTGGGGTTGCCTTATGGTTTTCGGTTACATCTGCATTGCTTTTCCTGAGGTCTACAGTTTTACATCTTAGTAAAGAGAAACAATTCATTTGGTGAATAATCTATAATACAATTTCCAGAAGTCACCCTGCCATTTCTCAACTGCCAGATATATTTTATTTTTACTCTGCATGTTACCAAGGAAAACAAGGTTGCAAAATGATGCCAGCTTATGCTTTTCAGCTATGAGATGTCAATAGCCCTTGATTTTGTTGTTGTTGTCACTAATTTCTGCAAGTTCACAAAAAAGTGTCATAAAAACAAATTGCTTTTAAACGTCCTATCGTTATTCATCCGGTATTCTTATGAGAGATAAGAATATATTTGCCATAGTTTTTGAAATCACTTTTAATCACCAATATTCATGCCTGTAGAAAAGGCTACTTAGACTCTATTTTTTATTTTCCTCTCAGTTTTTTTTCCTTCCTTGTGTTTTCATGCTGACATTTTTACCATAGAGTCGCATTTTCATCTAGGACAATGGCATCTTGTTTTTAAAGCAAACAAACACGAGACTATTTGTTTTGAAAATATGTGGGTTGATGACAAAGTCGTAAGAATTTCAGAGAAATGTCAGCGCGAGTGTCAGGAGAGCCAGTTCTCATGTGTTTCTTATATGAAAATGGAATTTGGTGCCTTATGTACTGACAGCCTCCACACGGCGCGGAAGTTTCTTTGTTTCTGCTGGGCATTGCTTTCCTCTTTCGCTGTAAGCCCACTTGATGATTTTGAAAGATCAATCCCACTTTGCACTGAATGTACCTCTTAACCTTTTTCCTAGAAACTGAAACAGCGTATAAGGGAGTCCCACAAAAGGGGGAACTCTAAGATGAAGGGCAAGGAAGCAAAGGGTTATATTTACAATTCACATAGAGCATTTTCGCTAATCAGTACCCATATCATACATTTGTAAAAATGACTGCCTGACAGGTGAAAAATCTATTTTTTTTTGACAGCGTACATTTAATCTTAATCCAACACAACAGTTCCTTTTTTTTGCTTTACACAAACTCTCTTTCACCTTTTGATAAACTTTACCCCTGTGAACCAGAGAATGTTTCCAACTCCTACTCTTTTCTGTGTTGCAGCAGTATTGTGAGGGCAATGTGAAGCAGATTCATTTGGCAGAATGTTTTTATATGCATATCAATGCAAAGGTAGGCTTTAATGATTTTGAGGATTAAAGGCTCTGTCCGCAACTTTGTGATATGCTGTGAAATACTTGCAGTGCGAATTAGACTCCTGACCTGCTGAGGCCTCTCTGAGGTGTTCTATTTTAACCTGATGCATGGAGCACAATAGCGATAAATCTTGAAGCAGATTAAGTAATTTCCCCATAGTGGTGTGTCTGTTGGAGTTTCAAATAACCCAGCATGGGGATTCAATTCTTGATACATTTGGATATTCCAGACTGTATCCCCTCTGTGTAAAAAAAGTTTCTGGCAGGGCAGCATCCTGCACTTTGACCCCCTTGTAAGAGTATAAATTGATGCCCTACTGAGTTCAGTGAATGCTAATTATTTTGCCGCTCCTGAATCCTTAAAAATAAAATAAAAGAAAGACCAAGAAGAAAAGATGGCCCATTTGCATGCTTAAAATATGCCGAAGATTATATGAAGCGCGGAAGCTTGAGACATTATGACACTCTCAGGTCTCAGGATGCCACTGGGGATTTGATTTACTTTTCTGTTTTGCTTGGAGATATTCTGGTTTGGCCTAGGCGGTTTTGGCTAGAAAAATCTCTGAGGCTCACCAGAGAAGGCGTTCATGAGCATCAGTACCCCAGGGCAGCCAGCAAAGTATGTGCAAGGCTCAGAGGAGCCTTGCGATAGCAGTGGCTCTCCGTGGGAGCCATCTTGAATTCAGCAGTTCAGTAGGGGAGTAAGTTCTCATTGTGTCTTCTCAGTGCCAGCACCTCTGTGAGGTAAAGGTCAGATCTACATAATGAAACAAAAGCAGAGCCTGGTTGGGGAGAAGGGGACTTGTTTAATCCAGGAGACCAACAAACTTTGGAGATTTGATTGAAAACCCAAATGCTTCCCTGGGAATAAGCATCTAATTAGTATGGAAAATCTAAATGTGCCCTTGACTTTTTTGTTCCTTTCTACAAATGACAGGTCCTCTCATTAAACACATTTTAAAAAGCAGAAACTATGGGCTTGAGCAGAACACTATATAGCCCACGCATTTCTCTACTCCTTTGAAGAAGAGAGCTGTGGGCAATATTGTCATTAGAGGGAAAGAGCACTTGGCAATATGCTGATAGCACATTAAGAGAAATCAACAAGAGAAGTATAGCTTGGGGGGCCGCACCTCTAGAAGCTCCAACTGCTGTCTCCCGGATCAAACCACAGTGTCTTTCTGTGAGTCCATTGGAAGGAAGCATGAGTGGCAGGGTGGCTGTGCAGCCCAAGCAAAGAAGAAATGTGCTGCCAGTATGTGTATGGCCACTTGTATGCACGTGTGTCATTGTGGGCGTGTGCATGTGTGTGAGGGGTGTATGCACACGCATTTGCACGGGGAGCATGTGGACATATAGATACATATGTATGTGTGACGGGTGTGCAGGTTGTGTGTGGGTATGTCTGTTTAAAAAAAATTATATACATGACCCATGATTTGATAAAATAACGAACACCTTTTCCTCCCTCTGCCTCTCCTACAGTCTTTGACTCCTTGCTCTTAGTTACTGCAGTTTGTCACCACGAAAAACAAGAAAAAGAAGAGCTTACCGCTTCTTAATGGTGATGAGATGAAAATACAATTATTCCCTTTGTGATTTTTGATTCGGTCTAGGAATCTACTCCTGCACATTAAGCTGGGGAAACAGGAGTGTTTGTTGCATGGATCTGAGTCAACACGATGCTTAAATAACGTGCCCAACTCCCCTTATTTCCCATGACTTTCTTACTCTTTTGCCAGCTAAGAGGGCTCACCATCTCAGTGATTCTCCACTGAAGCTCTTTCCTCCTGCTAATAACACTTCCCTCTTGGAGTTTTCTAACATGGTCTGCATTTCTTTTTCTTCCTTATCTGTGTCTCTAATTTACAAATAATGTAGTAAAAATTCAATATCCTAGAACCCTAGACCTCAGGCTTGGAATCATAGAAACTTAAAGCTGAAAGGGACCTTGAGGACATTCTAATTCAGTTCCCTTATTAACAGATGAGCGTGTGTAGAGCAAATTCCAGAGGGCAGCTGGCTGTGGATCTGAGTATTCAAGCAATGTCATAGGGTTGACATGGACATTTCACTAGAAGTTGTGACAATCTGTCATGGCAATGACTGGAAACAATGCAAAGGATATTTCCTTTGGGAGATGAAATGTGGTAACTCACATTTGTGAAAGTTCTTTGTGAGCTATAATGTGGTAAATGCATGAAATGTAGGATGATTATCTCTGTGTTTTCTTTTATAACTAATAATGTACTAGGTGAAAATTATACCATAACTTTTGAGACTATAAAACCTAGTGAGAACTGAAAAGTCTAAGTGCATATTCCAAGGAAGCTCTCTACTGTGTCTCAAAATTGTTTAATATTTACTTTGTAGAAAGTTGCTTTGACCACTCAGCTTTTTAGACAAGAAGGAATCACTCGTGCGGTTACAGAGAAAAAGCACTGGGTGGGGGATCTGCAGGCCCACATTGCATTCTTGCTTCAGATTTTTGCCGTATTTATTCACTTGATGACCTGAATGACCACTAAGTATTTAACCTAAGTAGAACTCATCATTTTCTTTTATGGAAAAGTGATCTCCACCTGTTGCTATGACAGCAGATGAAACTATCAAGTGTTCATTTGCCCCAACCAGAAATGTGGAAAGCATGCTTCCCTCCTCTTTCTTCCTTACCTCCTCCCACTGCGTCACCAGGGTCTGTCAGATTTACTGCTGTATATCTCTTCAGTATCCCCACTGCTATTGTCCACATCTTCATCTCTCATCTCGTTTTAGTTTTAAGTGGTCTCCCTTTCTCCAGCCTTGTACTTTTCTCCTTCAAGTGCTAGCCAGATTGATCTTATAAATTTTAAATTTGATTTGCTCACTCCCCTGTTTAGTTCTGTAAATGACTTCAGAATGCCCTAAGGAAGAAGTTCAGAGTTGTTACCTCCATCCACAGGCCTTTCATGACATGGCCTCACTTCATAGCCCACCCTCCAGTCTGCATGATCCTGTTTTGTTTCTCTGGTGCACCATCTTACCTCTCACCTGCGAGTTCTCACACATGTCATGTCCTTGGCCTAATACCTAAGAGTAAGCTCTTCTTTCCATCTCTGTTATCTTCTTATGCTTAAATCCATTTTATCTTTCAAGTCTCAGCTTAAATATTCCTTTGTCTGGCAGCCTCCTATGATTGTTCCCCTCTCAGGTCGCTAATATCTCTCTACTTCTATTAGAGCACTTATCACAAATCATTAAACAGTCTGTGGTTCCCCACAATTCCATAAGCTCCCTGAGATTAGGGACCAAGTATGTATATTTTTTATGTCTCCAGGTTTTACTCCAGTGCCTCAAATGTAGGATGTGCTCAAATAAATGTATGTTGAATAAATGAATGCATAAATGTCAGTGACTTATTATGTGACCTTGAACAAGTCACTTATCTTATTTGGGACACTATTTTCTTCATGAGTAGCATGAGAACACTGAATTAAAATGACATGAAGGTGGCTCCCAGTTTTAAAGTTATAAGAGTTTATTTTTATATGTGTGTTAACATGCAAGAAATGTAATAGAAATCTGAAAGTAGCTATGAGTGAGTGATACGTTTCTCTTTTTGATTTGAGCTTATACCTTTAGAAAGTTTGTAATCTTTGTTCACATCTGGATCAGTACTCTCTACCTCATGATAAACATCTTTCTAATGCAGTCAATGAATGGTCACCATTAATGCCCGAGATCAAGAGTACTTTGCACCCGGACAATGTGGGGATTTGTTGGCTCTGTGGACATATGAAAGAAACTGCAAGAAATATGTTTTTCTTGAATAATTTGGGTCTAATCTAAAAGAGAACAAATGGCTCAGAAGGAAATGCATTTTCATTCTTTATCCAGGTTAATGAAATAGTTGCTTGAATGTAATGGACTAAAGATGGGAGCCGGTCAATATTTCTCAACTACTTTGAACCTTTGGAAGTTGAACCATCAATATTTATATGGTGGCTAAGTCTTAAATTTTGCTTCTAACTGAGAAAATGTAGTGTATTTCGGTGAGTCTACGGATTATCCATGTGAGGAAGCAGTCGAGCTGAGGTAGTGCTGATGGCAAAGAGAAGCAGCAAGGTATTTGAGTGTAAAGTAGGCAGAGAAGAAATTTTTGAGCTTCTTGTTCTTAGTTTTTGGATGATCCCAAAGGTAAGAAATGCACGTAATCTACCGTCAGAGAGAGCCAGTTTGGGGGAACCATAATGCTATAGACATAGACACCACATTTCCTCCCCAGAGAAGCTGAGAAAAGGTCAAAGCACTATACTGGGAGAATGATCCAATTACATACCAATATGAAGCCAGCATGCTATGTGCCCAAAAAACAAAGCTAGCTATGCATTCTTATCAGTGTCTCTCTGAAGACACCTTCAAGCTTGACCCTGTAGTCATTGTCTTTGCTCCTCCTGATTCAGAAATATAACCAACTTTCCAAGTTTTTTGTCCTTGACTTTTTATTTTATTTTTTACCATTTTCTGTCTTACTGTGCTTATGTTTTAACATATCTCCTCTGTGGTATTGTGGTACTGGAATTAAACACTCTACATCTAGGATTATTTTTCCAATTTACTGCCTTCTGGGACAAGAATTTATTCCTTAGACTTCCTGCCAGTCTGCAGTTGCTAGTAAATGATATACTGGTTTAAAGATTTGGATACTTTAGATGGGGAAAGAAAATCACAAAAGAAAAATGATTTTGATCTGAGACTGAAATTCAGACAAAAGACTGATGGTGGTGTTTGAGTAGACAGTGGATCAGCATGTCTCTATGTGCGGTAGAAGTACCAGCTTACAGCAAGCAGGAGAGAACTCAAGAACAAAATAAACTAGGCCTACCTCTGCTTATTCAAATACCACCCACAACTTTCTGGGAGAAGAACATATGCAGAGCATATTTGAAAACATTATAAGGTGTGCATAAAGTACAATATTAGTCAATTTTATATGCTCAGTTGCATGAAATCTGTGTGTTTAAAAAATATAATAATTTGCATTTCATGGCTTTTGATAACCTCAGGAGTGCACTTGAAATTCAGCACATGCCCACAGCACCTCCCAGCTCACCCCATTTTTAACTGAAGACCAATGGTTTCTATTAAGGGATCAGGCAGGGCCTCTGACAAGCCAGTCAATAACTATGTGAGGTTACTTCATTAATGCTATAATGGTTGATAGAGTGAGAGGCAAAAAACAGGTTCCTGACAGCAGCAAATGAAAATGATAGAGATTCCTGAAGCAATGCGCCTTTCCTTTGTCATTGTCTTTTGCTTCGCTTATTCAAAATGTGGCATTTATGTATTCAGTCTTGATGAATGTTGCAGGCTTTAAGTACTTTTTCCATCTCTAATGCAGTGCCGATTGCACATTGTTCTCTCTCTCTCTCTCTCTCTCTCTCTCTCTCTCTCTCTCTCTCTCTCCCTCTCCCCCCCTCCCTCCCTCCCTCCGTCCCTCCCTCTCTCCCTCTCCCTCTCCCTCTCTCTTCATCTCCCTCTCTCTCTTTTTTTTTTTTTTTCCTATAACCTCTGCTGTCAAGGCACTGCAGGCTGAAGGGTTGCAGGCACTGGCTAAATAGCTTTTGTGCTATAAATGGTGAAGGTGATGGGACAATGCATCATAAGCGCTGGCTGGGTCATAGAGCAGAGAGGGTGGTGGGAGCCAGTGCAGCTAAAATGGTGCAAGTCCCCCTGGCCCTGCCATTCTCTTTCCTTTATTTGGAAATCAAGTGGAAACCCCCAAGGAAAGTAAAGACATCACTGTGGAGTTCAGACAGGGATGCAACTGGGAGAAGAAAGCTCCCTGCAGGTGAATCAAGAAGACAAGTCACGTGACCATGTTCAGGACCGTGCATAGATCTGGGGAGAGTATACTGACATGAATGTCTAGCTTCTCAAGGCTGGGTTTTTTTTCCAGTTTCTAAGTGCCCTGATGGGCTGCATTCTGATCCTTGAGGGGACCATGTACTCTGTTTGGATGAGAAGAAATACAAGGTGACAGGTCTCTGGCATCAAGGAGACGGAGCTTTAGTGAGCCAGAGTGGGAGGTACAGGCATTTCCCTGATGATGCTGGGTGCCTCCTTTGAGGAGGGTCATAGTCAGGCTAAGAATAGACACACAGGGAAGCCAGAGTTGAGAGCTTCTTGGTGCCCATTCTGATGTGGTTTCTTAACACAAACAGGCGAGATTTACAATAGCCCATTGCACCTTTGGGGGCTTGGGAACTGTGAGCCATTTTGGAGGGAGAAGTGTAAAAATCAACTGATAAATACGTATATTTGAATTTCAGCAGCCTTCACCAGGGAATTAATCTGCTTTGTGGGGTGCTTGGCTGTAGCTGGCAGAACATCAGAACAACATCAACCTGGTCAGGGACAAGGAAGGCAGGAATGAAAAGTGTGATGGCCTCATACAACTTGGGGGGCAGGACATAGCTTCAAATTGCCACCATGTGTTTTCAGAACTGACTCAAATTCATTGTGAGGGAGACTGTACCCAAATATAAACCAACCAACCAACCCACAATTAGATGCATAATTGTAATCTGGATGTACAGGTGACTACTTGGCCAGAAGCACCTTAGCAGAAAGGACTGACCATTAGTTTTCTGTGGTTGCATCACGGCATGTGGTGGTACTCTTCTATCTTTGTTTCCTACAGAGGGTCAGAGCAGTAGTTCCTGCCTAATGGAATGTTGAGCTGTCCTGAACTACATAGTATTTTGTTCTGAGTAGCCTCTGTTACTTTGGTAATTACAAAATTCTGTATTCATTGTACCTTTTTCCCCCATTGGTCTTTACCAACTACTTACATGGCACATTTTATTCTCTCCTTTTGGTAAATGCTATGGGCTGAGTTGTGCTGTCACGCATATTCATATATTGAAGTTCTAACCCCTAGTACCTCAGAATATGACTGTATTTAAAGACAGGGTCTTTAAAGAGGTAATTAAGATAAATTAAAGTAATACAGGAAGACAAAATTAAGACAAAGACAGGTATAGACTGAAGACCATGGGGAGACATAGGGAGAAGATGGCCATCTACAAGTCAAGGAGAAAGGCCTCAGAAGAAACAAACCCTGCTAACAACTTGACCTCAGACTCCTAGCCTCCAGAATTGTGAGAAAATAAATTTCTGTTGTTTAAGCCACCAATCCCCTATCATCTGTCCCCAGTGATCAGCATTTTAATGAAATAAGTGCGTTCTCTCAACCTGTGTTTTTGATTTTTACTTACAGGTTAGGGATCTATAAATAATATGTACAATTAAATTGTGTAGTTTGAAAAGTTCACATACATAAAACACTTCATATTGTTGTGATGTTCCATAACCTGCTTTATTTCACTCTGCATTATACTGTTAACATGTTTTGATAAATATAGAAGTAATCTGTTCATTTTATCTGCTGCATAGTACTCCATTGTATAATTATGCCACCATTCATTTATCCTTTCCCCTACTGAAAGAATTTGGATTATTTCTACTTTTTTTTAGAGTAATGAACAGTACTGCCATGAATATTCTTACAGGTGTTTTCTGGAGCACAGTATGAGAAATCTCTAAGCCATATTCTCAGAATAGGAATTAACTGGGTCATAGCATATTTTCAACCTAACTATGTATTTTCAAATTGCTCGTCCAAATAATTATAACAGCTTCTCCTCCCAGCAACAGAGTATGAACATTCCCATTTTCCCATAACCTTACCAACACTTAGTATTGTCCGGATTTGTAATTTTCTTCTAGTCTGACAGGAGTGAATGGTGTCTTATGGTTGTTTGGAGTGCCTTCCTAACATAACAGGCTGTTATTTATAGAGCCCTTATCAAATACCAGGTTCTATACTATTTGTTTTAGATCTTATTTAATCTTTATAACCCTTGTATGAAGTTGGCGTGGTTACTATCACCTGTATTTTGCAGAGAAGGAAACTGAAGCTTAGCATGATTAAGTAACTTGCTTAAGGCCAGACGACTACCGAGTGATTAAATAAGGATTAGAATTTATCTGATTCCAAAGCCCGTTGCATTAGTTTGGATTTCCTCAAAAGCAAGCCCTGAGACAAAGGACTTGCGTGCAGGTAGTTTATTTGGGAGCTGATTCCAGGAAGCACACATGAGATTTTAGGGCGAGTCAGAAGAGGTTAGGGGAGTCAGTACAGGGTATAGTAATAAGCAGATTGCCACTGTGGGGAATTGGGGCTCCATCTTTCTGGGCCTTTGAGGGTTGGTGTGCCTTAGAATTATCTCATCTAGTTATGAAGAACCTAAGGGTATTCCTTCTCTAATTCCCATTTCTCATTGATTGGGTTTGGTGCTGCTCTGCCTAAGGTCTGACCAAGTTCCCCCAGACCAGAGAGAGCCCTCAGTCAGAGAAGCAGTGAGATGTAGGTCCTTGAGAATATCCACCACGGCTGCAGGGGAACACAGTGGTGGGCCACATGTATGGGGAGTGGCATCAGTGCCCACCCTGTCTCCAGCTACACTGCCACCTGCTAAAGCAGGAGAAATCTCCACACCAGCTTCTCCCTCTCATGACCTAAGGAGAAGCAACCACATTTTAATCTCTGCAATGTGGGGTTGATTCATAATTGATGAGACTTTTCCTACAGAAGTGGATGTACAGTTTTACACTTCACCAAAATCATCTAACTTGCTATGTGATGGATTTTTGGGGGGGTCACATTTATTCTTTCTTGGTTTTAATTACTTTGTATGTGATAACAAAGCTCATCACGTACTTTTGATAAAGTGGGCGAAATGTCAATTTCCTCACTTATTTCTTGTGAAATATATAAAATAAAACTCATCTCTAACTCTGGAGTGGTTCCTATAATTATCAGGATGCATTTTTCACTCTACAAAAGCTTCAGTAAGGTCATGGATATAAAACTGGCCCATAAATACAAATTTCACCAGAAATCAGACTGGAAACAATGAAAACAAGGCAATGTGTTTAAAAGAAATAATAATAGTCGCTTAGATTTGTATAGTTCTTTGGGGTTTCAAAGCATTTTCATGTTATTTCACCAGAACTGCCTAACAAGAAAGTAATGTGTGCTGAGATCTCATTATTCCTTCTTACAGATATAAAAACAAATGCTCAGAATGGTAAGAAAGGCTTTGCCAGGGTGACTTAGTGAATTGGTGACCGTGGTTGAACTTGAGCTCTGGACTGCTAAAACCCAATCCTTTGCTGTTCACCCACATCAGTTTTTCAATATGCAGTTTATAGACAACCTGCATCAAAATTGCCAGGTTTATTTTTTAAATGGCCAAGTCCTAAGCCTTACCTCAGAGGACAGGTGTCTGTTCCAATTGCCTGGATACCCATTTGCAAAGGTGAAAGACATTTTGCTGAACACGTGTGTTGACCCTTGGATGTCATGATGATCATGATATCCTCACCACCCCTAGAGATGGTCTGGGGAGCATACAAGCCACCCACGATCTACTCCTCAGGCTCAGGCAGTGTCTTCACACAACCAGACGACCCTGATTTTCACAGCAAAATGTTTTTATGCCCACCCATAGTGGTGGTCATCGTGTCGATGTGAAGAAGCCAGAATTGCCCCAGGAGAAAGAATATATTTGTGGTCATCCTTTCCTTGCCAATAATATTTTTAAACAAAACAGATTTACCCCCAGACATACAGACAGGCTGATTCATGCAATCTGGATAACCTTTTTTCTTCTCTCTCTCTCTTAAAAAATTAACAAATGAGCCCCAAAAGCATGTCAAAGAATGACTTGTTGTGGCATTGACGAAGTGTCACTTAAGCGAGTTTTAAATACTTCCTGTAAATCTTCTAGTGTTTTAAGAGGCCAAACTGTTCAGTTTTATTTTCTCTGCCTATCAGAACTCCACTGCGGTCAACATGTTCTTTAAAACCTTTTGAGGGTAGCCTGAACTGAGTTCTGCACCATCAGAATGAACCAGAGATGAGATACTCATCATACTCCCTTGATTTCCAGGATTATTGCCAGAGGCTGTGGCAGCTGTCCAGTTGAGAGATGATTGGGGTTTAGACACTGAGGAGGCAGTGGGGGTGGTCAGAAGGAATTTGATCCATATACATTTTGGAAGTAGAGCCAACAGGATTTCCTGATGGATTGAGTGTGAGGCAGAAGAGAAAAGGAAGGTCAAGGATGACTCCCAAGTTTTCTCCCTGAGCCACTGAAATGATGAAACTGCAGTAAACTGAGATGGAAGAGGCCATGGGTGATGCAAGTTTTGTGAGTAAGATCAGTTTGAGACGTTTTAGGTTTGAGACAGCTCTTTGACATCCACATGGAGATGTCAGTAAACTCTTGGATATATGAATCTGGACTTTGGGAGACAAGTCTGGACTGAAGATATAAATTGGGGAATCATCAACATAGAATTCAAATTGAAAGCCGTAGGACTAGAACTTACTGAGAGAGTGAGTTATAGAATGAAAAGAGGAACCAGGACTAAGCCCTGGGTTACTTAGCAGAGGTCAGGAAGACCAGCCAGCCACATTGACTTGGAAGAAACAAACAGCGAGATGTGTGGTATTTTGAATGTCAAGGAATAATGAATATTGAGGCAGAACAAATGACTTCCTGTCAAATTCTGCCGATAATTGGCCACTGGATTTAGTAACACGGAAGTCATAGGTGACCTTTCAAGAGTAGTCTCTATGGATGAGAGAGGGAAAAGCCAGCTTGGAATGTGCTGAAGAGATGAGAGAGGAGAGGAACTGGTGCCTGCATTAACTTGCCTCCTATTTAACATCTCACTCGCACCATTAACTCCAGAGGGTTGCCCCTCTGTTATGCTAGTCCAGCATCTTGGGCACATGGTCCTAAGACCACGAATTTAACCAGTTGGATAGAATGCCAACAACCTGCAAAGGACTCAAAATGACCAGTTTTTACCAGCCTGACAACTTGTAGCCAGCATCTAGAAGTGCTTCCCTCTGTTGTGGGGAAGATGATTATAATTGGTCCCAAAATAGCCTATTCGGCACCCAGCACAGTGCCTCATACATAGTAAGTATTTAATAGCTTTTTTGTGGTCTGAATGGATTTGTAAGAGAATGAATGTGCTTGGGTATATTTGGAGCAAATTATCTATGTTTGGTCAATTTTCTTTTTCAAATAAAAGATCTACAAATGATTGCTAGCAAAAATAAATAAATAAAGCCAGGGTGGGGAAAAAAAAAAAACCTGTTAGAGACAAACACATTGTGTCCTGAAAGATCTATTCTGTCCTGCCAGCAGTCTCATTGGCTGTGATTTGTATATTAAGAAGATTTTAATTGCTCAGGTAAGTGCCTGCACCTGCTAAGACATTGTGTATTAGAGCACTTTATTCTAATCTTTTACAATACAGGGCACACTTCACCCATAAAATTATTCTCTGCACAATTATCACTCCGTTTTGCTGAGGTAGAAAGTGCAACTTAACACTTTGGGTTTCACGCATTATTATTAAAATCATGGAAATTAGGATCATTGGGTAAAGCTTGTGCAGTTAACTGCTGAATTGCCCCCGTCCTTTCTGCTCCTCCTTTGCTTGCACCAATGAGCAGGATTTGAGTGAGTTTGTAGTTATCTGCAAGCACTGGGGGCTGGATTGTTTTCAACCCAAAAGGTGTTATAAACTCCCGGCAGAGCTTTTCTGCTGGGGCTCAGGGAACATGTGAGCTAGCTGGTTTTCTCCTTTATTTATTTATTTAAAAAAAAAAAATATATATATATATATATATATATATTTCTGATTAGAAAAGAAAAATTAAAAATACCTACATGTAGAAAGTATTGGAAAGTTTAGAAAATACAGGGAAAAACACACAAAAATTCATAATCAGTCACTGATGTGATTTTGATATGCTTTCTTCCCGTTTATATATAAATATAGAGAATACCTAAAGCACAAACACACACTCTCACACATCCACAGACGCGCACAATTTCAGGTTGGAATAGAAGCAAAAGAGTGGTTACATTTTTCTTTTCCTAAGATAAACTACAGCAGAGGTTGGCAAACTACAGCCTGCAGGCCATCCTGCCTGTTATCATAAATAAAGTTTTATTGAACACAGGCATGCCCCTTTGTTTATGTATCATCTATGGCTGCTTTCGTGCTACAACAGTAGGTGGAGGTGAGCAGTTGCAAAAGAGACCATGTGGCGCACAAAGCCTAAAATGTGTACTATTGGCCCTTAATGGAAAAAGGTCTGTTGACCCTGAATTACTACGGCAATATTTTGCCACATACCTTGCCCTGACAACCAGGTGCCTTGTTGCTGATGCTGCTACAACGTCACTTCAGTGATTGCATTATCAATTTCTTTGGTGGCAGTGCTTAGATACTGTGTCTTAGTTGTGGTGTGGTTTGACCCAGCTCATCTGTATTACATACCCACTTTAGGGGGATGTCTCATTTCTTCACCCATTTTTTACCCCAGTTTCCTGGGGTTTGTTAGTGCCCTGACTGCTGTGCCCCCAATAGTGTTCATCTGGGGATGATGCCAGACCCTGCCTTCTCCTTTCCCTAGAACTTCAATGATCAGACTTCAGTGTGCCTTAATATGCACCCCTAAAGATCCCGAGTCAGTGGGTCTGGGATGGAGTGTGGGAATCTGTATTTCAAACAAACATCCCTTGGCAATTCTGATGTAGGTGGTTTATGCAACCTCATTTGGAAAATATTGCCTGAGGCTATTTCTCTTCCCTCCACCTGCCCTACCAAAGTTATCTGCCTTCCAACCATGTAGGGTTTTGATCTTGGGTAGGAATTGAAAAATCCATTAGGAGTTAGAAGGTTAACATGTAGCAGTTTCTAGGCAGTATGCTCTCATTGCATTATGACTTCCGGGAGGCAAAGCCTTAACTGAGAGAAGTAGTTTTTCTGAAAATTTCAAATCAGTGGTATGTCAACATAGGAGAAGTCTAGACAAGTGGGTCTTTAGATGTCCCTAAAGCATGATCATGAAATTTGTACTTGGGCCAACCCCGTTGAACACTGACTGTTTAATAAGCGCTATATAAATTTGTGAGCTGTTCTAGATACTAAGCAAACAAAACAAAGCAGCGAGTTGACACATAAGGCAAATCTTCATTGGTCAGAAGTAGTTAATGTTCCTCTTACTTTCTGTGGTTCATATTTTCTTTCATTTCATCCATTAGCTTCTATTTTTCAACAATGACACCCTCAAAACCTCTTTGGACACAATACAGACTCTGTCTGTGTGAACACTGATTTGTAGTTATAACAGTGTTATTTGGATTACTAAGGGAATAACTTTTTCTTTATCAAAAGCCTAAATAAGTTTCCTGTTTGAAAGTTTCATTTCTGTGCATTGACCGCAAGTATTAAATGAAATAGTTTCTTTTCTTCTGTAACTCATGAGCATGTCTTTAATATCTATTATAGATTTGTAAGGACTATAAGTCCTCAGGTTAATATGTCATTTTCACCATTCCCCTTTCCTTAGGCAGCATAGCCCTGGAAAGCAGTCATTTGAACAATTACTATTTTTTGAGAACCTGATTATACCCAGTACTGGTTTAGGCATAATGGGGAATACAGATGTGCCACAAAGCATAGTTTCAGTTCTAGAATTGCTTATAATATGATTAGTAAGAAAGATAATTAGGTAACTTACAATTGGGGCACAATTCAGGGCATAGAATTAGACCCTTGGTGTTCAATGTTTTAACATTAATCATTCAAACAATAAATATTTATTGAACACTTACTATGCGTAGGTACTATACTAGTAGTGAACAAGAGAGGCAAAATATAAGTTCCCTTGCTCTTAGGGAGCTTATATTCTAGTGGAGATGACAGAAAATAAACCATAGTATGGGAGTCATAAATGCTCAGGAGCACAAGAATAAAGCAGAAAAGGGGGTCAGAGAATGTGTCTTTAGGGGTTAGAGGAAGGGATGGCGGTCAATCTATTTGTAAGCTACTCTAAAGGCTCAAAAATTGAATCTCATGAACTTTGAGATCAATGCTTAGATCCTAGCCTTTAATGCTCCTAACTCAGCATCTCAAGGCTGCTGTGTTGTTCTGGAATCCTCTTCAAGCAGGCAGAAATTCTAATCAAGATAAAAATCCTTATTTCTTTACAAAACATAGTCTTAAAAGAGAAGGTATAATTCAATGACATAAAGACATATGGGAATTTATGAATATAAGTACATATCTCAGTTCTGGGAGAAAGGTCTGGCGGCTTTTCTGGCCAGATTTTTGCATGTTTTGCTCCTTATCGTCTGATCTCAGCTCCTGGGGGAGGTCTCTCCTGACCACCCACCTAAATCATTCCCATCACCACATACCTGATGCCACTTAATTTTTTTTCACAGCACTTATAACTAATTGAGATATATATATATATGTACGCACACCTGATAATTGATATCTTTCTTACTAGGAAGTCCCCAAGAAACTAAGGAACTTCTTTGTTTTGGCCCTGGTATAAAGTAAGTTCTCAAAACACATTTGTTGAATGAAAGAAGACTGCCAAGAGTTAGCTATATCCAACCACAGGCAAGAAAGAGAAATATCTTCCCAACCATTTTACCCTTAAAAAATTATCTCAACCTAATTTAAGATTCTAGTTCACTTTTTAAAAAAAAAATAAGTAACTTACTTTAATTGCAGTAATTCACTAATTTGGAATAATCCCAAATAAGACACTTCTTATTAGTGACATTTTAAAATTATCTAGTTAGTTTCCAGACAGATAAATATATTTTCATTTTATGAGCCCACTGTAGAAAAAGCTGTACTTAGGCGAAATTCCCCATTTTCCTAAAAACTAAGTTGCTTGCATCTTTTTTCCACTTAAATGTACCTTGCAAATGATTGTTTCCCTTTAAGTAGCCCAATTTTATGTATATCATTTGAAACAATTGTTTTTCTATACTATGAAACAATTGAAGCAAATGGAGAAGTATACAGAATAATATAATATGCATCTGTGTGCTCACCAACCAGCTTTGTCAATTCTTAACATTTTTCCATATTTGTTTCATATCTATATTTTAGATAAATAAGCATTTCAAATACAGTTGAAACCCCTTGAATAATTCTTTTTTCTCATTCCATTCTCCCCTTTCCAGAGGTCATAATGATCTTGATTTGGTATTTAATCTCTCCATGCTTGTTTTTTTTGTTGTTGTTCTGTTTTGTTTTTATAAGTTTATACATATATGTGATTTCATAAGCATGATATAGTTGTATATATTACTATATAAATATTATACTACATGTATTACTCGGCAACTTGTGATTTTTACTCAGCGTGGTAATTTGATATTTTTCCATTTTGATACATTTTGATAAGCTAAAGCTTATAAGCTGCTCTGTGCAGTGTCCCATTTACCGTATGATGCCATACTGGGTACGTGTGCCAGTTTATACTCCCACTGTAGTAAATACACAAAAGCTGTCAGTTCACATTCTCACGAATACTTAGTATTACTGGATTTTCTTTTCATCTTTGCCCTTCTCATGGGTAAAAATTGTTCCATTGTTGTTTTGCCATGCATGTTTCTAATCGATAGTACAGTAGAACATCATTTTTTAGTTTTACTGGACTTTGAGATTTGCCTTCTGTCATTGCCTGTTCATATCCTTTGCCCATTTTTCTTTAGGTGATTTATCTTTGTTTTTTAAAAAGTTGATTCATAAAGGTTCTTTGAATTCTATCTACCAAAACTTTTTGGTTACTTGATACAGGTGCCACTATCCCGTCTGTGGTTTATCTTTTTACTTTTTCTTTTTTTTTTCTGGCTGCGCCGTGTGGCATGCAGGATCTTAGTTCCCAAAACCTGTGTCCCTTGCAGTGGAAGCTTGGAGTCTTAACCACTGGACTGCCAAGGAAGTCCCTCTTTTTTACTTGTTTATGTCATATTGTGCTATACAGAGATATTTAATTTTAATTAAGTATTCAAATGTATCAGTTATTTTATAATTTATGTTTATTATGTCTTGTTTAAGAAATTCTTCCTTACCCTGAGGCCATAAAATTTTATCTTACATGCTCTTCTAAAAGGTTTAATATTTTATACATTAAAACTTTTCATATACATGGCTATATATTCATGTATGATATTAAGCTGGGATCCAACTTTGTTTCCATACAGATATATAGTTTTTCCCTACCATCTACTGAATAACACGTTCTCTCCCCACTGACTGTAATGACACCTCTGTTATATACTGATTTTTCATAATAGTTTTGTTCCATTTCTGATGTCTGTGTTTGGTTCTCCTTGTGTTTTTGTTTATCTGTGCTCCAAAACATGCTGTCAGTTATCATACTGAGGATAGCATGGTATGTTCAAAGGTTAACTACCTGTGTTTGAATCTCATCTCTACCATATCCTAGTGTATGACCTTGTGCACACTATTTAGTCTCTCTGTGCTTCAGTTTCCTATCTGTAAAATGAAATTAGTAATGGTAATTAACAAATGGTTGTTCTGGCAATTAAGTTATCAAATTATTATAAAACCCTCGGGACATTATATGACACAGGAAAGCAGTTAAAACTGTGCAGTCGTGTTACTACTACTACTATACATGAAAATTAGTCTTGATATTTTGATACTTGATCTTTTTTCTCAAAAGTTGTCAAAGTTAGTTATTATCTTTTGCTCTTGCATATAAATTTTAGGATCGACTTGCCATGTTTCAAAAAATAACCTAGTAGGATTGGAATTGGAATTGTTTTACTTTTTGGATTAATTTGTGAAGAATTGGCATTTTATGTTACTGAGTCTACCCATCCCTGAACATAGTATATATTTTCATTTAATTAAGTCCTTTATGATTTTCAGTACATTTAGGTAATATTCTTTATGAGAGTCTTACATAACTTTTGTTAGATTTAGTAGCATCTTTGAAATTTGTATTTCCCAGTTATTTCAGGTATATCAGAACTGTATTTCTGGTATATAGATTTTCTGATGTTAATTCTTGCTTATCCAAAGTTTACAGTGATGTATTTTTTTTAATTTTTACTTTCATGCCTTCAGTTTGCTAATATTTTATTTATAGTGTTCACGTCAATTTATAGATTTTTATTTTCATATTTGACATTGTCCTCTGTTTTCTTTACTCATATCGCCTTAGTGTTTTGTTTTTTTTTTTTTAAGGTTACCAAGTGAGTTGCAGAGCAGGGGGTCTTTATCTGTTTTCTGGAAGAACGTGTACATTCGGCAGTATCTATTTTCAAAGAATAGACATAGTAGATCTATAAGATATCTAGGTCTAGTGTTTTTGGTGGTTTTTTTTTTTTTTGTAGATAGACGTTTTGTATTACTTATTCAATTTAAAAAAAAATTATGAGTCTATTAAGGTTTTAATCTCCTGAGCCAGTTTATTATACTTAAAAATATTCATTTTATCTAATTTTTCAAATATATTGACAGTCTCAATATGTTTATATTTTCTAGTATTATGATTAAGAACATAATCTATAATGTGAGCATAATCTGACTATGCTCACCTTTTAATTTCTGTTTAATTTTGTTGATCTCTATAGTTTCTTTGTCTTTTGTTACTTTCTGCTTTCATTATTATTTTATTCCTTCTTTCTTTGGTATTGTTCTGTTGTTCTTTCTCTTAAGTCAAAATCTTGGTTTCTTCTTTCCTATTATAGACACGTAATGCTATAAATTTTCATTTAGTCCAGTTTTTGCTGTATCCCACCACTTTTATTATGCAAAATTTCAGTTTTCATTATTTCAAGTATTTTTTAACTTCAAGCATGATTTCCTCCTTGAACCATGAATTAGCTCCATATGTTTATGTTATTTAAAATATTATTTTAAAGTACTTTTGTTATTGATATCTTGCTTAATTAAATATAGCTTTAAATATGGCTATACACCATTCTTTTGTAGTGATGAGATTCTTTAGTATTTATTGAGTTTTGCTTTGTGCTTTTATACATGGTAAATTTTGGCAAATTTATAGCTGTTGGACACAGTGTTCTATTAATGTTCATCAATTCAAATTTACTGTTTGCTCAAATCTTGTGTCAGTTATGTATATCAAATCTTATGTATAATTAATTCATGTGGCAAGTAGAATCTTAGGATGGCCCAAAGACTCCAAGCCTCTATTTTATACAACTTCCTCTTGAGTGTGAGTAGAACTTGTGATAAGATTTCACTGTCTTGATTAGGTTACTAACGAGTTGATTCATTAATCAAAAGGGAAGTGGCTAGTACTTGAACTTGATCTCTAGGAGCTGAGAGCAATCCCTTCCTAATAAACTACAAGAAAACAGGGACCTCAGTCCTCTAGCCATAAGGGACTAGATTCTGCCAACTAACTGAGTGAGCTTGGAATAGGTCCCTAGGCTCCAGATGAGAATGCAGCCCAGCTGACACCTTGATTTCAGTCTTGTGGGACCCTGAGCAGGGAATACAGAATTCTCACCTACAGAAATGGTGAGATAATAAATGGCTGTTATTTTAAGTGCCAAAATTTATGACAGTCTATTACAAAGCAAGAAAACAATGATGCTATATTTTTATATTTGATTTAGCAATTATTAAGGAAGATGTATCAAGACATTATATTATGATATGCTTGTTAATTTCTAGTAATTCTGCCCATTTTCACTTTTTCTAATTTAAGTCCATAATACTTGGTCTATATAAGTTCAAAATGCCTGCTTTTGGAAATTAATATGTAATGAGTCTCCTTTATTACTAATTATGTTTCTTACAAAACTTATTTTGTCTGATATTAAAATACTTATACCATATAACATTTGCATAATATTTTCCTGGTATCGTTTTTAATCCCCTTATTTTCAATCTTTCTTTTATGTTTTTAGAAGTGTCTTTAGTGAACAGCATATAGCTGGAGTTTAAATTTTTAGTTTAAGACTTTATATTTAAATAGTGAGTTTTATCTGTACATTTACTGTGGTTACTAATTTATTTTGATTTCTTTCTATCATCTTATTTATCATGTCTTTTTATTTTTTAAAAAACTGTTCTGTCTTATATTACTTGATCAAGTTGCCGCTTCTCCCCCATTATATTAGTTTAAGAGTTATACATTATATTTTCATTCTTCTGGTGGTTACTTTTTAAATTTAACAGGCATCTTTTACTTAGCAAACTTTAAAATGAATCAGTGTTTTTACACTTCAAAATGTATCTTAGCCTTCTAAAGAGCTTTCTGTGTCCATTTATCTTGTATATTATGTCATATTTTAGTTCTGCCTTATTTTTATAGCATTCCAATTAATCATTTTTATAAATATTGACCAATGCAGCCAATGCTTATTTATTATTCACATTTCTTTCTCTTAATTGTTTTTCATCTTAAACCTTAATTCTGTGTTCAATTCCTTCTTCCTGATGAATATTCTTTAGTAGTTCTATCAGTATGCTCTTAGTATTTGCCTGAAATATGATAGTTTAATTGGGTATAGAATTATAATTTGACAGCTTTTTCCTCTGAGCACTTAGTAACTGCTATTCTATTATTTCCAGTTTGTTTGATCTGGAGAAACCTTTGACACTCTACCTAATAATAGGGTCTATGACTCTTCGCCTTGAATCTTAATGGTCACTGTGACTGTTTGATTAATGGAATATGGTGAAAGTGACACCTTGCCAATATGTGGGCCTAGGCCTTGAAAGATTGGCAGTTTCCATTTCTTTCCTCAGAGAATTCTCACTCTTGGGGAAGCCAACTTCCATCTAAGAAATTTGATACTGAATGCTGTGAGGAAGCCCATGTGAGTCACATGAAAAATTGCATAGAACCAGTCATCTCAGGCCAGGTGACAAACAGGGGTAAAAAAGCCATCTTGAACATTTAATCCCCTGCTGATGTGATGTAGAGAAGATCTAAGGCCACAAGCATAAGGCCCCAATCTCATTGTCCCAATCTTTTCCAGCTGTTCAAGATACCCTAGCTGAGGCCTGAACCATTGTGGGGCAGGGAATAGCTGTCCATAATGTGCTCTGCTCAAATCCTGATCCATAAAATCATGAGCATAACAGAGTGGTTGTTGTTTTACATGATTTGAGGTGATTTGTTACAAATTAATAGGTATCTGGAATATCTGGAATTAGCATTTTCTCTTTACAATATTTAGATCATATTGGGAAATTATACATTAATTTGTATGAAGTATTGTTTAATGTTTATCTTCCCCCAAAGAGTAGATTCTATGAAAGTAAAAAATACTTTGTTTTATACTTTATTCTCAGGGTATAGCCTATATAGGTGCTCAATAAATATTTGGTGAATGAATATTTTGAAAATTTTATAATTCTTAATTTTTGTACTAATTATTCTTTATTATGAAGTCTTTTCAAAAATTATTTTTACAGTGTTGTTTATCTGGGCTTCTGTAATCCACTAAGAAAAATCAATTAAAATAATAGATGGAAAAAGCTCCAAAAATTCAATTTAATATGCAGGTGCAAAATCAATTTCTTCTTATGTTTGTAAGGCTTAGTTGCACCTTCCGTACTGATGATTTTACTGGCCATAGAGGCCGGAAATAGTCAATGAACAAAATAAGCTAGATTGAGCAGATGAGTACACATTGAAAAGTTTAGACTTTAAATTTAAAGATTACTTAATCACTTTTATTTTAAAATCTGGGAAACATCAGAATGCTTCCCTGAAATGGGCCCTGGCTCCACTATGTAGGATGTGACAATGTGGCTACTTCACGGTTTCCTGACATCTGTTGCTTCATGTCTTCATGGACAGCTGTTGGAAGTGTGATCTGTATAGTCTCCTTGTCACTTGGTTATTTCTGCTTTCACCCTCCAAAGATAAATAATTCCTTTGTAATGAGAGCCTCTTGAAATAGAGTTTGGGGAAAGAACTGTTTGATTATTTTTTCAGACCCCACTATGTCCTAGAAATTAAAGTCAGCTTATATAGACACATAAAATAACAAGATACATTTAAAAGATAGAGAAAGGAGAAAAGGAAGAAAGTAGAAGAGGAAAATAAAGGGCAATAAAATGGTCCTGATGTAAGATTCAGAAAACTCAAACCATAATGACTTTTCTTCTGGTGTTTGGTGGGCCAACATTTGTCCCTAAGCATCACAAGAAAGGGGAAGCTGGTCAGTTATGTGGTTCAAAGTGTCCACAATATGAATGTAAACCAATTTTTCAGAAGTACAGTTTCCAACAGTTTTTCTTGGTTCCCATACCATGCAGTAATTTTCCCCAGGTTTTTCATAAAGTGGACCCAAAAGGAGGAACAGAATAGTTTCCACTGAACTGTACTTTAGACAGCATGTAGGAGAGGCTATAAGCAATTGAAGAATTCAGAAGAGAATAGATTGCTTTCATATTTGTATTCCTACTAACAGTGGCAGGCAAATAGTAGAAGCTTATAAATATTCCTTACTTGTATGCAAAAAAGAAAAGAGAAAGAATTTGTGATTTATTGATCATCTTTAACAGAAAGTTCTCTGAAAGAGAAACTTTCTTCCAAGGACCTGATGTGACATCTGGCACCACTTCCATCACCATTCATACCAGGGTTGCTATGGAAAGAGCATCCTGTCTTGAGGACAGTGATGGGCACCACTGAGAGTTAAGTAAATATTAATTGCATAGAATTGAGAATGCTATTGTGGGTTTAGATGTCTTGGAGGAAATGTCTGTGTAGCTTCTGTAATGGTCATTGAGGTCCTGAGAACTTGGGAGGCAAACAGTAATAGCTGGTACTGTGAACTTATATCACCTCCCTACTACACAGGGCAACTGGCCAATCTTTTTACTTTATGCCTTTGGTTTTCTAATTCCCTCACCTTGAGCTCTGTTTAATAGTATAAAATTTCAGGACTGACCTTTTTTTTCCTACTTCTTCATTTTCTGGATTAAATCATAAAATATCTATCTATATTCAGTCAATGTTAAAGCTTACTTTTGCCATAGTTTTCTTCTCTTTACCAACCTTTATGTACACCAAACAATAATTATACTGTGGCCTGGAAGACCACAGTATCACTGTATGGTTTAAAGTCAGAGTAGGAAAAGGCGGGTGCATAACAATGAGGCTATAGTATTCTTTCCTGTGTTGCAACTGTCCACCTAGGTTATGTGAGAAGGCCCAAAGGTGAAGCCAAGTCACAAAAATAGGTTGCTTTATTACACACTGCTCCACCCTCGGAAGCATATTGCTTCAATTAGAACAATGCTACACAATTTGTGTTGGTAAAGAATGATACAGTCTATCCCTCTATTTTCTTTGGTTAGCATTTTCTTTACTTGGAAAAGTAGTCCCTATGTGAAAAAGCAGGAAACAAAGCACCCTCATTTGGACTTTACTTTTAACCCTGCCAGTGAAACACCAAAATATTGCAGTGGGCAAGTCTCCCATGATGGCCTTTTCCACCTCCACTACTCCAGCCATTTGGCCATTGAAGTGGAGACTCCTGTTGATTTTCTTCCTGCTTTTTATTAAACCTCAGAATATGCTTTTTGAAGAGCTGGTTAACATTTCTGTGCCAAAACAGAACACCTGTACAGTAAAAGAGAGAGAAAGAGAAGTAGGGAATGCAGACCTTTGCTGCTGCTCCACCGACTGTGTAGCAGATATTGAGAAAGTCCAACAAGCTCACTTTGGGTTGTCAGAAGGGAAACCATGCATGGTAATCCTCCAGTGAGCAGAGTGTTAAGGAGGTCACCAGACCAACCCATGTTTGAGAGAACTCACGATCTCCCAGGCATCATGATGACAGACCCACAACACGTGTGCAGCCCTTGCCCAGTGGAAATCTGTTGCCATTGAAACACTTATATTTGGCAAGCCCTGAAAGTGGAATTTTCTGTCCTTTCACATATATGTAGCTACCAAACTATAGGGGAGGAAATAGCTTGGAGGAGGCCAGAAGCGATCTTCATTCTATTTTGCTTTTTTGAGCAGTTGCCTCCACCTTGGCTGTCCTTGTGCACACAGAGGGGAGGTCAAGGAGCTAGGGCAGCTGGCGTTTCTGTAGACCAACAGCACAGCTCTGGCCAGATGACTCAGCAAACCCTTCTGCAGTGAACTGATGATTAATAAGTTATACTTGCTTGTGAAACTACAGAATCTGAAGAGAATGAGAAAATTGAGAGAAAGACGTAGCAGCTGAGCTCACATTCTTGCTTGGCCTACAGTTAATGGGAAAATGTACCTGCAGGAGGAATGGCTAAGAAAAGGTGGGCTTCAGGTAATCAGGGCTGTTTGGGTGTTCCACAAGCCGTATATAAAAGTATAAAAGAAATGGAGGGCTTCCCTGGTGGCGCAGTGGTTGAGAGTCCACCTGCCGATGCAGGGGACACGGGTTTGTGCCCCAGTCCGGGAAGATCCCACGTGCCGCGGAGCGGCTGGGCCCGTGAGCCATGGCCGCTGAGCCTGCGCGTCCGGAGCCTGTGCTCTGCAACGGGAGAGGCCACAACAGTGAGAGGCCCGCGTACCGCAGAAAAAAAAAAAAAAAAGAAATAGACCTACATACATATGGACACCTAGTTTTTGACAAAGGTACACAGGGAATTCGGTAGAAAAGGATAGTCAAATGGTGATGTAATATTCATATGCAGAAAAAAAGAACTTTGATCCATACCCTACAACATGCAAATATTAACTCCAAATAGATGATGTAAAACATAAAGCTATAAAAGTTCTAGAAGAAAATCTTTGTGATCTTGGTTTAGAACAGAATTTCTTAGAATACCAAAAGCATGATTCAGAAAAGAACAAACTGATAAATTGGACTTTATCAAAACAACAAGGACAAGGAAAAAGAATCCTGCTCTTTGGAGGACACTATTATTAACATTGAATATCCATCAGTAGGTGAGTGGATAAACAATTGTGGTATATCCATACAGTGGATCAGTAAAAAGGAATGAACTATTGATGCATGGTGCAACATAGATGAATCTCAAAATAATTATGCTAAGTTTAAAAAGCCAGACAAAAAGAGTATATACTAAATGATTCTTAAAAATGCAAACTAATCTCTAGTGACAGAAATCAGATGAACGGTTTCTGGAGATTGGGGTGGGTATGGATGAGGTAGAAGGGAAGGATTATAAAAGGGCCTGAGGAAACTTGGGAGTGATGGATACATTCATTAACTTGGTCATAGCAATGGTTTTTCAGGAGTATATAGATGTCAAAGCTTATCAAATAGTACATTTTAAAGATATGTACTTTTTATATGTCAATTATATCTTAATAAAAAGATTGTAAATATAGATGCATACCTAGAAGTAGTCTAATTGTAATTACTGTAATTAGACAAAGACATTTTAAAAATCTATGATTAATATATTCAAGAAAATAGATGACATAATGGAGATTTTCACTGAAATGGAATATAAAAGAAAGTACCAAGTAGAAATCTAAAAACTGATAAATATATTTTCTAAAATTAAAAACTCAAGAGTTAGGTTTAACAGATGACTAGACAAATCAGAGGAGAGGATTAATCAATGGGAACATACGTTATGCATTGGTTATTTATTTCATAATAAACAACCAAAAAGCATATTAAACATTCGTTTTGTTCATTGGTCTGAAGCTCATATAAGGCAACTCTGTTTTAAATTACAGTTTCTGGGGTGCTCTGCTTCAGGCTGCAGGTTTGTGATTGGCTAGATTCCCTGAACTCCATGTGCCCATGTGGAGGGGAAAGCAGCTTTAGGCAAAGGAATTTTAAAATTTAGATAAAATGGACAGTTTCCTAGAACAACACAGTTATCAAGTTACCAAAACTGACAAAAGAAGAAATTTTAAAGTCTGAATAATACTAGATCTATTATAGAACTTTAATATATAGTTGAAAAGAGTCTCAGACAAAGATCTAGGTTCAAATGGCTTTTGGGTGAAGTCTATCAATTGTTTAAAGAAGAAATAAAATCAAGCTTACATCAATTCTTTAGAACAATAGGAAAAAATGGGATATGTCCCAACCCATTGTGAGCTCAACATAAACTTGGTAAGAACATTACAGACCAGTTTATCTCTTGGACAATGATGCAGAACTTCTAAAAAGTGTTAGCAAGTTGAATAATATATAAAAAGGAAAATGCATCACAGCTAACTTGGGTTTATCTTAAGAAAATAATGTTGGTTTATCAATTGAAAAATCTATGTTAAGTCACTGCATTAAGAGAACAAATGAGAGAAATCATATGCTCACTTTAATAGATGCAGACATAGCATTAGAAAAAAATCTAGTTAACCATTCATGATAATAAAAGAACTTTTCCTTAATCTAGTAAAGAGTATCTACAAAACATCTACACTCTTCATACTTAATGGTGAAATATTACAAGATTTCCCCTGAGATTGGGAATGAGACAAGGAGGTCTGTTCTGACCAATTCGATTCAACGTTGTACTAGAAAACCTAGCCAGCACAACAGGGCAAGAAATAAAAGGCATAATAGTTTGGAAATAAAAAATAAAACTGTCATTATTCACAGGTTACATGATCTTGCATGTAGAAAATCTAAAAGAACTGAAGATAACGTGTTAATTCTAATAAGTGAACATAGCAGAAATCAATTGAGTTTTACATGCAATGTAATAAACCTTCACAGTTCATAAAGTTTAGAATGATAAATGTATGTATGGTTACTGTACAAAAATGTTGGAGTCAGATGCCAGTGATCTCCGAGGTTAAGATTTTCTCACATGGATTTTTGAAAGACCCTTAATTGTCAAATCCCAAGCAAATGGTAACAAACTATTAGAAATTAAAATTTAAAGAATGATGCCACTTAAGGTAGCATCAAAAGATCAATTGTTTAGCAATAAGTCTGCCAAGAATTTGCAATGCTCCTATGAAGAACACTCTAAAATATGACTGAGAAATTAAATAAAACCTATCATGTTTTTGGATTAGCAGACTCAACATTGTAAAGATGTCAGTTCTTCCCATGGGTTAACCTATGGATTCAGTGCCATGCCAGTAAAAATCCCAACAGATTTGTTAATGGAAATTGATAAGCTGATTCTAAAATTCCTATGGAAATGCACGTGGAAAGAATAGCCAAGAAAATAATGAAGAAGTTGGAGGATTTATACTATCAGATATTAAAAGTTATTATTCTTACTATAAAACGCAGGTGCTACTGCAATGCAATGGGGAAAATAATTGCCATTTCAATAATTGGTGGTGGGTCATTTGGATATCCATAAGGGAAAAAAAATGAATCTTGACTCCTACATCACACTATACACACAAATCAATTCCAGGTGCATTGCAGATTTAAATGTGAAATGTAAAACTTTTCAAAGATAACATAGGAGAATTTCTTCATGAACTTGTAGTGGATAGGCAAAAATTAATTGAGAATTTTGTACTCAGCTCCACTGAGCAAGAAACAAGCTCAAAAGGGTGAAACAAGCTATAAACTAGGCTATTCAACTGACCATCTCACTTCAAGCCCTGCATCTTGATTTTCAATGGAGTCCACTTTTACAGACATCTTTCTATAACAGTATCTAAGATGTTTGGGGGACTTTATAAAGACAATAAAAGGAAAAATTGGGAATGCATGTGGAAACCCTGAACTTTATTTTGTTTACTATGTAGTAACTGTAAGAATGAATCCATACATCAAACTATAAACAATATTCAGGGCTATGAAATTTATTTCCAAATCTATCTCCAAGGGTTTAATGAAAACTCTGGCCAGCTGAAGCTAAAGGCTTTTCTGTCTTTTCCACTGTGATTTAGATTTCTCCTCTTTTATCACTCAGGTCCTGCTAATGTTTTGTATTCCATGCCACGCTGGAGGGATTGGTTATGGTGATAGCTGCCAATACAACCACTCTGCCAAAGCAATAGAAAGTATGATAGGAACATGGGCTTTGGAGTCAGACTAATTTCTCTGGAATCCCACCATGGCTGCTTGCTGTCTAAACTTGGGCAATCTAGTACATCTCTCTGAGGCTGTTTCTCCAGCTGAGGAATCAGATGAGATATTCATAAGGCTATTGTGAGGACTAAATGAAGATGGAATGTCCAGTTCATAATAGTTGCTCAAAAATGGAAGCTGATTTTCCACTTCTTCTTGGTAAGAGTCATTGCTAACTGCAAGGAATACTTCATCTCTGAAACAGTAGTGGCTCAAATTTAGATTTCAAATAGAAGTTTGTATCCACAGATTTCTAAAGAAGCCTTTGCTTTTATTAAACTTGTTCCACAAATTGTGTGTGGTCAGTTACTTTGGAGGTACTTTCTTTACATTTCCCCTTGTATCTACAGCTTGTGTTTTCTCTCACCCCTTCTCCTGTGCCCAGCCCCCATGGTACAAAGGAGAGGGTTTATCTGATCCAAGGTTTCTGTTGTTGTTGTTTGCTTTGTTTTTTTTACTGAGAAGGACAAGTCCTAGGTTGGATCAGAAGTGAAAATGGGTTTTCCATTGTGCAGAAGTGATGAGTCCCATGGTATTTTCACACAACTCCCTCGCTGCAGCAGGAGTCAGAGTTCTACTGTTTGGAAACATATGGCACAAATTATGCCATAGGCCAATTATATGCAGAATTGTGCCTTTCCTTATAGGTCTTCGTCACAGGTCCTTCTTGTTTTACTTGCAGACACTGGCATGTATTACAGGGGTTGAAATCCTTCCTTCTTAGCTATTCCGTGGATACCAACTCATGCCTCTCCCTTGGATGTCCTACTATTGAGGAATAGGGGATTTTAAAAAAATTTACAAATGTGAAAACCTGCAGCCCGGCATATGTCTTTTACAATGCAGTGAACCTTCCAAACCCTTCTCTTAGTCTCTTGGAACCAAACAAATTACATGCCACAGTGCGCTGCATATCACAGCTAGAAAGTTTGTAACGTCTGGCTGAGTGGACTTTGGGAATGGGCTTCTCTGGTGAGCTGGAGCAGATTGTGTCTTTGACTGACAAGCTGCCATTTTCTTGAGATTTGATGATTTGGGCTCCTTCACCTATCCATGCAAAAATCTTAACCTCAGAGGTCTTTGGCATTTGACCCCAATATTTTTATACAGTCACCATACATACATTCATCACTTGGAGCTTTATGAACAGTGAAGGTTTATGACACTGTACTCAAACTTCATTTAACCTTTTCTCTTGAAGCAATACTTTAAAACACAGTTGAGAGAGTTTGTACAACTAAGGCTTGTTGGTTGACCCTTTTTTGTGCTTCCACTCCTGAGAAGTCTTTGGCATGGATGTTTGTGGTCAGTAGATGTTTTCTGTAACCTTGGAGAAATGTACCCTCCTGTTTGAATGTGTTCTCTTGGGACCTCTAAGTCCCTGGAAGCTTTTGGGTTGGCAGAAATTTTGTAATAGGCAGACCTCAGAATTGCTTGTTCTTTGGTAGAAGTGATCAGATCTGTCCCTCCGGAATACCATTAGCACTTCCATCTTTGAGCATTTCCCTTTTTCTTTTCCCCTTTTCCAATCCACACAGCAGCCATTACATAAGGGCCACATTATGCCTGACGATTATTATTTCTTTGCTTACTATTCTGGCCCATGTGAAGCTCCATTCTTTAAAAGTTTCTTCCTGCCTGAACCTACGGAATACAGCACTTTATTTCCATACCAATACTTATTGCCACACCATATTTTTAAAAGCTTTTTTAAAAATATATTTTATTTTTTGCTGCGTTGGGTCTTCATTGCTGCGCGCGGGCTTTCTCTGGTTGCAGTTGAGTGGGGGCTACTCTTCGTTGAAGTGCGTGGGCTTCCCATCGCGGTGGCTTCTCTTGTTGCAGAGCGCAGGCTCTAGGCACGCAGGCTTCAGTAGTTGCGGCACGCGGCCTTCATAGTTGCAGCACGCAGGCCCTAGAGCACGCAGGATTCAGTAGCTGTGGTGTGTGGGCTCAGTAGTTGTGGCGTAGGGGCTTAGTTGCTCCGTGGCATGTGGGATCTTCCTGGACCAGGGATCAAACCCTTGTGCCCTGCATTGGCAGGAAGATTCTTAATCACTGCGCCACCAGGGAAGTCCCTACCAAACCATTTTATTACCATATTATTTTGGATTATTTTCTGATTTTTATTTGTATAAATAATGCTTTCCCAACTTGCTTGTAAGTTTCCTGAGGACTAGAATTGTATGCTGTACTTCTGAACTCCATACAAACCTAACACATAGTAGGAATACAACACAGGTTGAGTGAACACATTTTGACATCGTATCTTTAAGAATATAAGTATTTGCGTTTGAAGAGAAATATCCCTTAATAAGCAAGCAATACTTCAGAGTGGGGAAGAATTTCCTGCCTTGGATAGTTAGAAGGTACATGTGGTTATTATTCCTTGGAAATGGATCTGTTTGTATTTGGTGTCTGCGAAGGGCTAACATGTTGCTTCTCGGATCTAGAAGCAAAGCTTTAAACCCTTTGTTTTATTCCCTCACTGATCCAACTCCAGTCGATATGTAGGGGATGCATGTATCATTGAGTTGCACAAGGAGAAGTTTTAAGGTCCGTGAGAAGGAGGACCCTGTCCTCACAGGAAGAGTGAATGGAACTGCGTGTGCCGTTAATTTGTCATTGCTGCAGTATGTATCTCAACCAGGGCTGAGAGCTAATGCTCCGGTTGCTATTAATGTTACTTTTGGATCTGCTTCTTAGGTGTCCCTCTAAAACCAGAGCTAATCAACAGCAATAGCATTTTCCTCTCACTGGGGAAATGAAAGATGCTGACTCTGATTTCAAATAGGTCTGTAGACATTCAGTAATGGCAAAGTCGACCATTTTGGTTCATCTTTTCAATTTTGCTCAACCAAGCCATTGTTCCCCTTTCTGTCCTTGTTTCTAGTAGGAGCTTTCAAGGCACTTCCACTGTTTATTACCCTCCGTGGGGCTTACCATCACCATGTGCATTGTCTTTCTGGTGGTTTGGGGAAGGAACAGACAGGTGACATCAGGCAGAGCTTCCAGACACTTTAACCGGCTGGTAGGTCTGTGCTACCTACAGTACCAGGAAGTGAATTCCCGAGCCCCAGCATCTTTTTATTTATGTGGTCCATTTGGTGCTTGATACCTATCAGATACTGTTCTAAGTGCTTTATAGATATTACCATAGTTAATCCTCATAACAACTTGATGAGGTAGGTACTATAATAATCCCCATTTAATAAATGAGGCCCAAAGAGACTACAAATATTTTGCCTAAAGTCACACATTCAGTAAATGGCAGAGCTGGGATTTCAATCAAGGCACTCCTGTTCCAGAGCACATGTGTTTAAGCCCTATGCCCCATTTCTTGTGTTCTGTGTTTTTAATTGATTTTTGTTAAGCAGATACTTATGGAATACCTATGCTCAAAGCATTATGTAAAACAATTTTGGGAATCTGGAGAAGAGGGGACCCAGTTCATGACTACAAAGGACATCATTCACGAGAGTGAAGGACATGTCCAACTCTGCACAGCACGTGTAGGTGTTCTCTATGCCCTTGAGGACACCTGATTCTTCATTGGTGAGAGGAGAACAGCTCAGATGTTGGGAGGATTGATAACTCATTTTATAAGGAGAGCAAAGTTGTTGGAAGTGCTTTTTGTCCATTAGGAGACCTTTCATATGGGTTGTGTGGGAGTGAAAAAAAATAGAACCGCTAGTCATTCAACAAACATGTATTAAGCATTGGTAAGTACAAGGTGTGATATTAGGAAATACTAGAACCTTATAGGTTCTTACTTTTAAATATTATTATAAAACTTCACCAATTCGGACTATATAGGAAAAGACAGTGGAAAAAGTAATACACATTTGCAAATTCCATGTTCAATTAATGCAGTGCTATCCTTGCACATCTATTTTTACAAGGAAGGGCAGTGAGAGAAACAGAGAAGGGGGAAGAAAACAAAGGATTGGACATATGCCAGTAATTCCGGCACATTTCAGTTACTAGGGCCTGTGGTTCCTCACTCTTTCTCCAGATTCTCAATGTGGGTACCCCTGCTTGGCATTTTTAAAATCCATAGGCAGCATGAACTCGGCCAGTGTACCAGCCCCTTAAGAATACTAAATGTACCCCATTTCATTTATAGGAAAGAAGCAAATTAAGACAGAACACTTTTGTGTAAAACATAAACTGCATTTAACAAGGCAGGAGGCTTGGGAATCCATGGTCAGGCTGCTTGTTTTTCCTGGCACCTTGCTGAACATGGTTGGAAGTTTGTATGCTGGGGAGAAGCCCACTTTCTCTTTGTTCCTGGGAATGGCTCTAACCAACCTGGTAGACCTGGGTGGTTGGAGTACAATCTTAGATACTGGGGCTGGAAGAGGACCGGGGAGCTCAGTGGACCTAAATTCACTACCTTCAAGCAGTGCCCACCTCTGTTGGGCCCCAGGGCCTCTGCATGAGTCCTTCTGTTTGCTAAGCCCTCAAAAGAACAGGGCTGCCTCAGACACTGATTCCAACATCTAATAACACTTATTATCAAGCCACTCTTTCTATGTCTAAATTAAATCCTTCATCCTGCAGTTCAGTGCATCTCCTTTTGTTCTGCCCTGAATAAAGATGGAGAACAGCTGGTCAGCATTCCCTGTAGAATAACTCTTCAGACAGACACTTGAAAGCTATTATTAAGTTCCCTCTGAGTCTCCTCTTCTCCAGACAAATGCTGAAGCTTTCTCCCACTTCTTTTCCACTCACCTTTCTCTTTCTGGCTGTAGGTCCTTCTCCAGCCGCTTGCTTCTCGAAGCCACCTGGAATTCTAACTCCATTTGCTCCTAATGGTATTGTTACTGGGAAATGATGGTCGGCGATTTTGCTTCTCTTTTGGTCATCATTTGCTGGTGAACTTAGTCTTTAACTGTCTTAGAATTTCATTCATTGGTTTGAATTAATGGAATAATTTCCCCCCAATTTTTAAGTATTCTGTGTCTATAGAGCCTTTGCTAGGAAAATTGTGTGTGTGTGTGTATCTGCATATGCAAATATGTATGGTTTTCTCTGTTTTTCATTCATCTCTTCCTAAATATTATAACATGATAAAATGTGTACTTCCATTTTAAATGTGGTTTTAAGCCACATTTCTTTCTGAATTAAGCATGGGATATTGGAGTATGTGTGTGAGTGTGTGTCTATGCGTGTGTGTGTGTATTTACTAATTCTGATTAATTTGTAATACCTGCCCAGAATTCAATGGTGAGGAGGATTCCGAGGCTCTGTGTAGTTAAGCAGGAAAGAGTAATGATGAATGTTTTGTAGCATTCGCTATGGGTGAGAACAGGTGTGGCAGCATTGTTGCCAGGTTGTATGGTACCTAAATAAGTGGTTGAAAAATTAAAATAATAAATAATTGTGTTTTCCATTCCCTCTCTTGATATTTCCTTTAGGAAATACAGCCCTTTTTTTGATCTACCTGTGGGGAGCATCATTAATTAACTTCTCATTTACTCTGATTCAGTATATCCCAGTGCATTTTGGTACGTCCCTCACCTTCCTCCCCTATATTCTAATGGCTCACTGGCAGTCTTGGGAAGCATCTTCATCGCATCCTAGCAAGTGATTAACCCATTCCTGGATTACTCACAGCCTGATAACAGCCTGCTGGCCTTTTTTCCCACCACTTGACCACCCTGCCAACACCCTGGTGGATACTTCATTCTTGGCAGCCCCTTGTCAAGAAGAGCTAGTGGATCAATAGGGCTTAATGCAACCCATCTAAATGTTTCTTTTTTTTTAACTGACTTTTGGGGTTCTCCAAAGTAGATGTCATCCAGTATATTTATTTTAGTTTCTTACCACTTTCCAGAAACCCTTTTGTTTCAGAATTTTTAAAGTACATTTTGCACATTCAAAGAGCTGTTACCATCCCACCTCGAATCTCCTCCCCTCTTTCCAGGCATCTAAATCTTACCCATTGTATGCGACCCATCATCCATGAAGCTTTTCAAAATGTAGATTTTCAGTCTTTATTGATGTCTCCTTTCTCTAACCTCCTACTACAATTATATTCTGTCACTTAGCCCAATTATGTACAGTTTGTGTGCCTCGCTAATTGTTCCACGTGAACCAACTGGTCTACTCTCTTCAGTTACATTCTAATTTTCTTCAGAGAAGAAACCATACCTTCCCTTTTGTCTGTTTGTTTTACCCTCCTTCCTGTTGTTTTCATCTGCCCCACAGCAGTGCTGTGCTCAGAAATAGTACTCCAAAAGTACCTATTACATGACCCTCCAAATAAGCAGTCTGCTTTTCACAAAAGATTAGATTAAAAAACATAATCTGACCACTCTTTATGGCTTTGGATAGATTAATATTTCAGAAGGTAGAGTTACTAGTGGCATTAGTAAAGTAAAACGTATTTGGGGGTCACGCAGAGTTAATTGATGATTCTCTTTTGGAGAAGAATAAAAGTGATTTCATTTTGATGAAGCTTAAAGTATTAATTACATAGATGCTAAAGTGATATTGAGGAATAACATAGAAAGGTACTGGAATGCAGTTTCTCATCTGGCTTGCATAAAGGGTGATGCGATGTCTAACATAAGATTTCTCTACTTTGGTACAGTGAACATATTAAAAATTGCAGGCAAAATCCAAAAGCAGAAACAAAATTCTTAATCTGTCATTAGTAAATAATGTTCACTAGTGTGGTCAAGAAAAATCAGAAAGGAACCTGTTGACTGTGACTCACTGGCACAGTGATGTTTTGGTGGTGTGTGCTTCAGGCAAGGGAGGTTTTAGAAACCCAGGAGAGACACTGGAGGACCCCAGCATGGCTATCATTCTATTCCCCACGTAATAGTGGAGCTCCCTGAAAGTCACCTGAGAGGCAAAGCAAAACTGTGCCATAAAATGGCATTTCTGAACCACAGCACAGTGGCTTAATTGATTCATACTTTAGTCTTTTCAAAAGACAGCTGAATGTCAAAGGTCTTTCTTCTGTGTAATACTGGAAAACTGGTTGTCAAACAACCTCCACTCATTTAATAATTTATCCCATTTTGTAAAAGAAAGGCAGCTGACATGCAGTAAATCTACTCCATATTTAAATTACTACATTGAACAATAATAAGGAGAATGAAAAACCTAGTCCATTATTTAAAATTAAACATATATGAAACTGTTTTTTTCCAAATGATCACCAAAGGCTATAGTTTAAAGGCAGCACCGAAGCCCTGAGTGAAATAAAAATGCCTAACAGTACTTTGCAGATGGCAGCAGAATTATTTATTCTATTTTTCCTATACATAAGGAATTGAGCTAAATGAACAATGTTTAAGCATGTCAGAATTTCATCAATTTTGCATGAGCATCCTCAAATATCCTGGCGGGGGTAATTGCTTGCAAATACATTTAAACTAATGATATGTTATATCCTTACTTGATATAACACTATTAAAAGATACGTTATTGCATTTGACAATGCCGTGCAGCTGGGTCAGATCTTAATGACAGATTTCTGCATTTGTGAATTAAGGTACACTCTGCTGGAAGCAAATATTTTGTAAAAATAAAAGCTATATACTATGTAAGTTTGATCATTTATCTTAAATTTCCATTTCTGTTTGTTGGAAGCTATAAGACTTAGGAGAAAGGAAGGATTTGTCCCTTTCCTAAAATTGGGAAATGAATCCAGAACTATAATTGAATCCTACTCATACCCCATTCCCCTCAGCAGGAGCGAAGAGAACTTGTAAAATCCACCATGTGGTTTTAAAGGTCCACTTAAAGTGTGGTTTTGCATCCCTTGCAGGCTGAAGTGACTGACGTGCCTCAAACCAATTAGAGAAAGTGGCCCTTTCCTCCCATGAAAAAGGGATGTTTATTTTTAAGGGGAATTAAACTAGGCTGAAAGGAAACATCAGATGGGAAAAATAATTCAAGGGAAAAAAATGAAACAAAAATCCACTTGCAGAAAGAGTTTTATTAAAAGGAAAGTGTAACAATTTTCTGCAAGGATTCTTTGGTCCTTTAACTTTCAGAGGGTAGTGGCTTTTTTATTTTTTAGTCTCTTTTTGGTTTTGCCTGAGGTCAGTATACACAGGGTCCAGTTTGTATCATCTTGGGTTTTACTTGCATGGATCTCACCCTCTGCTCTGTGATCAAAACCCCTGTGTGATTTCCTTTCTTGACAGTGGGCTAAAATGCATATTAATTTGTCTCCAGTGCCAGGATGTGAGACTCCAAGATAGACTGTGAAGCAGGCATTAATGCTCATACGTGATTATGGAACTTGGGGAGCTAGCTGGGCATCCCACTGGAAATCAGATGATGTTATGATTACAAGGGAAGTATTGATATACTTCCCTAATTGTTTCTTAGGACTTTGGGTTCTATTTATGATGTCATTACAAAGGCATGCATTATCTGCATAATCATCAAGTAAAAGACTCTCATGAAGGAAAACACGTCCCACTGAGATAATGCCGCAAGCTACTGCTATACATCCAATGGCATATGTACGGTGTTGAAATAATAAGACAGCGCGGAATAGTGATGAATTCTTGTTCCCATCATTACAGAAAGCTTTCCTGAAATTATCATTATTACTGGCTTAATTGATCCATGCTCAGTGAAAGGATTTCAGCAAACGGATGGCTTGGGACTCAATCCCCACTCTGCAGTACAATTTCTGACGGTATCAGCCTAAGAAAGGCCAGTTATTCTTTGCAGGAGCTGTGATTGCCCTGCATAGAATGTACAGGGCATCTGCAGAAGAGAGAGAGAAAGAAAGGGGGGCGGAAATGTGTGTGTGTGTGTGTGTGTGTGTGTGTATCTTTACACAAACATGCACACACACAATTTGGCTGATAGCTTAGGGTTGTAAAATAAAGGCAAGATAAACTTGCCTCTGGAATAAGAGGAAGATAATTTTTCTCAGTGAACAGACTATTCACAGAGTGAAAAAATTACACATCATTGTCGCTTGGTGTTATATATATGACGCTCTCGCCTTGACTCGCCAGCCTAGCAGGACTGGATCTTTTATGTGGCAAAGAACACAGTACAATGTACCTTTACTGCAAGGTTTTCAGTTACACGATAATTCTGATACATATTCTCTCCCTCTCCTTAAAAGGCACGTATGCTCTGATTTTCAACTTCACTGAAGATTATTACAACTTCACTTCATAACATACTGTAAGTTTTATTATAAAGCACCAATTCCTTAGCTCCTAAGAACAATCTTAGGGAAAGAGTGCACTGTACTTCTTCCTCTTTCAGTAATGTGAGAGGAGACCTAATGAAGCTTTTTATGCAAATTTTCCAGTTATCAGGTAAAATCTTCACATCGAAATCTGTCACATGTTGTAAAATTTCTTTATGTTATCAAATGCTAATGACGACTCAGAACACAGCCCACAGAGCGTCTTTGAAATCCTTCATAAAAACAGTATTCCACCCCAATATCAGAGGCCTTGGAAATTCCACCACTCTGAAGACGCAGGTTTGTAATTAGCATGGTGCAGGCTTCTCTGCCCTCTGAAACCATAATGTTAATTACAAAAATTACACTGTGTTTAAAAGTGCAATTAAGAGACTCCACCGCACAAAGGGAATCTTGGAACCTCTTTTCACACTTTGAAGCCGGGTCATAATGTAGCCCATAAAAAGGAGGCCAAGGCTCATTCCCTTTTAAAGGCTTCAGAAGATCAGAGAGGCGATCTCAGCAAGAATGAGCTCTACTGAGCTCTGTAGAGCTCTTAATGAACAATGTACTACCTGGAGCCAGGGAGGAGGAAAAGGAGAAAAGCAGCTGAAAAATGATGGCTGTTCTACACCCAGCTTGGCTATTGCCAACATCAACGCCCAGCTTGGGTCTACTTTGGGCCAATTCTGGAGTCATTTGCTTGGTCCTGGTGTCTTTGTGGCTCCCAAAGTGGGACCCATGTATCTGTAAGTAAAACTGTAAGACAGAGTTTTGTGGATTCAGGCCTGTTTTTATTTTAAGTTTTTGTACTTCATTCAAGATGGAACACTGTCAGATTAATTTGAACAAAAATTATACCAGGAAATAAGTCTCCCCTCCCCCAACTTTTTTTTTTCTTTTTTTTTTTTTTTTTTTTTATTCCGGGGCCCTCTCTCTTTTTGCCTTTCCCGTCTCGGAGCATGGGCTCCGGACGCGCAGGCCCAGTGGCCATGGCTCACGGGCCCAGCCGCTCCGCGGCATGTGGGATCCTCCCGGACCGGGGCAAGAACCCGCGTCCCCTGCATCGACAGGCGGACTCTCAACCACTGCGCCACCAGGGAAGCCCCCCTCCCCCAACTTTTTGGAGGAACTAGGAAGAGAAATTGTAGAATTAAGCTGGGCACTTCTTTGGTGACTTAATGGTGGGACTCAAGCTACATTGTTGGTGGTGAAATGTGTTAATGGTTAGTACAGTGCAAGCAGTGTAGACTAGTGGGCAGAACATGAGATAAGAAACAGAAGCCTGGAATTAAGAGTCCCAGGTCTATAGCTGTGTGACATTTAGTGACAGTTTTATTTCTCAAAACCTCAGTTTTCCCATCAGGAGAGTAGGAAAAATGCAGATCTTGAGGAAGATCAAGATAGAATTATCTGGAATAGATAATTGGAAGCAAAAATACTCGGCAGTCTATAGAGAGTCAAGCATGTACAAATCAGCGTTACTTTAGATATGCCTTGGTTAGACATTATGAGAATTTTGGTTTACTCTTGAGGAAGTTCTTTATCTCATCCTGTGTTAAATTGGTCCCCCTCCACCCCCGCAACGTATATGTTGAAGTCCTAACCCCCAGGACCTCAGAATGTGACCTTACTTGGAAATAGGCTAATTGCAGATTTAATTAGTTAAGATGAAGTTTTTGGGGGTGGGGGTGGTCTCTTATCCTGTATGACTAGTAACCCTTATAAAAGGGGAAATTGGGGCACAGAGACATAGACACACACAGGGAAAACCAGGTGAAGAGACGGGGGAAAGACTGCCACCTATAAGCCAAGGAGAGAGGCCTGGGACAGATCCTTCCCTCTCAGCCCTCAGGAGAACCAACCCTGCCGACACCTTGACCCCGGACCTCTAGCCTTCAGTACTGTGTGAGACGGTAAATCTCCGTTATTCATGCCACCCAGTTTGTGGTACTTTGGTATGGCAATCCTAGGAAACTAAGACACCTTGGGATTGAATATGTCCTCCTTGAGGTTATTTTTTTTGAAAACTTTGAAATATTTTAACTGTCTTTCAGACAAGTATACGTGAGATCACACAGCCCTTTATGTCATTTGTCCTTCACTCACAGCTAGTCTTTAAGTCACTATTCTCCACTACTGGTCCTTTGTGTACACTTTTGGATTCCAGAAGCCTACCCTAGTTTCTTTCCCTCCCTTTTCCTTTTCTTAGGGAACACCCTGCTACAGAATTGTTGCTATCTGAGGAGTTCTACTGGGATAAGAATCAAGAAGTAGCCTTCAGCCCTATGTCTGTGAGGCAGCAAAAAGCTTCCCCAAATTTATTTACACCCCCGAGGTTTTTATTTTTGCACAAAGAGCAATGAAAGATAGAGAATGAATAAATTGACATTAGCTAGAGATTTTTTTTAAGAGTTGTGGAATGGGGCCAGAATGTTAGAAAGAAGTTGGAGAGAAGGTTCTTCTCTAACCAGAAGTTAGAGAAAAGGTCCTAGGAAGAGCACAGACTGGGAGATAGGCAGTTCAGCTTTGGTATTCTGGAGAGGATAAGGCAGAAAGGTATTTTCATGTTCTATTAGGCCGGTCGTGTGGTTTCAGGTCAGGAACTGTTCTGGCATCTCAGATGACAGTGATAATTGCTCTAGAAAGAGATGTATATATGGCTGATAAAACGATTTTTAAAACTCAGGAAGGCATTTTTTAATCACCTTTTTTTTAATGCTTGTCCCCATTCTTTCTCTCTCTGACACACACAGGCACACACACACACACACACGCACACACACACACACAGGCACACACACACACAGGCACGCACACACACACAGGCACACACACACACACGCACACACACAGGCACGCACACACACACACAGGCACACACACAGGCACGCACACACACACACACGCACACACACACAGGCACGCACACACACACGCACACACACAGGCACGCATGCTAAATCCCACATGGAGGATTTTGCTTTTTCTTTGGTAGACTTGCAAAATCTACAAAAATGCACTTCTCAGGTGTCTAGAACATCAAGATGAGTGCTGCCTAAGTAATTTCCATCAGGGGAATTTTTGATTCTCTGTGCCCTGAAGACCTGGGACTTGCTAAACACACCGGTTCGTACTCATGAGCCCCTTTGTGGTCTCTGAGCTAGTGCACTTTGCTTAATCCTTTCTTCCATTTACAAATAAGTTTCTTGTGAAGTCTAATGTGAAAACTCCCAACACTGCTCAATAAACCACCACCCTTACCTTTTGTAGAAACACTGAAGGTTGGTGGTGTAACCGATTTAAAGATTGGAGGGAAATTCCTTGTCCCCCTAGGCCCCTACGGCCCCCGAAGTCCTGCATAGTATGCTGCCCATTGGCCTAAGCTGTTTGGCCTGTGTGTCTGGAAAAATTCACTTCCTCCTCCTTCATCTTCTACCTGCCCGACTCGTTACAGAACCAGACAGTTTACATATGTGATCCTTCCTATTTAGAAAATTAATGGTGTTTTCTGGCTCCAAATCACAGCTTGTGGTGCTCTGCAGGCGATGAAAAACTTGGCCAGCTTTAGCAGCAAGGCAGCCATTAGAAAATTAACCCTTGGTGACCAGGGAGCAAAGGTAGGTGAGTGGGGTCCTGGCGACGTTGCAGGCTGTAGCTTTCAGGTGTCGATACATATGTTAGCCATGTAGGAACAGCACACATGGGGCCCCGTGAGAGCTTCTAGCTAGCATGTTTGCGGCTGGCCACTGTGGAGAGGGCACGGACATAGCACTTGGCAGCCAGTGCAACCAATATGCCACGCTTTTCATTAGAGCTCAGGAGAAAGCACAAAGCCCGGCTTTGGAATCCCAGCCATCACTGTCTTGGCTGTACCCGATTAAAAGATGAGCCATCCATCGCCTTCCCTGCGTGCCTTCATTTCACACCCCTGTGCTATACTCTGCCTGCCTGCCTCAGGAAATGGCTGACCTCAGAAAGACAGAATCATAAAAGCCAGGGTGGGAAAAAACTTTAAAGTGGCTAATTCCACTTTCATACATTAACGTATTCAATAATTTAATACATTAACTTAAGTCTCCCGTGTTTGCTTTCTTTTAGGGTTTTTTTTTTTTTTTTTGGTTTGCTTATTTGTTTTGTTTTGTTGTTGTACATGGCAGCCAAAAGGGGCTATTTCCTTGGCAGTTTTGAAACTTACGTGTGTGTGTGTGTGTGTGTGTGTGTGTGTAGAGGGGCGAGGATCAGAGTATATGGCTTGGAAGCATCAAATCTAACTTCGGGAATTTGGTTTCTTGAGCGCAGTTTTCTTGGACCATTGTTACAGTTTTCGCTCTTCACAGTAACGACTGAACCAGTGTGTTTTCAAGGTTCAGCTCTGGTCCTGGATTTATCCCTGATGAATATAAAATCATTCTTTACCCTGTCCCAAAGGAACTGGCATCAGTGGCCCCCAGGATCAAGTGCATTGAGACATGCTTTTCTATATTTATTTCTTAAACTGATGTGATACAAGGACTCTAGGTTCTGAGCAGTAATGGATCCCCGAGCCTACCACTGAGGTGAGAAAAAGGGCAGCGTAGAGTGTAGCAGCACGGGGGAATCATGGACTGGAGACTTCCTATCTCCATCCCCTGCACACCTATCCTGCAATTCTGAAGTTGGTTTTATTTTTAGGTTCCTAGTACAGGAAAACACAGCTGCTTATTTTACTGCTTCTTAATGCTGTGCTCTGTGGCATTCAGTGAAATCAGGCTATATTCATCTCTAACATTGTGTAACACCAGCTTTAATACAAACAGGGGTAAATAACGCTGGCACGTTAATTACTCCTTTCTGGTTTACTCTGACAAAAATGTACTAAAATGAAGACTAATATAATTATAGATGATGCATTTTCAATTAGCCTTTGTTAATACTATTAATAAGATTAATAATACATACTAAAAATGTCAATATGCTTATCTAAATAAATTTTTTAAATCATCCTTTCAAGTCCCAGCATCAAACATTAAGGCACAGCGTCTTAATTACATGTGCTCATCAACAAAGTTAAATGGATAACATCCCTCAAGTGTGGCAGAGACAGACAGAGGCGAGCTCCAAAGCTGCCTACGTGTTCACCTTTCTCAGCCCCATTTGACTTTCCGGTGAACCATCAGCATTTGCGGAGAGAGTGTATCCAAATCAGCACATGGCTTTGCCAAGCTCTTATACAGTGAGAGCTGCACAAGGCGCGGCTTTCTCTCTAACACACACACACACACCCCTGACCCCTTTCTGAACTGAATGATAAAATGGGGGGGGTTGCCTTTATAATTTTAATAATATACAGCATAACTGTGACTGGTGTTAATGTATAGAATCAATTGCCCCGGTGAGACAGTTCTTCCAAAAAAGCAATAATAGCTGGATTCTCCTTGAGAATGTGAAAACCCTGTGGTATACTAATAAAATGAAAAAGGTTCACAAAATAATATCCTAAATAATTGGGTTCCCTGTACCAAAGGACCCTATGTAGTTTCTCTTAAGTGATCTAAAAAAATTGTGATTATTCCTTTGGACTTAATAAAACATAATTGAAAAAATATCAGTGAGGATAACGTAGAGCAATCACATCCACGTCCCCTTAATATTTTTAAAGGTGAAATTCTTAACACTTTCTCATTATTAAGGAGAAAAGATGTTTTGCAAGAAAATAATGATGTTTACTCGGCTGATAACATATTGGTAACATGCCCAGTTCCCCCACCCACCCCACTCAGTGTGTGCGTGTGTGTGTGCGCGTGTGTGACTCTGTGTGTGTGTGTGATGTATACTTGTTCATTAAAAGTTTTCAACAGCTCCAGTTTGTAAACCCACTAGCCCTTTCATCCCCAGAAACTGGGAAACTGCATACTCCTACTGTGTTGTATTCATAAACAAATTAGTGCCCTTTGAATAGATTTTCTGTGTGTGTGTGTGTGTGTGTGTGTGTGTGTGTGTGTGTGTGTGTGTAGGGAGGTTGGGAGCACAAAACTGTTCTCCTGCCTGGATGGGTGTTTTCATCCTAGTAGCTTTTCTTTTTTTCCCTTCAGACATAAAGGCTTACTCAGACTGAAAATCCCACCCTTCATTCTTTTTTCCTCCTCTTCTTAACCTGTTTATTCACTTGTTCTTATGCTAGAACAACCAGAAAAAATAAAATAAAAACAGTGGCTGGAAATGAACATAATTTCCATGAAGAAAGAGGAGCTGTGGAGAATGTTGGGGGCCTGGAGGGAAATGCAAAGAGGACTTGGGAGAGAGCTGGGGATGCTAGAGTGACAGAATGCTGAAGATAGTTGTCCCAGCTACGAGATAAAAGCTACATTACATGAAATTAATGGAGGCTGTCTGCGACATACATGAATCACTGTTTCAACACTAAGAAACCAGCACAAAAGAATAAAGAAATCCGAGTACTAACTACATCTTCAAAGGTCTCCTATTTACCCAGCTATACTGGGTACTGACACAAGTGGGGGGAAATATAAGAAAAAAGCACTGCTGTGATCGAATGAATGCGACCATATGAGCTATATTGGAGCCGTATGCATCCTATTTAGCTGATATCAAACACAGTTTAATGAAAGTTAAATAGTTTCTGAGGAGTGCATGAGCTGGAACAGATTAGATTCCACCGAGGGGTCTCTCAGCATATTGTTGCTCACATGTATTCCCTGCTCAGGGCTGCTACAATTCCAGCACTCCATTAGCAATACACAAAAGACTTATGCAGATAGCGGGCATAAGCTCCTACCGCCATGTTGGGAAATAAAAACACACACACAGACACACGCACACACGGATGAAGGTTTTGTTCAATGTGTTCATCTCAAAATAGATCTCTGTAATTCAAAACTGATAAGAGCATTTGTAAGAAGAAGGAAGTAGCTGCCTATATTTTAAAATAGAGAAATATGTAAACTGCCTCAAACAGAAGGTATTGCATCAGGCATAGAATGAGAGTTTGTTCTTTCAGAGGACAGCGACGTGGGTGAATGTCATGCCCTCTTGATCGATAAGCTCCATCTGGTCTAAAGGTACAGCAGCTTCCCTGTTATCACCCCATGAAGTTATAGGGGTATACGCTTCTGCAAATCCTCACACACACAGTATCCCTCCAGCAATCCCTCATTTTTAAAATGTACAGTTCCTTCCAGAAATACTGCTGAACAGCCTGTCCATCTATTCACGTGGCTGTCGCAAAAACTGACATGAATTGCAATTAATAATTTCATTACTTGGCCAAGATTTTTTTAAACTTCTCTACAATTAAATTGTCTATGTGCTTTTTTCCCTTCCTTCTGTCCAAGCACCTCCTGCTCTGTCTTTATCAAGCTGACTTTTCATGGACAGTGACAGTGGTGTTTTAATCTAAACAGGAGAGCTCTTTCATGTTGGTCTTTTTATAAAAGTGGCCAGAACAGTTGGATAAAATTGCCTCATTTTCTCCTCTTAGATGAAGAATAAAGGTCACTTCCAACCTCAGCTGTGTTCCCTTTTTCACTCTTACATAATTGCAGTCAAACTTCATTGGACATTTACTCTTAGGTCCAGCATTTTCTCTGTGCTAGGCTGCATTATAAAGATGGATCAGATATGCTCCCTATACTTAAAAGAGTTTACAGTTTAGATTTTGTCAGCTGGGGGGGTGTTATTTTTGACCCCCCCTACCCCCAGAGGATATCTAGCGATGTCTGCAAACATTTATCTTTGGTTGTCCTAACTGGGGGAACGCTACTGGCAGCTGGTGGGTAGAGGCTGGGGTACCGTTAACCATCCTACAGCACAGAACAGCCCCCACAAGAAAGACTTCTCCAGTCCGAAATGTCAGTAGTGCCAGGATCTAGAGAGGTGATTGTTTCCTAGGAAGGAGCAAGGTGAAACTCCCAGTAAACGCTGAACTTGCTGGTGTATCTACACTTTCTTCCTATTCACAGTAGAGTCTGAACACTTCGGCGTATTGTCACCTGGTGGCACTCAGGCTGAATGATCCTCCCACGGCATTTTGCTTACATTTGGGAGTAAATTTCTAAAAGCTTTTTGCAGCCAGGGACAATCCTCCAAGTTTTTGGAAACCCTTTTCAATTTCTTAAATAACTGCCTGGGATTAGGGATAGGACTCAGCCAAGGAAGTGGAGAACAGCGAACACCATGCATCTGTTCTATATATTCTTCCTCAGCTGTGGGGAGACTTTCCTATTCACATTATTCAAGCCCTTCTAGAAGGGGTGGAATTTTCTCAGTCAGCTCTTCTCTGCCCTCTTAATATTATTCCTCCAGATAAGAATGGCCTCACGTTAAGGATCTGAGTGCCTGTTTAGGGAGGCCTGTCAGTTGCTCTGTGGTAATCGTCTCTATTTCTTCATCTCTGTGCTCAGGTATAATAATTTCATTAAGAAGCAGAGTAGGTATTAAAGTTGTCACCAGCTGCCTGTTCTGGTCAAGAAGGACTTTCTCACGTTATTCCTGCTGTCCCTGCCCTCACATTACATCGTCACACTCCATGGGACGTCATGTCAGAAGTTTGTACGCACATTGAAAGTTGCCTCCATCTGGTGGTGGCAAAAGGGGGGGGGGGGGGGGGCTATGTCCATTTGGCAGCATCAGCTAACCTAGAATGTCTGTGAAAATATTGACGGTTACGTCCTTCACTTCCTCGTAGATTTGTGCTCTTCAGATAATTGGGAATACAGCATCACTGTGGCTGGAAGCTGAAGCATAATTTATAATGAACTGATAGCAGAGTTTATCTACTATGACTAATAATCATAATGTAGTAATGGTAATGTCAGTCATCGTAAGAAGGAACTAATTGGAGTGGAAAACAATCTCTCCTTAAGAAACCTTACCTAGCTGAGAAAATAAGACGTGGGTGGCACAACGTGTGCTGATTCATTTAGCACAGTGAACCCAGCAACAGCACTTGCATGGAGTGATTGATTGACCTAGGAAATGATTCATGTGGGAACGACTTGATCGAGGATCACTCTCATACCACCTTTACCTGTGACACGCGACACTTTACAACGGCACTGGGATGCTATTGCATGAAGTAGCCCAAAGCAGTTATTTCCTAGGAAATGACTCCTTACATATTCTTAGATGTAGGTGTCAGCTGGACTGAGTGTCGAGTAAAGAGGGGAGGCTGGCTACAGTGGTGACTGCAAAGGCACATTTTTGATAAAGAACACTGTCAGTGTAATGAGACTACATTCCTGCTGACTGGCAAAGATTTGGGGAATATTTTGGAGGGTCTTATTATAGTGTGCTATGAGGATTTCAAGAATCTTGCAACAGTTTCTCTTTAACCTGCAGGTGGCATTAGTAGTAAAAATGTATTTCCTATCTTTCTTGAAAAAATATTCAGCAGTGAAGTGAGGGAAACAGTAAAGGGCTTCACAGCATGAGTCAATTAGAGGAGCAGGCCCGATTCATCGCAGATGGCTTTTTGCTATGTTTAATAATCCAGGGAACTCAATGATCCAAATCCAGAAATAGTAAACTACAATCCTTATAGGAATTGAAAAATCAGGGGGAGTTTTTTCTTTCTCTTGAGTTTGGAATACAAGCCTACGTCTATATGCACACACACACACACACACACACACACACACACACACACACACACACACACACGTCTTTGTGATTCTGTTTCCATGTGGGAGGCCAAGAATCTGAGCACTGGGAGCAAACTTGGTTCTTTACTTACAGAGCGAGGATGGAAACTCAACAAAGTGTGATCGAAACTCTGTTTCTGAAACCAGTCCTCTAAGGTTCTCTTTCATTGATGCTGGCCCTATGAAAACATGGTTTCTCTAGTCCCAGAGAAACCATGCATTGCTAGCATAGCAGTTCTTATGACCGCGGTACGTATTTTTCACTTCTTCATGGCACAACAGCAATTCACTAACTTCACTGGCCAAGCAAATCCTCGGACATGATGAAATACCTGGGATAGAGCCAATGTAGTGAAGTCTTGCCTCCCAGCCTCTCCAGATAGCTGCCAATCCAAGTATTTATACCAGTAATGGGAATGGGAAACTAGATATTGCTTTAGAAACTCCCAAGCATCAAAGAGATTACAAACTCAAGAAAATGAAGAGCAGTTGTAAAACCTGTTGGGATTGTGGTCTGTAATCTTATTCTGAATTAGATAGAGCAGGGTAACTGTTGGGGAGAAGATGTTAAATAGGGTGGCCCAGCATATGGAAGGCAAGCAGTCCCTAAGTATCCTTCAATGAAAACATGGCCTTCTAGCAGGAAGAGGAAATGATAAGCACTGATTGGAGTTCGTGTAAACACAAAACTCTGATTGATGGATAAAGGTTCTCCAAGAACAGGCTGCTAACCACGAACTAGTAAAGTTATAGGTTGTTCAGAAGTGAACATTTTCTTCACTGATGTTTTTCACATTTAAATGCTTCACTGTTCATGTCTCTGCTTCCCTTCCAATAGACATTTGAGTATTTTGTTGTTTTCTCACCGTCCTGATCAAAATGCCGGCAGTAGATCTCTAGTCATGGAATCTGTTTCTCAAAGTTCTTTTTAGATGAACTAATCTGAAGGCCAATATCTTATCCAATATTTAGCACTGATATGTGAAGCAGTCTATCAATGAATCAGTTAAATCACTAACTTTTATTGAACCTGCAAGTTATCATCTGAATTTCCATTTTCTCATTAGCCTCTGTCTGGCATTGCTATTTCTCTGGCTCCATTACACAGGCTCTGCCTCCCAGGAAGCACGGGTCTTCCTACCACCAGTATTGGTGGGAGTTTCCATCAAGAAGTCCATTTCTACTGAGGTTACCACTGACTACATCTCTCACTGCAACCTGGGCTTTGACCTGATACTGCTGTGCCTTTGAGCCCTGCTGTTCCCTGCAGTCAGTGAGATCCTGGAGCCCAGAGAGCCCCCTAGGCTACACAGCTGATCCGTGGGGAAGTGGCAAAGATGGCCTTCCTCTCCTTCGGTGTTGTCTGCTATTAGAGGGGCTTCAAGCTGTGTTATCTGTGCCCAGAGACTTAAAGAGTATTTAGGAAAAGAGCTTCTCCAATAATAACTTTTAACTTCTAACCTTTCCACAGAACTCAGAAACAGGTTTCCTGGAGGCTGGGCTGGGACACAGAGCCACCATACATACCCAAGACACAAACAACCCAGTCCCTGTCTGGGACTTCCTACCTTAGACATGCTGTGTGTCAGAACCTGTGCTCCCCAATCAATGTAGCACACTATACTCAGACTTCATACACTCGAAGTAGTCTTGTTCCAGTACCTCATTTTCCTTTCCTCCTACTGAATCTGGCTGGGGACATGAATGCCCTGATTTCTTCTGTCTGGTCTCCTTAACTCTAGATCTTGGACATTTAAAAAAGAGATCCACTAGTCTCCTTATTTAGATTAAAATATTATCTGAGCTAAAATTTAGGACATGTGGTCTGATAAAGGATTTTTCTTTCTAATTTGGAAAGTTATTATTTACATTGTTCTATAGATTGAATATTTGTATTCCTTCCAAATTCATATGTGGAAATTTTCATCCACAAAGTAACGATATTTGGAGATGGAGGATTTTGGGAGACAATGAGGTCATGAGGGTGTAGCCCTCATGATGGGATTAGTGCCCTTATGAGAGGAGACCTGAGAGCTTCTTTTATCTCTCTCTTTCTGCCATGTGAGGACAAAACAAGAAGATGGCCATCTGCAAAACAGGAAGAAGGTTCTCACCAGAACCCAATCCTGCTGGCACCCTGATCTTGGACTTCTCAGCCTCCAGAACTTGTGGGAAATAAACTTCTGTTTTTTTAAGCCATCTAGTCTACAGTATTTTGGTACAGCAGACTAAGATACATGGTTTTAAAATCTTTCACAATTGGTTTTATATTTAACAAATAACTTTTTAAAAATCACATGAAACCAAGACAGTCTTAGAAAATCTGGACATGAGATTGTATCAGCTTCAGTGTAAGCAATAGTAGTGAACCTCAGCAGCTGAGAAAACATTGTGCTCAGTCACCTCTACTTGGAGTTCTCTTATTAATCAGTTCATTCTGTCAGGGTTTTAGCTCCTATATGTTATAGACTATATGGTATCTATGTGGCAATTTATGAGACCCCCTGCAACTTAATTATGTTACATAATTATAATCTCTCTCTTGATTCTGTTTTCTATTCCTGGCCTGCTCCTTGAGTGGGCAATGGGCCCTCAGTTTTCACTGATACCACTGTTGTAGTGTTTCAACTCATTTGTATTTCAGCAACCTTGGTGAAACATTAGTTCACTTTCATCAAAGTCCCTTCAAAGATCCTTTATAGATAAGATGGGCCTTGGCTTTATGATGACTCCAATATATGCCTCCCACCTCTGACCAGGTGGAAGATGAAAATTACCGGTCCTTGTAAATCTACTAATATGTGTTCGACTTTTGCTTCCCTTGCACTTGTTTTCATTTCTATTCTACAGATATACACTGGACTAGCTCCAAGTTGCCCCCAACCCTTTGCTCCATAATTCCTCCAAGACACACGTGCACACACATGAAAACACACAGACACTCCTTCAAGTATATGCAATTGAAAGGGTACAACTTCCAGCTATAAGATGAATAAGTCTTGAAGAACATGGTGATTATAGTTAATAATATTGTATTTATATACATGAAATTCGCTAACAGAGTAAAACTTAAATGTTCTCATTACAGAAAAGAAATTGTAATTATGTGATGTGATGGAGGTGTTAGCTAATGTGATGGTGGTGATCATTTTGCAATATATAAGTGTATCAAATCAACACATTGAACACCTTAAACTTATGCAATGTTGTATTGCAATTATAATCCAGTAAAGCTGGAAAAATGTATGCAATTGAATCCAATTATTCATTTGTACATCCTACTCTATGCACAATTCTGAAGAGATTTCATGATTACAAAACAATGGGCACTTCAGATTTTTAGAGCCGAGGGGTTAAACTATTGGTAAAGGCAGGATATAGAAAGTATGAAGGTAGGATATGGGAGATAGGAAATCTAGGGCTTGAGTACTGCCTTTATGAGTTAACCACTCTCTGTCTCAACTTACTCATCTTGGAAACAGGAATATCTTGCTCTGTGTATTTTGTACTGATATCAAAGCAAATAGAATGAAAGAAATACTTTGAAGAACATAAAATGGTTGCAAACATAAGGATGGCTGCTGTTAGATTTATTACTGCTAAAAACATCTAGATTACCTGTAGGATACTCAGCAGTGCCCAGGAGTCTCACCCAACATGGAGCCGTACTTGCTAAGGCAAACTCGTATCCCTATAAGGCCCGTAACCATGGATTTGGGCCTTATGGGCAGTGGTATATTAGGTGTTATCTCACCCTTTATGAAAATTCTCCTTCATCCATTCATTTGACAGAGAAAATCAAAACGTGAGAAGGAATGGTTGTCTCGAAAGTTTGGGTGTGTAGAATTGGTAAAGCATAGGGAGATGCCTCTGTCAGGAGTGAGTGCAGAGGGAAATATGGAAAGTGCTTTGGACTTTGCAGCTGGAAGATGCAGTGAAAGGAGCTAAGGAAGAAGGTGTGTTTTGTTTTTTTTTTTAAGGAGTGCTAGCCCTTTAAAGAAGGGAACGCTGACCCAGTAAATCTCAGGCATTTTTATAAAGGACTTTAAGACCCATTTGTTTTGACTTAGGTATGCATATTTCTAAATTTCTGCCCCTTTACAAACACACTTGTTCTCACCATATTGCAACAGATCTGCATTTCCTAGCCAATTCCCTTGAATTCTTAATTCTTGTTAACAACTCTGGCAATTAACCAATTACTCCTTCCACTGAAGGGCTTGGGGAGGAAGGGACTGATGATTTATAGCAGCACAGCATCCCTGCTTGTTGAATTGAACTCAATTGCTGAAGTACTTCATTTAGAGAATAGATAGGCAGATGAATAGCCAACAGGCTGAAGCCTATCAAAAGACTAAAACTGCCAACAGGTGACAGGTTGGAAGTGCGGCTTCCTCTGTTTTGTGCTCTTTGTTTCTCACCTCCTCTCTCTGTTCCCAGAACTCTGTCGAAAACCTGATGCTGTCCCTGTGGGTCAGCCAGCTAATCCAGTGCTGACGGTTTTACAGAATGGTGGAATCACAGTATTTAAGGAGTCTTAGAAGTTGTCTAGCCTGTGAGTATAGGAAGCTGTTCTAAAATGTCCTACTGAATGGCCATTTAGACCCTTTACAAATAGCATCAGTAATGATTTTGGAAGGCAGTTCATTCCATTGCTGGACAACCCTGTTGTTTGGAAAGTCTCTCTTAAGATGAGAAAAAAAAATCTTCCTCTTTGTAGTTCATACTCGCCACTGATCCTACCCTCATCCTGTGAAGCAATCCAGAATAGCTCTGCTCTCCCTCCTGGATAACGTGCCTCCAAAGCTAGAGAACAGGTTTCATGTTTCCATCTTCTTCCTTCACGGCAGTTCTTCTAATACTCATGGAATGTGGTTTTCTTATCTTTCCAGCATCATCTAAAGACACCCTTTCCTTTTTCAAGGCTCTTCTTAAATTGCAGTACCAAAATTTTAATGTAATTGCCAATATCGCACTTTTTCTCATCCCTGTTCCTGGTATTTAACATTCCCATATTATCTTTGGTTCCAGTAAAGCATAGATTCTGAGGGAACTATTCAATTAAAGCCAATAAAGTGACCAGGAACATTCTGATGACATTTACTAGTTCTTACCTGAAATAACTTTTGGAATCATCATTTCTGTTTCAAGAACTGTTTCTAGGGCTGTGTGGCATGGCTTGAACTTTTGATGTGCTCTTTAAGAGAATCTAAATTTACTGAGTTAATAAAAGTATAGACACTGTTAAAGGCAATAATAGAACAAGGGGAGGTGAGCAGTGGTATCAGCCAGAGGGAGAAAAGGGAAGGTCAGTCTCGGGAGAGTCACGCAAACGGTTCTTGCAAAACAGAGAGCTCTTTGGTGGTAGATATGGAATCAGCCCAAAGGGCAGGACTGACCAGGTGCGCAGACATGCCATTGTGTACGTGATGTGGATCCAGGGGTGCTAAAGCACTACCAGTTCCCACATATTCGTTTCATTCCTCCTGCCACCAGAAATCCCCATGTGGTTAACACCTTTTGCTTAAGGCCACCATAAAAATGTAAATGTTCTCTGGGAGATTAAAATATTAATCCATTATCAGCCAGTAACATCTTAGCTATACATGACCAAATTAGTACTAGCTGGTCACTGAGTGGATCCCTAAGGGAATAGGCTACATAACTGATAGGTTTTAATTGGAGGAAAATGAAGAAGGATATAAAAAGATAAAGTTTCAAGACTTTGTGGTGCAAGGGGGTGAATAGGAGGAATAGAGATAAAGATTTCGTGGGTAGTAAGCTGCCTGAAACAAGTGGGGGACCTCTGTGGAGGCCTGTGGCACCCCCAGCAGTTGTGTGGATACTGGGAACTGGATGAAGAGAGGGAGGATGCTAAAAAGCAGCTCTAAAGGAATATTAATAAATCTCTTAGGTTGAAATGCTGTGGAGGGAGGCACTGAGGAAATATCTATAGAGCTTGAGCTCAGGAACTCTGAATCAGCTGGGTAGGCATGATGCCCTGGTTCTTTGATTTTTAATTATCATTTCCCACTTCTGTATGGACTTAAATGACTTCAGAACTGTAAACTATAAGAGGAAATATCACTTGGTTCCCTGCTTTTTTTTCCTTTTTATTTTATTCTCTTTGATTTTCCCCATTTTATTCCTGCTATTTTCCTGGCCAAGCCCCAAAGAGTGGTGAATTAGCAAATGGTTGGGAGGAGGGGTCAGAAAGCAGATCATAAATGGGAAAAAAAGATAAAGAAGAATAACTTTCATACTCTTTATAATAATGAACTAGAAGGACTCTTTGACTTCCAGTGGCAGAGAAACAACTCGAAGTAGTTTAGGCAAAAGAAGAGTCTATTTCTTACCATAAACAAGAGTGGAAAAGGGAAGGTGATCTCAGGTCTGCCTTGATTCTGGCAGTTCAGTGCCAGCATCTCTCTCGCCTCCTGTCCTCCTAGTTTTCTGTGTGCTGCTTTTTTCTGCCTACCATGGAGGGGTATATTTCTCCATATTGAAGGCTTATATCTTCACAACCTCATGACCGTATGAGATATAGTCCTTTTTCTTTAAGTTTAGTGTAAGGAAAAATATAAAACAGAGAAGGCTCCGATTTGTTCAGTGTGGGTCGTGTGCTTGTTCCCAGGATGGTCACCAGCCAAAGTGCAGGGTGCTGTGATTGACTTATTCTGGATCCCATGTTGCTGCCATGGCCAGGAGGCTGATATCTGTTACCAGACGAGAAAGAAGGGGTGTTGAACAAACAAGTTTAGAATCGTAATAGAGAGGAATATTGGGGGAGGCATTTGATAGCAGTGTCCCTACATTCCAAGTGAGAATGAAGATCTTGGTGGGGTTTTTTACAACCTGCAATCTACTTAACAAAATTTTGAAATGGACCGTACTACTCTGCTGAGGCTGCCGTAACAAAACATCACAGACTAGGTGGCTGAATAGCGGAAATTTACTCTCACGGTTCTAGAAGCTAGAAGTCCAAGATCAAGGTGAGGCAGTGTTGTTTTCTCCTGAGGCCTCTCTTCGTGGCTTACAAATAGCCTCCTTCTCACGGTGTGTTCAGTCTATTTCCATTGCGCACACACCCCTAGTGTATCTCTCTTCTCATAAGGACACCGGTCATTTGGGATTTGGGTTTCACTTTTATGACCTCATTTAACCTTAATTACCTCCTTAAATTCCCTGTCTCCAAATACAGGCACATTGTGGGTTACAGCTTCAACATAAGGATTTTGAGAGGATACAGTTCAGTCCATAACATGGACTAATCTAGGTTTCACTAAGGAAATGGGCCCAGCTGAAGGATGCTGTTTGAGTTTAATTTTTTCCCCTAAATCTTAAGAGGTAGGTATAGATTCGGGAGGATGAACCCGCTTAAAAAAATACATAGAATATCTGCAGCATAATATTTGATGAGATTAAGATCATGTGGTATAACTACTAAGGCCACTGAAGACCAGTTCTAGCAAACAGGTAAAAAATTATTAGACTAGTGTGAGCTGGGAATTCTGCCTAACAGAAAGACTTATGTTAAGTTCTTGGTAGGGTCGCCCCAAAGAGGAGAGCCCTAGTTTTGAGAGAGGTGAGTACTTCTGTGCCAGGTTAAGGAATAATCTATCTCTGATTTTGTCTGATGTAGAAGTTGGCCATATTTTTTAGCAGTGCCATCATCTGAGAGCTAACTTTTTCAAAATGTCTAGGCAAATGTAATACTTATCTGCAAATGTGAATGCTGATGGAACCCTATTGCTGGCTAATTCCCATCGGAGGAAATAGCTACATATTTTAAAGATCTACGATTAGACCTTTAAAATTATCATTTCTATTAAAAGGCAGTTTATACCAGAGCTCTTGTTTGAACTAAAGGGAAAATCCAGTCTCTATACTGAGAGACTAATAATCTGGTAGACCTCCTTATTTAATGCGAAGAATGAGGTTTGGGAAAACAGAAATAAAAGCACTTTTGGAAATCAGTTAGGTCTTGGAAATAATTTCCATTGTGATCCATTGAATGGAAGTTGTGTGTTTGTTCACTTGGTGGGTAGTTCATTTATAATCCTCCTACGTATGTACACAGACTACATTTGGAGTGTGTGTATGTAAATTTATATCTGTGTATGTGTGAAAGAGAGAAAGAGGAGAAGGGAGAGAGAGAGACAGGGGCAAAAGAGAAGAAGTGAAAGAGAAGGAAATCAACGTATGAGTAGCATAATTTAGAAATTATCCTTTTTTAATAATATAGTTTGAAAAATAAGATAAACCTGGCAATGAGTTTTCTTTCTTATAGCCAGGTTTGTGTAAAAAAAAGGAAAAACTCGGGGCTTCCCTGGTGGCGCAGTGGTTGAGAGTCTGCCTGCCGATGCAGGGGACATGGGTTCGTGTCCCGGTCCGGGAAGATCCCACATGCCGCGGAGCGGCTGGGCCCGTGAGCCGTGGCCGCTGAGCCTGTGCGTCTGGATCCTGTGCTCCGCAACGGGGAAAAAAAAAGGAACAACTTTCTCATATACAAATGGAAATTCATGTATCATGCCCTCCACAAATATAAGCAAGGTTGTGCACATATGTCCCAAATTAATTCTGAAACAATTTCAGACCCAGATTTGTGTTAATGTATTTAGCAAATAATTAGTTGTCCATTCATTCATTAACAGCATATTTTAAAACTTCTTGCAAAACCCCACCTCCCCCCTTAACAAAGTGGCACTTCTAAGAAGCAGAAGGGATATAAAATGTGTCGGGTAAGATGGGAAAACAAATCAAAAGAAGAAAATTACATGTTAGTTGTAGAAGAACATTAGTCATAGAAATGGGATTTACAAAGAAACACTTTGCTTCCCTTTACCTTTTCACACAAAAAGGGTGAAGTTGTGAATTGGAGCTGCATCAGTGGGTACTTTAGCATTTTATGATTCCAGTTTAGTATAATGCTTTTCTCTCTTGGACATTATAATTTTTCTTCCATTTGTAAAGTGCTTTATAGTTTTCTAAGCAGTTTCACATAGCATAGTTCATTTGTGGAACTAATAGCATTTACGTGGGATAACAGTATTCTAATAGAATTGTGCAATTCGCATAATGAGTTTAACTTGTTATTAAAATGAATGTCACTCGGATAAGATTGAAGGAGGAACCAGACTGGTCAAGTCTTGAGGTAAGTGCCAACTATTCCTGATTTGTAAGAGGCAGGGGTCCATGTGTCCTTCTTCAGGCTGCTTGATTCTTTTCCTTTATTTGTACACCACCTTTCCTTTGTCTCCATTTTCAGTTAGCACAGAGGATATCTTTGGGGCAGGGAAAGTGGGAATCAAAGGGCTTAATAGCCTGCTCTGTACCTACTAAGGGTACGAGAAATATATATGTTTATTTTTTATTCATTTTCATACATTTCATCAAAAATATTAAAATTGGGATCCAAATGAGTATAGCTGGCCACTTTTTAGTAGCTGGCATAAAGATTTGAAAATAGTCTATGCAGAGGTTAACAGAAACCCAAAGCAGTGTTTAGAATGAGCTAATAGCATTTTACCCAATTAAAATGCACCTCTAGTCTTGGCATAGAGAGACTAGACAATACCTAATGCAGAATCACCCCGTCTATTCTTTCTTCATCTCTTCTCTGCTCAAACATTGATGGAGGCCTGGTTTTCCACCTTCAGAGCTTCATACCTCCTTAAAATCTTATTTTTGGTAAAAATGCAAAATCATCTAGCATGGGATAATTGGATAGCTATCAATTTAAAGGTATTCTTGGAAAAAGGAATTGGAGGGTCTGGGGCAATAAAGAGGAAATGGGGGAGTGGAAGGTGAGAAATAAAATTACTTTGGATGAATATGACCATGGGTAAAACATTTTAACTTTAAAACAGGAAGGCTAAAGGCACAGATAGCTGTCCCCACTTCATATTTTCCTTAAGAGTTGTGACGGAGATTCCTGGGTTCCATTCTCATTTTTCCCTCTTACAAACATGTCACCCACATTATTTTATGTGGGAATGTGCCCAGCTGAAAATCTGCATGGCCCAGCCACCCTTTCTCCTTGTTTATATCAGCCTACAGTTTTTGCAGTATAGTTAGACTTTCTGACCACAAGGACTTGTAGAGAATGGAAGCTATGCTAAGGATAGAGGGAAAAAACATGAAAGGAATCTGAGATACTTATGCTGTGTTGAACACCTCTTGTGTTTGCCTTTTATTCCAGCCTCTGCTAGGTGACCAGCTTAGAATCTCTAATCACTGCCTTCACATGGGACGCTAGTAGGAACGTCTTTGACATATTAAATACTAATCTAGAAATGTGAGTGGTAGTGTATACGGAGAGTTAACACATCTTGGAACTACCAAGTACCCTTACCAAAGGGAGGTGGGGGACAGGGAATCCATTGTCCTCTTTCCGTCAGAAGATCCTGAAATGTATTTCATAAAGCTTCTCCAACAGCCCATGGAACAGTGAAATAAGTCATCCATAGTGGTGATGGCTCGGTAAAACAACCCTGTATTGGCATTCTTTTCTCCTCCAGTATACACTCCCTCTATACTCCACTCCTGCCCATAAATAAATGACTTTTGCCTCAGACTGGCAAAAGTCTGAGGCAAAAGTCATTTTGCCTGGAACCTCTTTCCAGAGATTCCAGGTAGCTACAGATAAAATCATTTAGTAATAAAACAGTCCTGAACTGCCTAACTCTGAACTTTTTTCTTCTCTGACAAGAGAGTTTTCAGCTCAAGAATTTCTTATTTGTTCTTCTTTTGTAAAATACTTTATTTTAGAGTAGTTTTAGGTTCACAGTAAAATTGAGAAGGTACAGAGATTTTTCATATATGCCCTGCCCTCCTCAACGTATACAGCCTCCGCCATTAAACATCCTCTACCAGAATGGTACATTTGTTACCACTGATGAACCTATCCTGGCACATCTAATCACCCATGGTTCATAGTTTACCTTAGAGTTCACTCCTGGTGTTGTGCATTCTCTGGGTCTGGACAAATGTATGATGACATGTATTCATCATTACAGTATCAGGAAGAGTATTTTCACTGTCTTACAAATTCCCCACTCTCTACCTTCTCATTCCCTCCCAAACCCTGGTAACCACTGATGGTTTTAGTGTCTCTGTTGTTTTGCCTTTTCTAGAATGTCGTATAGTTCGGATCATAGAGTGTGTAGCCTTCTTAATTGGCCTCTTTCACTTGGTAATATGCATTTAAGGTTGCTCCGTGTCTTTTCATAGCTTGATAGCTCATTTCTTTTTAGTGTTGAATAATATTCCGTGGTCTGAATGTACTAGTTTATTTATCCATTCACCTGCTGAAGGACGTCTTGATTGCTTCCAGGGTTTGGAAATTATGAATAAATCTGCTATAGACATCTGTGTTCTTGTGGAGACATTAGTTCTTTTTTATGATTTCTGTTTCTAATTTATATTCTCTATTTAATGAGACATTATTCTTGTACTTTCCTTTAGTTCTTTAGTCATGTTTTTTTTTAGTTCTTTGGACGTATCTTATATAAAGTTTTTCTACTAAGTACAATTTCTGGTTTTCATGATGACAGTTTCTGTTGACTGATTTTTTTTTACTGTGCATGGACCATACGTTCTTTTTTTAATTTTATTGGAGTATAGTTGATTTACAATGTTGTGTTAGTTTATGCTGTATAGCAAAGTGAATCAGCTATATGTTCACTCTTTTTTAGATTCTTTTCCCATATAGGTCATTACAGGGTATTGAGTAGAGTTCCCTGTGCTATACAATAGGTCCTTATTAGTTATCTGTTTTATATATAGTAGTATGTATATGTCAATCCCAATCTCCCAATTTATCCCCGCCCCCTTTCCCCAGGCCATATGTTCATGTTTCTCTGTATCTCTTGCAGTTTTGTTTGTTGAAACTTAAGAAGAAAAAATCTTTTTCAAATTTAAGTAATAGCCACTTGGCAAATCAGATTTCCCCCTACCATCTTCAGAGTTTGTTGTTACTGCTGTTTGTTATTTTTATAGCTGTTTGTTTAATTACTTTCCTTGACTAATTCTTTAGTATTCATATTATTTTTCATGTGTGGCCACTGAAACACCTGCGTGGCTAGCTGATTGGCTGGCCTGTTAGACAAATTACACTGAAATATCCTTAAGTATCTTGAACCAATAATTTTCTGGGGAGAAGCTGTTTTTAGAAGATGAACTTGAGAATAGTGAAATAAAGATAAGCCATGCAAGTTGGGGTTTCCAGGGAACTTTCAGACAAGTAACATACGACAATTATGTGGGTATGGAACTTTTAAGGAGGTCCAACCATTTTGTATCCATGTCAGTGGCCCCTAGACTGTTAGGTTTTATAACTACTCTGATTGTGAGGACTTTTGCTTTCAAGGATTCTGTAGATCTGAAGAGAGAGTTATGGGGAAATGACAAGTTAAAATGCCATAAAGTTTCCTGTTCTTACCATGGTCCAGCTATTTTTCCTAAATAGACACTTCTTAGATTGTTGCAAGGCTTTGGTTAAGTTCCAAAATTCTGAAAATATTTATTTTACTATTTCCCCAGTATTCTCATTGCTTTCATAGAAGAATGGAATTTTGCAGGTCCTTACTCTGCCATTCAGGACAATGTTGCCCCCAGAATACTGTCTTAATTCAAGAATGAAGGGAAACCTAAAATATTCTCAGATGAAGGAAAACTAACATAATTTGTCACCAAATGGGCATTAGACATTTTTTCTCCTCTTGAGTTTTCTAAATTATTTTTTTAAATATGGTCCTCAGTGTATGTAGAGGAAACATTAAAGACAGTTATACAGTGAATGTGGGAAGGTAAAGAGATGTAAAGGAGGTCACATTTCTACACTTCACCCTAACTGGTAAAATGATGACACAAGTAGACTCTGATAAGGTGTCTATATTTTGTAATACCTAGGACCATCACTAAAAAATACAAAGAGATAATAAGCTCAAAGCTACTGTATATAAATCAAAATAGAGTTATAAAAATGTGTAATTATTCCATAAATAGATAAGAAAAAGAAATTAAACAAAAACAGAGGTAACAAATAGGGCGAAAAAACGCATACTTAAGCCCTAACATATCAATAATTACATTAAATATAAAAGGTTTAAATACACCAATTAAAAGACAATGAGGGCAGGGTTGACTAAAAAATAACCTAGCTGTTGTTTATAAGAAATTTACTTCAGGGACTTCCCTGGTAGTGCAGTGGTTAAGAATCCACCTGCCCATGCAGGGAACACAGGTTCAATCCCTGGTCCAGGAAGATCCCACATGCTGCAGAGCAGCTAAGCCCATGTGCCACAACTACATGGCTCTAGAGCCTGTGCTCTAGAGCCGGTACACCGCACCAAGAGAAGCCACTGCAGTGAGAAGCCCGCACACCACAATGAAAGAGTAGCCCCACACTTGCCACAACTAGAGAGAAAGACCATGCAGAGCAACAAAGACCCAGCACAGCCATAAAAAAAAAAAAAAAAAGAAGAAATTTACTTCAAATACAGTGATATAGGTATATTGAAAATAAAAGGGTATAAAAAGATACATCATCCAAATATTAATAAAAAGAAAGCAGGGGTAGCTATATTAACATTATATAAAGTAGACTTCAGAACAAAGAAAATTGCCAGGGACATTACATACTAATTAATTGATTAGTGTATCAAGAAGATATATCAATTCTAAGTGTGTATGCCCCAGACAAAAGAACTGAAAATATGTGAAGCAAAAACTGATAGAGCTGAAAGGAAAAGTAGACAAACCCACAGTTATAGTTGAAAATTTCAATATCCCTCTTTCAACCATTGATAATATGACTAGACAGAAAATCAGTAAGATTATAGATGATCTCAGTAAGATATATCAATTCTAAGTGTATATGTCCCAGACAAAAGAACTGAAAATATGTGAAGTAAAAACTGATAGAGCTGAAAGGAAAAGTAGACAAGCCCACAATTATAGTTGAAAATTTCAATATCTCTCTTTCAACCATTGATAATATGACTAGACAGAAAATCAGTAAGATTATAGATGATCTCACGGGATCTATTTGACATTTATAGAACATTTCAACCAAAACAACAGAATACACTTTCTTTTCAAATGCTAATGGAACATCTACTAAGGTAGATCATATCCTGGGCCATAAAACAATCTTAACACATTTAAAAGAATTGAAATCATACCAGTTGTGTTCTCTGACCATAGTACAATCAAATGAATAATCAATAGCAGAATTATAATATGCAAGTCACCAAACTACTTGGAAGCTAAACAACACACTTCTAAATTACTCAGGAGCCAAAGAGGAAGTCCTAATGAGTATTAAAGAATTACATTGAACTAAATGAAAATGAAAACACAGCATATCAAATTTTATGATATGTTGATGAAGTAGTGCTGAAAGGCAAATTTGTAGCAGTAAATTATTACGTTAGAAAAAAGGAAAACTTTCAAATCAATAATCTAAGCTTCTGGCTCAAGAAAGTAGAAAAAAGAGCAAAATAAATGGAAGCAAAAAGAAGGAAGGAAATAATAAAGAGCAGAGATCAGATAAATTTAAAATACTAAAACATTGGACAAAGCCCATAAAACAAATAGCTGGGTTATTGGGGAAAAATTGATAAAATTGACAGTCCTTTAGCAATACTGACAAAAAAAGAATAACACAATTTACCAGTATCAAGAATGAAACAGGATGCATTATAACAGACACTTCCGACTTTACAATGATAATAAGGAAAAAATACGAACAATTTTACACATATAAATTTGAAAACTTTGGTGAATGTAGATGATCGATTTCTCAAAAGTACAAACTATTACAACTCATTCAACATGCGACAGATAATTTGAATAGTCCTACAACTATTGAGAAAATTAAATTTGTAAGTTAAAGTCTTCTGAAAAAGGATTCTTGAGGCGTCAGTGGTTTCATTGAAGAGGTCTAAGCTTTACAGAAGAATTAGCACAAGTTCTACACAATATCTTCCAGGAGATAGAAGAGGAGAAAACATTTCTCAACTTGTTTTGTGAAGCTACTCTTAGCTTGATAACAAAACCAGAGAGGGAGAGTACAAAAAATTTAACAATTTATCAATGATATTAATACTGTTTTTTAAAAATACATGTGTATCTTTTATAATTTGGCAAGTCTGATTAAGAAAAGAGTGACACTACATAAACATTTGATTTATGAAATGGGTTGTAATTACAGATGTGAACGATATTTAAATAATAGCAAGAGCATACCATGAGCATATTTAAAGCATATTTAAGGCAACAATTATTCTTTTCATATGGATATTGTACACACACATATAACTGATGCAAGAAAAAGTGGAAACTTTGACTAAATTAATAACAAAGAAGGACACTGAAGGTCAGTCAGCTCTGGATTTCCAATTCTGGTAATGATGAATAGGTAGTGTAATCAACTATCCTGTTGAAAAAAAACCTGAAAAATGTAGACGAAATGTGTGTGTGTGTGTGTGTGTGTGTGTGTGTGTGTGTGTGTGTGTGTGTGTGTATGCCTGAAGGCACTGGAGAACTAGTAAGCCACTGACAACTTAACAGACCAAAACAAGAGAAGTCAGAAATATAGAGGTGAGCCCAGCACCTAGGGTCCCTTTTAGTCCAGTGTATTTGCTGATACCTTATTCAGTGATCTGGAATGAGAACAAAGAATGGCAAATAACTAGAAGCTAAAAATAATTATTTAAAACTTTTATTCAAGTGCCAGAATTAAACAATATAATCACCACAACTGAGAACTAATGCACAGATTTAATAGCATATTAGGTAGAGTTTAAAAGAGAAATAGGAAGCTAGTACATAGTTAGATGAAAACTAGTACATTGTTAGATGGAAAAAGTCATAAATGCAGCAAAGAGAAACAAACTGAAGGAAAATACAAAAGAGAGAAAAGAGATACAAAAAGGGAGGTTTTAACATACATGCTAAGACATGTCCAGAAGAAAAGTAGAGAAACTTTAGAGAGAGTAATATTTGAAGAGGCAATACCTGAAATATAAATACAAATTATACATAGAGCTCTATAAGTCTCAAGTAAAAGAAATTAAGAGAAAATTAGACCTATCATGTTAAAACTAGTGAAAACTAAGGACAAAGAATAAGATCTTAAAAGCAGCTGAGCAAAAGGACAGTTATTCTCAAAGGACCCACAACTTGACTAACAGAAGACCTCACTACAGAAACGATGGAAGCCAGAAAGCATTGAAATGATATCTTCGACATGCTGAAAGACAAAAATGGTTAACCTAGAATTTTATAACTAGTGAAATTATCCTTCTGAAATAAAGATATTTTAAGAAAAATAGTAAAAAATATCATCTATAACAATAACACATTAAAAGAAATTTCAAAGGGTTAGGGTAAGGGCTACAAAGAAATTAAATGATTTACTGTATGAAGAAAAGAGAGAAAAGTACAAAAAAAGTAAACATATGGGTACATCTAAATGATATTGACTGAAAAATAAAATGAATTACATGTTTTTAGGGTTTAACACACACATGGAGAATCAAAATAGACAACAGTAGCAGCTTAGTAAATATAAAAATGGGAAATGGAGTTAAGGTGTTCTGAGGTCCTTGAAATGCCTGGGAAAAGATGGAAGTCTCATCTTGTATCAGTGTTTTATATGTCAAGAATTTATGCTCTAATCTCTAGTGTTATTATTAAAAATAAATATTAAAAGTAAACAATGTTAAGGTAATAGAGGAAAGAAATAAAATAGTTTCTAAAAAAACTGTAAACCAAAATCAGGCAAAAAGGACAAAAATTCAAATAAGGGGGATGTACTTACAGCAAATAGTAAATTTGACTTTATATTTGGAAACAACTTACATTAACTATTCCTTTAAATATAAATAGAGTAAATTCTCAAAGACAAAATTGTCAGCCTAAGTAAAACACAAAAACCACTTAAATGCAAATTAAAAGAGACCTTAAGGACACAGAAAAGTGAAAATTAAAAGGTTAGAAAGTACACACCAAGCAAACATTAACCAAAAGGCAGGTTGTGTAACTATATTATTATCAGACAAAGACTTCAAGGAAAAAATCATTAGTAGATATAAATAAGGACACTTTACAATGACAAAAGTTTTAATTCAATCAGGAAAGAATAGTAATCCTAAATTTGTATATTCACCCAAAAAATAAATTCAAATGTATAAAACAAAAGTAACTGAAAAACTACTACCAAAAGTCCTAATAAATCTACGACCATAATGATACATTTTAACACATTTCTCTAAGATAACTGATAAAACTATTCAGAGAATAAAGCAGTAAGAAAAGAGAATATAGAATATTTGAATAACACAATTAACAAACATCATATGACTGATATAGAATACTGCAAATCCAACATCTGTGGAATATAAATTCATACGAGTTACACATGGAGCATTAACCAAAATAGATTATCTGTTGATTCATATAGAAAGTCTAAACAAATTTCAAAGGATTGTAGTCATGTTCTGTATATTCTTTGATCACAGAGTAAGTTAAGCAGGGAAGAAAAACCAAAAAGATAACTCATAAATTTCTATATGTTTGGAAATTAAGACGTATACTTACAAATATATTTTGAATCAAAAAAGAAATTAGAGAAAATTATAAATTTATGAGTGATAATGAAAATACAACTTGCAGATCACAGCTAAGGAAATTTAGAGAGACAGGTATAGATTTAGATGTATATACAAGAAGATAATAAAGATTAAAAAATAATGTGAACATCCATCTAAAGAAATTAGGCAAGAAAGAACAGTGTGAAATCCAAAGAAAGTAGAAGGAATTAAATTATAAATATAGCAGAAATTAATGAAATAGAAGACAAACATACATGCAATAAAGCCAAATGTTAACTCTTTGAAATGTTTCTAAAATTTATAGATTTCAGTTTTTAAATAAAACTGATAGAGAGAGGGAGAGAATCAAAATCAGGAATGAGAAAAGGACATTGCTACAAATCTTACAAATACTGTCATGCTTATATTATGAACAACTTTATAAAAATACAATATTAAATGCACAAATTCTTAAGGAAAATTGTTCTTACAAAACTGAGAATAAGTAGAAATAGAAGATTTAAATGTAAATAACTGTTAGACTACAAAAAATAAAATACACTCCATGGCCAGATGGTTTCATGAGTGAATTCTACCAGTTATTTAGGGAGAAAAATCATGGCAGTCTTATACATCTTCTTCCAGAGAATAGAAAACAAAAACAAAATTAGGGAATACTTCCAACTCAGTTTATGTGGTGAGCATAACCTCAATACCGAAAATGACGAAGAATTACAAAAGGGACTCTAATAGGTCAATTTCTCTTATAAACATAGATGAAAAATTTTAAACAAAAAGCTAACTGAATGCAGCAATAAATAAAAATGGACATATTTCATGATCAAGTTGGTTTTATTCCAAAAATGCAAAGTTTAACATTAGAAAATTAATTACTATAGCTCACCACATCAACACAGTAGAGGAAAATAAAAACATTTTCAACAAATACAGAAAAGGCAATTTTAGAAACATTTGCTATTTATGATTAAAACAAACATATAAGCAAAACATCTTAGCAAAATAGGAATAGAAAGGAACTTCTTTCTTCTGATAAAATATAACTGTAAATAAACTTGTAGCAAATATCCTACTTAATGGTGAAATATTGAAAGGTTTCAAGATTGGGAATGATTCAAAGATGGCTCTATGAGTACTAGTCAGAATTTTACTGGAAGTCCTTTTCAGGAAAGTAAGATTTAAGAAGATACTAAAGAAATAAGAATTAAGTGAAAGAATTATAATTTTCATTGTTAAAGATATTATAATCATAAAAATCTGAATCAGATGAATTATTAGAATTAGTAAATGGGCATAGCAAAAGTAAAAAATGAATTATATTCCTGTGTACTAGTCTAAAAAAGTTAGAAGAACATGAAATACATCAGAAGAAACTATTTCAATGTATAAAAATATTTATTTAGAGCAAATGTAGTGAAAGATGTATATACTTGCACACAGAAAACTATAAAACAGTTTTGAGAGAAAATGAAGAAGTTCTAAAGAAATGAAAGAATGTTCATTGATTGGAAGACTCATTGTGAAAATATCATGTCTCCCAAAATTGATATTTAGATAGAATACAATCCCAAACAAATTCTCCAATAGATAGTATTATGAAATAGATAGTATTATGAAAATTAACAGGCTAATTTTTAAATTTGTGTGGAAAAGGGCCAAGAATATTTTCTAGGACTTGTTCTATTAGATATCAAACTTACAATGAAGGTACAGTAATTAAAACAGTATGGTATTGAAAAGTATACTTATGGAATAGAACAGATTTAGAAATAGACACACACATATATGGAGATGCAATTAATGATGGTAATCTTTATAGAAAAGTAGGAATGAACAGTTTTTTCACTAAATTTTGGAGGTCAACTGGCTATTACTATAGGAAAAATAATACTATGAGGATTTGACCCTTATCACACACCAATAGCAAAATTAACTTCAGGTGGGTTGTAGATTATAAAAATTCTAAAAAACATACAACCTCCTAACTCCAAGTGGGATGGAGGCTTGTATGGGCACTTCAAAAAGAGAATATATAAATTACCAATAAACATATGCTCAAAAAATGAAGATGCAAATGGAAATAACTATGAGATATGTATTCGTATGTATTCTCTAGACTAATAAAAATTTAAAACACACAGTGGAGATCTGTAGCAAAAATAGAGAATGTGGAGCAATGCTGCTGATCACTGTTGCTGGGAGTGTCAATATCACTGCTTGGCATTATCTACTAAAGCATTTCTACTCCTTGAGATACCCTATAGAGATACATGCACATATGTACCAAGAAATATCAAAGGATGCCAATAGAAGCATGGTTTATAATAACCAAAACGTGAAACAGCATATTAGATACATAAAGAGTAATATATCTGTATAATGACGTATTATAAAGAAATGAAATTGTTAGAGTATTGCTACATGTTAAAACATGAATACTCACAAGCATATAACGTTGAGAAAAGGAAGCACTACATGAAATGGGATACATACTATATGATTCCACTTATATTCAGTTCAAAATCAAGGAAAACCAGATTATAATGTTCAAAATTAAGATACTGATTGCACTGGTCACTTCCATCAGGAAACTTGCAAAAGCCTCTTAGAGGTCCTCATCCACCAGAGGGCAGACAGCAGAACCAAGAAGAACTACAGTCCTGCAGCCTGTGGCACAAAAACCACATTCACAGAAAGATAGACAAAATGAAAAGGTAGAGGGCTATGTACCAGATGAAGGAACATGATAAAATCCTAGAAAAACAACTAAATGAAGTGGAGATAGGCAACCTTCAAGAAAAAACATTCAGAACAATGATAGTGAAGGTGATCCAGGACCTCGGGAAAAAAATGGAGGCAAAGATCGAGAAGATGCAAGAAATGTTTAACAGAGACCTGGAAGAATTAAAGAACAAACAGAGATGAACAACACAATAACTGAAATGAAAAATACACAAGAAGGAATCAATGGCAGAGTAACTGAGGCAGAAGGATGGACAAGTGACCTGGAAGACAGAATGGTGGAATTCACTGCTGCGGAACAGAATAAAGAAAAAAGAATGAAAAGAAATGAAGACAGCCTAAGAGACCTCTGGGACAACATTAAATGCGGAAACATCCGTATTATAGGGGTCCCAGAAGGAGGAGAGAGAGAGAAAGACCCAAGAAAATATTTGAAGAGATTATAGTCAAAAACTTCCCTAACATGGGAAAGGAAATAGCCACCCAAGTCCAGGAAGTGCAGACAGTCCCATACAGGATAAACCCAAGGAGAAACACGCCGAGAAACATAGTAATCAAACTGGCAAAATTAAAGAAAAAGAAAAATTATTGAAAGCAGCAAGGGAAAAATGACAAATAACATACAAGGGACTCCCATAAGGTTAGCAGCTGCTTTCTCAGCAGAAACTCTATAAGCCAGAAGGGAGTGGCATGATATACTTAAAGTGATGAAAGGGAAGAAACTACAATCAAGATTACTCTACCCAGCAAGGATCTCATTTAGATTCAATGGAGAAATCAAAAGCTTTACAGACAAGCAAAAGCTAAGAGAATCCAGCACCACCAAACCAGCTCTACAACAAATGCTAAAGGAACTTCTCTAAGTGGGAAGCATAAGAGAAGAAAAGGACCTACAAAAACAAACCCATAACAATTAAGAAAATGGTCATAGGAACATACATATCAATAATTACCTTAAATGTGAATGGATTAGATGCTCCAACCAAAAGGTACAGGCTTGCTGAATGGATACAAAAACAAGACCTATATATATGCTGTCTACAAGGGATGCACTTCAGACCTAGGGACACATACAGACTGAAAGTAAGGGGATGGAAAGAGATATTCCATGCAAATGGAAATCACACGAAAGCTGTAGTAGCAATACTTATATCAGCTAAAATCGACTTTAAAATAAAGAATGTTGCAAGATACAAGAAGGACACTACATAATGATCAAGGCATCAATCCAAGAAGACGATATAACAATTATAAGTATATATGCACCCAACATAGGAGCACCTCAATACATAAGGCAACTGCTATCAGCTCTAAAAGAGGAAATCGACAGTAACACAATAATAGTGGGGGACTTTAACACCTCACTTACACCAATGGACAGATCATCCAAACAGAAAATTAATAAGGAAACTCAAGCTTTAAATGACACAGTAGACCAGATTGATTTAATTGATATTTATAGGCCATTCCATCCAAAGATAGCAGATTACATTTTCTTCTCAAGTGCGCATGGAACATTCTCCAGGATAGATCACATCTTGGGTCACAAGTCAAGCCTCAGTAAATTTAAGAAAATTGAAATCATATCAAGCATCTTTTCAGACCACAACACTATGCGATTAGAAGTCAATTACACGGAAAAAATGTAAAAAACACAAACACATGGAAGCTAAACAATACATTACTAAACATTACTAAATAACCAAGAGATCACTGAAGAAATCAGAGGAAATAAAAAAAATACCTAGAGACAAATGATAATGAAAACACGATGATCCAGAATCTATGGGATGCAGCAAAGCAGTTCTAAGAGGGAAGTTTATAGCTATACAAGCCTACCTCAAAAAACAAGAAAAATTTGAAATAAACAATGTAACCTTACATGTAAAGGAACTAGAGAAAGAAGAACAAACAAAACCCAAAGTTAGCAGAAGGAAAGAAATCATAAAGATCAGAGCAGAAATAAATGAAATGGAAACAAAGAAAACAGTGGCAAAGATCAATAATACTAAAAAGCTGGTTCTTTGAGAAGATAAACAAATTGATAAGCCATTAGCCAGACTAATCAAGAAAAAGAGAGAGAGGACTCAAATCAATAAAATTAGAAATGAAAAAGGAGAAATTACAATAGACACCGCAGAAATACAAAGCATCCTAAGAGACTACTACGAGCAACTCTATGCCAGTAAAATGGACAACCTGGAGAAAACGGACAAATTCTTAAGAAGGTATACCTTCCAAGCCTGAACCAGGAAGAAATAGAAAATATGAACAGACCAATCACAAGTAATGAAATTGAAGCTGTGATTAAAAATCTTCCAACAAACAAAAGTCCAGGACCAGATGGCTTCACAGGTGAATTCTATCAAACATTTAGAGAAGAGCTAACACCCATCCTTCTCAAACTCTTCCAAAAAATTTCAGAGGAAGGAACACTCCCAAACTCATTCTATGAGGCCACCATCACCCTGATACCAAAACCAGACAAAGATACCACAAAAAAAGAAAATTAGAGCCCAATATCACTGGTGAATATAGATGCAAAAATCCTCAACAAAATACTAGGAAACAGAATCCAACAACACATTAAAAGGGTCACACACCATGATCAAGTTGGATTTATCACAAGGATGCAAGGATTCTTCAGTATATGCAAATCAACCAATGTGATACACCATATTAACAAACTGAAGAAGAAAAACCATATGATCATCTCAATAGATGCAGAAAAAGCTATTGACAAAACTCAACACCCATTTATGATAAAAACTCTTCTGAAAATGGGCATACAGGGAACCTACCTCAACATAATAAAGGCCTATATGACAGACACACAGCAAACATCATTCTCAATGGTGATAAACTGAAAGCATTTCCTCTAAGATCAGGAGCAAGACAAGGTTGTCCACTCTCACCACTATTATTCAACATAGTTTTGGAAGTCCTAGCCATGGCAATCAGAGAAGAAAAAGAAAAGGAATAAAAAGTGGAAAAGAAGAAGTAAAGTTTTCACTGTTTGCAGATGACATGATACTATACATAGAGAATCCTAAATATGCCATCAGAAAACTACTAGAGCTAATCAATGAATTTGGTAAAGTTGCAGGATACAAAATTAATGCACAGAAATCTCTTGCATTCCTGTACACTAAAGATGAAATATCTGAAAGAGAAGTTAAGGAAAACTCCCATTTACCATTGCAACAAAAAGAATAAAATGCCTAGGAATAAACCTCCCTAGGGAGAAAAAAAAAACATATGCAGGAAACTGTAAGACACTTATGAAAGAAATTAAAGATGATACAAACACATGGGGAGATACACCATGTTCTTGGATTGGAAGAATCCATATTGTGAAAATGACTATACTCCCCAAAGCAATCTACAGATTCAATGCAATCCCTATCAAATTACCAATGGCATTTTTTACAGAACTAGAAAAAAAGTCTTAAAGTTTGTATGGAGACACAAAAGACCCTGAATATCCAAAGCAGTCTTGAGGGGAAAAAAATGGAGCTGGAGGAATCAGACTCCCTGACTTCAGAGTATACTACAAAGCTACAGTAATTAAGACAATATGATACTGGCACAAAAACAGAAATGTAGATCAATGGAACAGGATAGAAAGCCCAGAGATAAACCCACACACCCATGGTCAACTAATCTATGATAAAGGATGCAAGGATACACAATGGAGAAAAGACAGTGTCTTCAATAAGTGGTGCTGGGAAAACTGGACAGCTACATGTAAAAGAATGAAATTAGAACACTCCCTAACACCATACACAAAAATAAGCTCAAAATGGATTAGAGACCTAAATGTAAAGCCAGACACTATAAAACTCTTAGAGTAAAACATAGGAAGAACATTCTGTGACATAAATCACAGCAAGATCTTTTTTGATCCACCTCCTTGAGTAATGGAAATAAAAACAAAAATAAACAAATGGGACCTAATGAAACTTAAAAGGTTTTGCAAAGCAAAGGAAACTACAAACAAGACGAGAAGACAACCCTCAGTTTGGGAGAAAATATTTGCAAACGATTCAATCGACCAAGGATTGATCTCCAAACTATATAAACAGCTCATGCAGCTCGACATTAAAAAAACAAGCAACCCAATGCAAAATTGGGCCGAAGACCTAAACAGACATTTCTCCAAAGAAGACATACAGATGGCCAAGAAGCACATGAAAAGCTGCTCAACATCACTAATTATTAGAGAAATTCAAATCAAAACTACAATGAGGTATCACCTCACACCAGTTAGAATGGGCATCATCAGCAAATCTACAAACAACAAATGCTGGAGAGAGTGTGGGGAAAAGGGAACCCTGTTGCACTGTTGGTGGGAATGTACATTGATACAGCCACTATGGAGAACAGTATGGCGGTTCCTTAAAAAACTAAAAATAGAATTACCATATGACCCAGCAATCCCACTACTGGGCATATACCCAGAGAAAACCATAATTCAGAGAGACACATGCACCCCAATGTTCATTGCTGTACTCTTTACAATAGCCAGGTCATGGAAGCAACCTAAATGCCCATCGACAGATGAATGGATAAAGAATATGTGGTATATATATACAATGGAATATTAGTCAGCCATAAAAAGGAATGAAATTGAATCATTTGTAGAGACGTGGATGAATTTTGAGACTGTTATACAGAGTGAAGTAAGTCAGAAAGAGAAAAACAAATATCGCATATTAACGCATATGTGTGGAACCTAGAAAAATGGTACAGATGAACCGTTTTGCAGGGCAGAAATTGAGACAGAGTTATAGAGAACAAACCTATGGACATCAAGGGGGGAAAGCTGCGGCAAGTGGGGGTGGTGATGTGATGAATTGGGAGTTTGGGTTTGACATGTATACACTGATGTGTATAAAATGGATGACTAATGAGAACCTGCTGTATTAAAAAATAAATAAAATTCAAAGAGTAAATAAATAAAATTAAAAAGAGTGGAAGAAAAGGAAAAAGACATTGATTGCAGTTGAAGAGTAAGAATAGTACAGTGATTGGAAAAAGGCATGGAAGGAGGTCATCTGGGGTCCTGGTAATAGTCTACCTCACTATCTAGATGGACATTACATGGAAGTTCGCTTTGTGATAGTCATTGAGCTATAAACTATATTTTTGTACACTTCTCTATATTTTCTAATATCTGAAGTATTTTAAAAGTGTTTAAATAGTTAATTATATTCCCCAAAGTCTCAAGGAAATCATACATTATAAAAGTATTCCAGAACCTAGAAAAAAATAAATAAATGGAACCTTCTCAATCTGTTCTATAATATTAGTACATTTAATTCCCAAACAAGATAAAAACAATATAAAAAGCATACAAGGAACAAAACTAAAAAACAATCTTATTATTAAGCATAGATGCAAATGTAAGTGAATATATCCAAGATAACAAATGTATTCAATACAAGTACATTTTATCTAGTAATGGGTAATACTAAATCCTGAACAAGTAAGATATATCTCAGAAATGCAAGCATAATTTGATGTGAGAAAATCTATTCATATAATTAGCAACTAATCAATTAAAAGAAACAATATATGATCATCTTAATAGAGAATAAAAATATCTTTCATAAAAATCAATACCCATTCTCAATAAATATTTGAAATAATAAAAGCACAAATTTTTTTAAAGTAAATAAAAAGAAAGGCAATAAAGTTTTTGTAGAAGAAAATTTAGTACATTTTTTTAAAGTTTTGGAGTTGAGAAGGTTTTTCTGAGCCATAGAAAGGGAAAAAAACTCAGAATCGATAAAGGAAAGATTGATAGATTTTATAACATAAAAATTGAATCTTCTGTATAACAAAGATTCCAAAGGCTTGTCCAAAAGGCTAAGTGAAAAAGACAAATCACAGGCTGAGAAAAAAATAACTGAAGCATATTAAAAAGAGCAAGCAGGCTTCCCTGGTGGCACAGTGATTAAGAATCTGCCTGCCAGTGCAAGGGACATGGGTTCGAGCCCTGGTCTGGAAAGATCCCACATGCTGCGGAGCAACTAGGCCCGTGTGCCACAACGGCTGAGCCTGCGCTCTAGAGCCTGCAAGCCACAACTACTGAGCCCACGTGCCACAACTACTGAAGCCCATGCGCCTAGAGCCAGTGCTCCACAAGAGAAGCCACCACAGTGAGAAGCCTGCGCACCGCAAAGAAGAGTAGCCCCCGTTTTCCGCACCTAGAGAAAGCTGGCGTGCAGCAATGAAGACCCAACACAGCCAAAAAAATAAAGTAATTAAATGGGGGGGGGGGAAAGCGCAAGCATTTTCTTTCTCCCTTCTTCCCTTCCTTCCTGTTGTGTGTAGGCGGCGGCGCGGGGGTGGGGGTGCAGGTAGACAAAGAATGACTCAACAGAGAAAGCAGGTATCTCAATACATTGTCCAAAAAATGAATAGTTAGTCCAACATAAGAACAATATGTTCAGATAAACAAAATGACACATAAATTGAAATAGACTCTACACCTTAAAAAAAATCAGGAACATTCAAATGAAAAAAAAAAGACACTTTAAAGGATTAAAAACACATTCAGTATTTGAGCTTATATAGAGAAATACAAACCATCATACACTGTTGGTAGTAATGTAAATTTATATAGTCTTTCTAGGGGGGCAATTTGTCAGTTTCCATCAAAATTCCCATAGACTTTTCAGTATTTACTCTGAATGAGCAATGTTTGCAAAGAACACAAAGAAGCAGGTAAAAGGATGTTCATTGTGGCAAATTTTTTTGGTAATAGAAAAACTGGGAGTAAAAGACCCTAATAAGTTTCAATAATCAAATATTCATGAGTTAATTTATGTCATGGAAAACTATTCAGAAATCTAAAAGGATACAGTAGATTTACAAATACTGAAATAGAAAGATCTTTATAAGAATTAAGTCGAAAACAAATTATATAACAGTATTGAGTTCTATCCTATTTATGTAAAAGTAAACCATTAATTTGTATATTAAACACACATATGTGAATACATATTTTTTGTAAATGAATAGTAAAATGTCAGCAAGATACACTTCACTGATAACAGTTATAGCAACTGGTTCTATGGAGAGGAGTAATGTTGGGGTTATGTGAAGTGAGATTTTTACTCTTATTCTATCTAGCTACATATTGTTTCAATTTATAAAACAAATTTGTGTTTGTGCATTGTTTGTTTGATTAAAATATACTGTAACACTCACTTGTGTCAAGGTATATGGGTCTGTGGTTTTATCAGCCCCTCTGTGAGATTTATTTTTCAGGAATGCAAATGCATGCTTTTATGTTTCCCGACAAACCCTCTCCGGCATCAAATGATGAAATTCCAATCTGAAATATCAATTATAAGAAAAGGGTCTAATAGAAAACAGTAGTACTAAAAAGTAGTAAAGAGTTGTAGTAACATAGGAAAAATGATTCACAATAGGTTATACCTTTCAGCTGAATTTAGTATTTGAGAACACTTAGAATATTGAGATTTTTTAATAGATTACTCTCTGAAAGATCTCTACCTAATATTTTGATGCAAAAACGACTCTATATTCTATGTGATATTTGCTGCAGAACTGGGGACTTGCACAGGAACATTCCATCCTCCACCTCTTCATTCTCCACTTCCCTTATTATTATGGTTAGATGGAGAGAGTATTGACTTCTGTTCCAAGCATATGTCTTTCTTAGTGGGACTCCCCTTCTGGGCCCTGGGGACCTTGAACAACTAGTTTGTGTGCCAGCAGTTCTGTATTTTTGGAGGTTGAAAATTGATTTTCCTGCTTTTAGCAGGTGCAGTCTCCAAGTGAGCCTCTCCCCTCATGACCTGTGCAGATTATGCCATCAATAGAGGGAGAGGGGGCCAAGAGGAACATTTGGAGCACTCAGCACACAACACCAAAGGGCCCCAGGAAGGCTTGCAGCAATGAGGGTGCACTAGGAAAACGATAATAATAAACTTAGTTTAGAACTGTTTCCTTCTTGATACTTCCTGGACAAGTTCAGTGTCTATACGCACTTTCTGGGATTATCTAAATGGATAGACTTTCATGCAGGGCTTATTATGGTCTGTACAGTTCTAAATGGATCATTCTTGTTAAACTTGAACAATGAGGAGACTCCTTTAAAGGAAAAGAATAAAGATTATAAAGGATCACAGTGTGACTTAAATTATGTCTATTATAATGTACCTATATTTTTTCAAACATAAATTTTTTGTGCTTACAGATGTTTTACAACTATGATCGTCTAGCACAAAGATGAGACTTTATTTGGTACACATTGGAAAAACTCAGAGATTTTGAGTTGGAAAATAAATATAAAAGCTCGTTTTGTGCTTGCATATAGGATAGATTTGGGGCTTTGAGTCTAGATACAGGATGACCAATTAGAAAGTTATCGCAGGTTCCTAGGTCTAAGTTGTTAAGTGTCTGAACGAGTATATGATGGCTGTAAGAGCAGGGGTTGTGGGTAAATGCAGGTAGGAAAACAAGAGTCTTTCTACAAAGGATGTGAAAATGCAAGAGCAAAGCCTCCCAATGTTCTTGGTATTTTTAGGTATTTAAAGGTAAGACTGGCATCTAGCATTATAAGTTAGTGTCAATGTATAGCTGATTCACTTTGTTATAAAGCAGAAACTAACACACCATTGTAAAGCAATTATACTCCAATAAAGATGTTAATGGTAAAATTCCAAAAAAAAGATGTTAAAAAAAAAACAACAACAAGTTAGTATCGACTCTTAAGACCTTTGGAGATTGAGAAAGAAAAGGTGTGGTTGGATGGTAGGATTGCCAGCTGGTTTATATGAAAATCAAGTCATTCTGGAGTGAATACACAAGACCAGCAGACAATCTGCTGTGACAATTTATGAGACAGTTTCTAGGAAAAGCCACACAAAACTGTAGTTGATCTGGACATCCAGAAAGTTTGGACACTACAGGAATCATCCTAATGCTCTGTGGTACTCTAGGTTAATTTTCCTCCTTCAAGTATTCAGTTATTGCATGTACTATAAATAGTAGTTTGTCTCCTTGCCAGAGGAGAAGGTACGTGAGGAACAGGTAAAGGAGGAATACTTTTTAATGCTTCAGATAATTATATGATGTGGAGGAATTCTAGAGAGGATGAAAGAAAATCTGCAGAATTAAAGCCCAAGAAAAATACTTGGAATAGTCACAAGAAAGCAAAATCGGGATCATATAACAGGAGACAACATGAAGAGGATGCAAAAAGCAATTCAAAGATGTCCAATTTTAATTCATATGGGACAGATGTAACCATGAGTAGATATCAGGATTAATTTCAAATGACTGAATTTGAAAGGATAAGTGAGGCTCCAAACCAAAGAGCAGGACTTATTTTGCTGGAAAAGTGTTTATGCCATTAAAACTAAGCAAAAGGTGATATCTTAGTGAATTGACCAAGAGCTCTGAAGATAACTTTGAAAGAGAGAAAAAATCACCAAGCAAAACCCTAAGGAAAAAAAAATAAGGGTAAGTACAGCAAATGATGTGCCCACAAGAATAGTGTATAGGGTCCCCAGTATTTTTCTCTAAGAATATTATAGGTTTTCATATGTTAATATAATGGGTGGCCAAGTGTGGGTAGCAAACAAATTAAAAATTTGATATAATGGCTTAAAACATATACCTGGCATGTGACTTGTGATTGGAATACAGAAACACAAGAGCAAATCTTTTTTTTTTAACATCTTTATTGGAGTATAATTGCTTTACAATGGTGTGTTAGTTAGTGCTTTACAACAAATTGAATCAGTTATATATATACACATATGTTCCCGTATCTCTTCCCTCTTGCGTCTCCCTCCCTCCCACCCTCCTTATCCAACAAAGCACCGAGCTGATCTCCCTGTGCTATGCGGCTGCTTCCCACTAGCTATCTACCTTACGTTTGGTAGTGTATATATGTCCATGCCTCTCTCTCACTTTGTCACACCTTCCCCTTGCCCCTCCCCATATCCTCAAGTCCATTCTCTAGTAGGTCTGTGTCTTTATTCCTGTCTTACCCCTAGGTTCTTCATGACTTTTTTTCCTTAAATTCCATATATATGTGTTAGCATACGATATTTGTCTCTCTTTCTGACTTACTTCATTCTGTATGACAGACTCTAGGTCTATCCACCTCATTACAAATAGCTCAATTTCGTTTCTTTTTTATGGCTGAGTAATATTCCATTGTATATATGTGCCACATCTTCTTTATCCATTCATCCGATGATGGACACTTAGGTTGTTTCCATCTCCGGGCTATTGTAAATAGAGCTGTAATGAACATTTGGTACATGACTCTTTTTGAATTATAGTTTTCTCAGGGTATATGCCCAGTAGTGGGATTGCTGTGTCATATGGTAGTTCTATTTGTAGTTCTTTAAGGAACCTCCATACTGTTCTCCACAGTGGCTGTATCAATTTACATTCCCACCAACAGTTCAAGAGGGTTCCCTTTTCTCCACACCCTCTCCATCATTTATTGTTTCTAGATTTTTTGATGATGGCCATTCTGACTGGTGTGAGATGATATCACACTGTAGTTTTGATTTGCATTTCTGTAATGATTAGAGATGTTGAGCATTCTTTCATGTGTTTGTTGGCAGTCTGTGTATCTTCTTTGGAGAAATGTCTATTTAGGTCTTCTGCCCATTTTTGGATTGGGTTGTTTGTTTTTATGTTATTAAGCTGCATGAGCTGCTTATAAATTTTCGAGATTAATCCTTTGTGAGTTGCTTCATTTGCAAATATTTTCTCCCATTCTGAGGGTTGTCTTTTGGTCTTGTTTATGGTTTCCTTTGCTGTGCAAAAGCTTTGAAGTTTCATTAGGTCCCATTTGTTTATTTTGGTTTTTATTTCCATTTCTCTATGAGGTGGGTCAAAAGGGATCTTGCTGTGATTTATGTCATAGTGTGTCCTGCCTATGTTTTGCTCTAAGAGTTTGACAGTTTCTGGCCTTACATTTAGGTCTTTAATCCATTTTGAGCTTATTTTTGTGTATGGTGTTAGGGAGTGATCTAAACTCATACTTCTACATGTACCTGTCCAGTTTTCCCAGCACCACTTATTGAAGAGGCTGTCCTTTCTCCACTGTACATTCCTGCTTCCTTTATCAAATATAAGGTGACCATATGTGCGTGGGTTTATCTCTGGGCTTTCTATCCTGTTCCATTGATCTATCTTTCTGTTTTTCTGCCAGTACCATACTGTCTTGATTACTGTAGCTTTGTAGTATAGTCTGAAGTCAGGGAGCCTGATTCCTCCAGCTCCATTTTTCGTTCTCAAGATTGCTCTGGCTATTCGGGGTCTTTTGTGTTTCCATACAAATTGTGAAATTTCTTGTTCTAGTTCTGTGAAAAATGCCAGTGGTAGTTTGATAGGGATTTCATTGAATCTGTAGATTGCCTTGGGTAGTAGAGTCATTTTCACAATGTTGATTCTTCCAATCCAAGAACATGGTATATCTCTCCATCTATTTGTATCATCTTTAATTTCTTTCATCAGTGTCTTATAATTTTCTGCATACAGGTCTTTTGTCTCCTTAGGTAGGTTTATTCTTAGATATTTTATTCTTTTTGTTGCAGTGGTAAATGGGAGTGTTTTCTTGATTTCACTTTCAGATTTTTCATCATTAGTGTATAGGAATGCAAGAGATTTCTGTGCATTAATTTTGTATCCTGCTACTTTACCAAATTCATTGATTAGCTCTAGTAGTTTTCTGGTAGCATCTTTAGGATTCTCTATGTATAGTATCATGTCATCTGCAAGCAGTGACAGCTTTACTTCTTCTTTTCTGATTTGGATTCCTTTTATTTCCTTTTCTTTGATTGCTGTTGCTAAAACTTCCAAAACTATGTTGAATAAGACTGGTGAAAGTGGGCAACCTTGTCTTGTTCCTGATCTTAGTGGAAATGCTTTCAGTTTTTCACCATTGAGGACAGTGTTGGCTGTGGATTTGTCATATATGGTCTTTATTATGTTGAGGAAAGTTCCCTCTATGCCTACTTTCTGCAGGGTTTTTATCATAAATGGGTGTTGAATTTTGTTGAAAGCTTTTTCTGCATCTACTGAGATGATCATATGGTTTTTCTCCTTCAGTTTGTTAACATGGTGTATCACGTTGATTGATTTGCATATATTGAAGAATCCTTGCATTCCTGGAATAAACCCCACTTGATTATGATGTATGATGTGTTTAATGATTCTGTTTGCTAGTATTTTGTTGAGTATTTTTGCATCTATGTTCATCAGTGATATTGGCCTGTAGTTTTCTTTATTTGTGACATCCTTGTCTGGTTTTGGTATCAGGGTGATGGTGGCCTCGTAGAATGCGTTTGGGAGTGTTGCTCCCTCTGCTATATTTTGGAACAGTTTGAGAAGGATAGGTGTTAGCTCTTCTCTAAATGTTTGATAGAATTCGCCTGTGAAGCAATCTGGTCCTGGGCTTTTCTTTGTTGGAAGATTTTAATCACAGTTTCAATTTCAGGGCTTGTGATTGGTCTGTTCGTATTTTCTATTTCTTCCTGATTCAGTCTCGGCAGGTTGTGCATTTCTAAGAATTTGTCCATTTTTTCCAGGTTGTCCATTTTATTGGCATAGAGTTGCTTATAGTAGTCTCTCATGATCTTTTGTATTTCTGCAGTGTCAGTTGTTACTTCTCCTCGTTCATTTCTAATTCTATTGATTTGAGTCTTCTCCCTTTTTTTCTTGATGAGTCTGGCTAATGGTTTATCAATTTGGTTTATCTTCTCAAAGAACCAGCTTTTAGTTTTATTGATATTTGTTACCATTTCCTTCATTTATTTTTCATTTATTTCTGATCTGATTTTTATGATTTCTTTCCTTCTGCTAACTTTGGGGGTTTTTTGTTCTTCTTTCTCTAATTGCTTTAGGTGTAAGGTTATGTTGTTTATTCGAGATGTTTCCTGTTTCTTAAGGTAGGATTGTATTGCTATAAACTTCCCTCTTAGAACTGCTTTTGCTGCATCCCATAAATTTTGGGTCATGGTGTCTCCACTGTCATTTGTTTCTAGGTATTTTTTGATTTCTTCTTTGATTTCTTCAGTGATCACTTCGTTATTAAGTAGTGTATTGTTTAGCCTCCATGTGTTTGTATTTTTTACAGATCTTTTCCTGTAATTGATATCTAGTCTCATAGCATTGTGGTCGGAAAAGATACATGATACAATTTCAATTTTCTTAAATTTACCAAGGCTTGATCTGTGACCCAAGATATGATGTATCCTGGAGAATGTTCCATGAGCACTTGAGAGGAAAGTGTATTCTGTTGTTTTTGTATGGAATGTCCTATAAATATCATATAAGTCCATCTAGTTTAATGTATCACTTAAAGCTTGTGTTTTCTTATTTTTTTTCATTTTGGATGATCTGTCCATTGGTGAAAGTGGGGTGTTAAAGTCCCCTACTATGAACGTGTTACCGTCGATTTCCCCTTTTATGGCTGTTAGTATTTGCCTTATGTATTGAGGTGCTCCTATGTTGGGTGCATAAATATTTACAATTGTTATATCTTCTTCATGGATCGATCCCTTGATCATTATGTAGTGTCCTTCTTTGTCTCTTCTAATAGTCTTTATTTTAAAGTCTATTTTGTCTGATACGAGAATTGCTACTCCAGCTTTCTTTTGGTTTCCATTTTCAAGAAATATCTTTTTCCATCCCCTTACTTTCAGTCTGTATGTGTCCCTAGGTCTGAAGTGGGTCTCTTGTAGACAGCAAATATATGGGTCTTGTTTTTGTATCCATTCAGCCAGTCTGTGTCTTTTGGTGGGAGCATTTAATCCATTTACATTTAAGGTAATTATCGATATGTATGTTCCTATTCCCATTTTCTTAATTGCTTTGGGTTCGTTATCGTAGGTCTTTTCCTTCTCTTGTGTTTCTTGCCTAGAGAAGTTCCTTTAGCAGTTGTTGTAGAGCTGGTTTGGTGGTGCTGAACTCTCTCAGCTTTTGCCTGTCTGTAAAGGTTTTAATTTCTCCATCAAATCTGAATGAGATCCTTGCTGGGTAGAGTAATCTTGGTTGCAGGTTTTTCTCCTTCATCATCTTAAGTATGTCCTGCCACTCCCTTCTGGCTTGCAGAGTTTCTGCTGAAAGATCAGCTGTTAACCTTAAGGGGAATCCCTTGTGTGTTCTTTGTTGTTTTCCCCTTGCTGCTTTTAATATGTTTTCTTTGTATTTAATTTTTGACAGTTTGATTAATATGTGTCTTGGTGTATTTCTCCTTGGATTTATCCTGTATGGGACTCTCTATGCTTCCTGGACTTGATGAACTATTTCCTTTCCCATATTAGGGAAGTTTTCAACTATAATCTCTTCAAATGTTTTCTCAGTCCCTTTCTTTTTCTCTTCTTCTTCTGGAACCCCTATAATTCGAATGTTGGTGCGTTTAATGTTGTCCCAGAGGTCTCTGAGACTGTCCTCAGTTCTTTTCATTCTTTTTTCTTTATTCTGCTCTGCGGTAGTTATTTCCACTATTTTATATTCCAGGTCACTTATCCATTCTTCTGCCTCAGTTATTCTGCTATTGATCCCATCTAGAGTATTTTTCATTTCGTTTATTGTGTTGTTCATCGTTGTTTGTTTCATCTTTAGTTCTTCTAGGTCCTTGTTAAATGTTTCTTACATTTTGTCTATTCTATTTCCAAGGTTTTGGATCATCTTTACTTTCAGTATTCTGAATTCTTTTTCAGGTAGACTGCCTATTTCCTCTTCATTTGTTAGGTCTGGTGGGTTTTTATCTTGCTCCTTCATCTGCTGTGTGTTTTTCTGTCTTCTCATTTTGCTTATCTTACTGTGTTTGGGGTCTCCTTTTTGCAGGCTGCAGGTTCGTAGTTCCCGTTGTTTTTGGTGTCTGTCCCCAGCGGCTACGGTTGGTTCAGTGGGTTGTGTAGGCTTCTGGTGGAGGGGACTAGTGCCTGTGTTCTGATGGATGAGGCTGGATCTTGTCTTTCTGGTGGGCAGGTCCACGTCTGGTGGTGTGTTTTGGGGTGTCTGTGGACTTATTATGATTTTAGGCAGCCTCTCTGCTAATGGGTGGGGTTGTGTTCCTGTCTTGCTAGTTGTTTGGCATAGGATGTCCAGCACTGTAGCTTGCTGGTCGTTGAGTGAAGCTGGGTGCTGGTGTTGAGATGGAGATCTCTGGGAGATTTTCACCATTTGATATTATGTGGAGCTGGGAGGTCTCTTGTGGACCAGTGTCCTAAAGTTGGCTCTCCCACCTCAGAGGCACAGCACTGACTCCTGGCTGCAGCACCAAGAGCCTTTCATCCACATGGCTCAGAATAAAAGTGAGAAAAAGTAGAAAGAAGGAATTAGTAGAAGTAGAAAGAAAGAAAGAAAGGAAGAAAGGAGGGAGGGAGGGAGGAAGGAAGGAAGGAAGGAGGGAAGGAAGGAAAAGAGAAAGAATATAAAGGAAAATAAAATAAAGTAAGATAAAATAATAAAGTTATTAAAATAAAAAAATAAGAGTAAAAAAAAAGTAAACAAAAAAAACACGGATGGGTAGAACCCTAGGACAAATGGTGGAAGCAAAGCTATACAGACAAAATCTCACACAGAAGCATACACATACACACTCACAAAAAGAGGAAAAGGGGAAAAAATCATAAATCTTGTTTTCAAAGTCCACCTCCTTAATTTGGGATGATTCGTTGTCTATTCATGTATTCCACAGATGCGGGGTACATGAAGTTGATTGTGGAGCTTTAATCCGCTGCTTCTGAGGCTGCTGGGAGAGATTTCCCTTTCTCTTCTTTGTTCTCACAGCTCCCAGGGGCTCAGCTTTGGATTTGGCCCCGCCTCTGCGTGTAGGTCACTGGATGGCGTTTGTTCTTCGCTCAGACAGGACGGGGTTAAAGGAGCCGCTGATTCGGGGGCTCTGGCTCACTCAGGCCGGGGGAGGGAGGGGCACGGAGTGCGGGGCGAGCCTGCGGTGGCAGAGGCCGGCGTGACGTTGCACCAGCCTGAGGTGCGCCGTGCGTTCTCCCGGGGGAGTTGTCCCTGGATTCCGGGACCCTGGCAGTGGCGGGCTGCACAGTCTCCCCGGAAGTGGGGTGTGGATAGTGACCTGTGCTCGCACACAGGCTTCTTGGTGGCGGCAGCAGCAGCCTTAGTGTCTCATGCCTGTCTCTGGGGTCCGCGCTTTTAGCCGCGGCTCGTGCCCGTCTCTGGAGCTCCTTTAAGCAGCGCCCCTAATCCCCTCTCCTCGCGCACCAGGAAACAAAGAGGGAAGAAAAAGTCTCTTGCCTCTTCGGCAGGTTCAGACTTTTCCCCGGACTCCCTCCCGGCTAGCCATGGCGCACTAACCCCCTGCAGGCTGTGTTCACGCCGCCAACCCCAGTCCTCTCCCTGCGCTCCGACCGAAGCCCGAGCCTCAGCTCCCAGCCCCGCCCGCCCCGGTAGCTGAGCAGACAAGCCTCTCGGGCTGGTGAGTGCCGGTCGGCCCTGACCCTCTGTGCGGGAATCTCTCCGCTTTGCCCTCCACACCCCTGTGGCTGCGCTCTCCTCCGCGGCTCCGAAGCTTCCCCCCTCCGCCACCCGCAGTCTCCACCCGCGAAGGTGCTTCCTAGTGTGTGGACACCTTTCCTCCTTCACAGCTCCCTCCCACTGGTGCAGGTCCCGTCCCTATCCTTTTGTCTCTGTTTATTCTTTTTTCTTTTGCCCTACCCAGGTACGTGGGGGGTTTCTTGCCTTTTGGGAGGTCTGAGGTCTTCTGCCAGCGTTCAGTAGGTGTTCTGTAGGAGTTGTTCCACGCGTAGATGTAGTTCTGGTGTATCTGTGGGGAGGAAGGTGATCTCCGTGTCTTACTTTTCCACCATCTTCCCGGAATCCTGATTGTTTCTTATATAAAAAGTCTTTTTGGTATTAATTGATTCCTCAGTGAATCAACATAGGAATTGATGCATTGGAAGAATTTTAAATGTGTATTATATAACATATAAAAATACATTATATATTATACATAAATATATATGAAGTTTACAGTCCAACATCTGAAATGTGGTGCACATTTCTGGATTCCACACTGTAAGGACACATTGCAAAAACTAATGATCATTCAGAGGATCCCAAATGGAAAAATGCCTTGTCTGATTGTCATTTCATGGAAGAAGTGGGACAGAAAGCCAAGAAAAGAAAATACCTTCATGTTGCATGGTTACTTTTCAAATATTCCAAATACCCTTCCAAGTATTTGGAGAGCTGTTGCGTTGAGGAAGGACTGGCCCTCTCTATCATACTAGAGGGCAAAACTTGGACCAACAGGTTAAAATTCCAAGATGTGTTTCAGTAAGTATAAGGCAAAGGTTTCTTTGTAACACTAAAAACTTCCCCACCTCAGAACAGCTTTCCTGTGAGGCAGGGATGTTTTGTCACTAGGAGTGACCAACCTGAGTTTGGGTGACAAGTGCCAAAATTGCTGCGGAAGATTTATTTGTTGGATGGAAGGTTGGACTAGGTTAAAGCTTCCTTCCAACTTCAACATTTTATTATTCTATGAAAATAAATTAAGATCTGGCTTTTCAGACTGTGGCAGCTCTGCATATGTGGTTTTCACCTTGTCTATAAAAACTGAGGAGAGGGATTCCAAAAAAAAAAAAAAATCAACCAGAGCAATGCTAGGATAATGGGAAATACTTCCAAATCGGACACTTTGAAAATTAAAACACTTGTTTAAACAAACAAGATCATGGACAGGTGAACATGGATGGTATAGCTGTAGATATAGATATTCATTACTTTATAAACGTATCTCATATGCTCGAAGATATCCAGATATTATAAGGGATCTTCCAGTGAACACTTCTTGAAGTGGCAAGGGAAGAGTTAACCTTTTGTCCTCAAAGCCCACAGGAATGTTTATCAACTCTGCAGCAGGCCTCCTTTCTTCCTCTTGGTGAGTTAAGTCTGTCTCTGCTTTGTTTGACGCTGCCCATTTGAGGAAAGCTTATCCCTGACCTTCTGCCAGAGAGACTGATGACAAGGATAGTTTGCACTAACCTTGACATTCACCAGGGTAAATGGCTTTTTCCACAAGTAGTTGGCAAACAAGGAGAGCCAGTCAAGAGCTAATGAATCTGCACCTGATAGAAACTGAACACCAATTGTGCTTTTAAAGAAGAAAAGAGTCCTTGGAAGGTGCGGGCCCATCTGGTGCTTAGGGGAAATTAACTCTTTTAGCCAATGCAGTTTGAAAATAAATAAATAAAAACAACCCCTGGTCTTAAAATCTACCAAGAGAGGTCCTTTTTAAGTTTGATCTTCTGGTCTTTCCTGCCTTGAATGAACTTGCAGTGCCATTCGGTGGAACCCGGGGAAGATAGACTAATGTTACAGTGACCAGGATGGCAAGGCACATTTTTTTTCAGCTGCCACTTACGCCACTCAGCCCAAATCCTTCTCCACCGAGTTCAAGGGAAATAAATTGTGAATCTTATTTTTTTAAAAGAGTGGCTTAATTTATCTACCGTATATGTTATTAAAAAGACCACAGAAACAATGCAAATCAGACTTCCCTATCACAGACAATCAGACAAACTAATACTCTGTAAGGGATCCTTGAAGCCAGGTATAAATCTCAATGGTCTTTTTTGTTTGTTTTGTTTTCTTTGTTTGTTTTTAATTTTCTAATTGAATTTTATTTTTTTATACAGCAGGTTCTTATTAGTTATCAATTTTACACACATCAGTGTATACATGTCAATCCCAATCGCCCAATTCAGCACACCATCATCCCCACCCCACCGCGGTTTTCCCCCCTTGCTGTCCATACGTTTGTTCTCTACATCTGTGTCTCAACTTCTGCCCTACAAACTGGTTCATCTGTACCATTTTTCTAGGTTCCACATACATGCATTAAAAAAAACAAAAATCAAAAACCAAAAAGCTAATACTAAACTTTCTTTGGGTTATTTGTATGGAAGTATGTTAATATATAATTTTCAGACATTACATGAAATTCCTAAAAATCTTATATGTTCTGGTATAATGTTATGTCATAATTCTAGTTATTACTTTAAAATGTATATCTCAGAAATAACTAAATTTCCATGTCAGTTGCATCATCATGGACTTTCATCAAATCTTTAACCGTGGTCATTTTTAAGTCTTCTGTCATTATAGACAGTTCTGGGTGTACTCTGATGCTTTTGCAAAAATGTTTGTATAAAAGGGTTTCATCTTCAAGGAATTCATGGAAAAGACTCTGACAAGTACAGGTTTCTGGTAACTGACTATACTGCTGAACTGAATGAATAAGCATTTTCAGAACTCTAATGGAAAACTGATGAATTCATAAAAATGCTAACAAAAGATCAAGATGAAAAAAAAATTAATTACATGGAACTGAGTGAACTGATGGGGATGATTATAATTTGGGACTTTCTGTTTGAATAAAAAAAAACGTTAAAAAAAAAACCTCAATGGTCAAACTAAAGATTGTAGCCCTATGATATTTTGCATCCAGAGCCCCACTCAATGGCCTATGAATTCTATCTACCCTTATTCCTTCAGTATTGATTACTCTATTTTCATCGTATCTATATATTACAATCTCTTCTATATAATTTTGTGCTGATGCAAACTTACTAAGACTATTCTTTATTTTGGATGTGTATACCTTGGCTCTTCACTAGATTTGTCAAAAAATTATTTAGGTTATAAGACATTTTTTATCCACCACAATGTGTTAGTCAATTCTGGGATACTTAAGAGTTTATCTTGGAAATGTATGCTGGTGCCTTACAAAAGTTGACCAGCTGTATTTTCCCAAGCTTCCATTATTTTTTTTGCTCATCATCATGTAATGTCAGTGCTGGTGTTCTCACCCAGATGACTTAATCCACCACAGCAAAAGTGTTTCTACATTTCCATTACTCTCTGTTCTTCTTTATTTTTAACTATTACATTTTAACATACATAGGTAAAGTGCATAAATTTTAAGTGTACAATGCAAGACATTTTTACAGAGTGACACATCCATGCAGCTACCACCAAAATGAAAAAACAGCATGTTATCATTGCCCCAGAAGTTTCCCTAATGCCTTGTCGCGGTCACCTCTTTTCTAAGTGTCCTGTGGCTAAATTTTTTCCTCTAGTGTTATATTTGTGGTTGAGTGTAGCTGTAGATTCTTCATATTCAATGCTATGTAAAATTTCATTGTATGAATACACTATTTATTCAATCTCCTGTTGACAAACGTTTGGGTTGCTTCCATTTTTTAATTAGAGTTGTTATTAGGAGTAATGCTGCTGTTTATATTTTTATACATATACCATTTTGTTGGGAATGGAATTGCTGAGTCATAAGCAAATATATGTCAGCTTTCATAGATATTATCAAATATATTATCAAATAATATTCTTTTTTTTTTTTGCGGTACCCGGGCGTCTCACTGTTGTGGCCTCTCCCTTTGCGGAGCACAGGCTCCGGACGCACAGGTTCAGCGGCATGGCTCCCTGGCCTAGCCGCTCCGCGGCATGTGGGATCTTCCCGGACCGGGGCACGAACCCGTGTCCCCTGCATCGGCAGGCGGACTCTCAACCACTGCGCCACCAGGGAAGCCCAAATAATATTCTTAATGTATTAGAATTTATCTTGCTCCAAATCGTCTCAGTACTTGATATTACAATATTTTCTTTCTTCCTTTCCCTTCCTGCCTTTATTTATTTATTTATTTTTTCTATTTTAGCCTCTCAGGGGGAAGGGAAGCATGGTTAATTTCCATTTCCTTTTTCAAAAAAAAAAAAAATCTTTTTATTTATTTATTTGGCTGTGCCGGGTCTTAGTGGTGGCACGTGGGATATTCATTGCCGTGTGTGGGACCTTTAGTTGTGGCATGCGGGATCTTTATTTGTGGCATGTGCTATCTTTTAGTTGCAGCATGCAGGATATTTTAGTTGTGGCATGCAGGGTCTTTTTTTAGTTGTGGCATGCAGGATCTTTAGTTACGGCATTTGAACTCTTAGTTGTGGCATGTGGGATCTCGTTCCCTGACCAGGGATCAAACCCGGGCCCCCTGCACTGGGAGCACAGAGTCTTAGCCACTGAACCACCAGGGAAGTCCCTCCATTTCCTTAATACGAATGGTATCAAACATCTTTTCAGATTTTTTTTTTTTTGATTTTTGGACATCCTCTTTTGAATATGACTTTTAAAGTCTTTTGCTCATTTTCTTACTGAGTTTTTTGTCTTTTCATTATATGTTCTGGATACAAATCCTTTTTCAGATTAATATATTGTGAATATATTCCCCCACTACATGGCTTGCCTTTTCATTAAACTTGTAATAGTGTCTTTTGATAATATAAAGTTCTTAATTTTAATAATATTCAATTTACTGATATTTCTCTTTATGTTTTACTTAAAAAAATTTGCCTCCACCAAGGTCATGAAGAAATTGTCCTTTGTGGTCTTCTATAAGCTTTATTGTTCTACCTTTACGATAAAGCTAGAATCCAGCTGAAATTGATTTTTCTATATATGTGAGGGAATCAAGATTTATTTTTATATGATTATTCAGTTGGCCCAGAAATTAACCTTTACATTAAAGCAATCATACATGCCTGAGTTTCTTTGTGGATTCTCCATTTTGTCCCATTCAAAGTCTGCATATGCTTTGGCAATTTTTTTTTTTTTTTTTTTTTTTTTTTTTTT